>NC_056743.1:588233860-588533860 GCF_019279795.1 Protopterus annectens | reverse complement strand
TTTGCCTTCCCTATAGTTTCTTATGTCACTCATATGTTCCATAAATCTGACAACCATATCCCTTATATTTTTAGCTCTAGTGTATGAAAATAAAGTTTTTTTTTCGGTAAAATATTTGACAAAAATTCATCTTGTACTAAATACTCCCAGTAATATTTGATCAAATCTACCATTTCTTTACTTTTAACATTATAGACCGATACATAATATACTGGATCCATTGTGTACTGGTTATTTCAACTGTTTCCTTCACATCTCTGATATCCTACACTTCTTCCTTCCGTTCTATTTTCCTCCTTTGATCCATTTAATATCTTGATTTGGGCCTCCTGCATGTTACTTGGATTATACCCTCTTCTCAAAACATATTTGTCATTTGTTTTATTTCCTGTAGGAATAAGTCTCTTTTACTATACTGCTTAGATATTTGTAATACCTTCCCATAAGGCAAAGCTTTACGCACATGGGGGAGATGACAACTAGTGGCGTGAAGGTATTGACTACCATCTACAAATTTTCTGTGTATACCCGTTGTAATACTTCCATTCTCTTTTCCTTCCAAAACAAGATCCAAATAAACAACCCTTGCACCTTTTTGCAGGCCATCAAACGATAGACCAAATGATTTTTTTTGTGCAAATCAATTACAAAACTCTCCGCTTCTTCCCAACCACCTTCACACACAAATATTAAATCATCTATATATCGAAAATAAAAAAGACATCCAGATAATGTTAAAAGTGCATCTCCTGTGCCCTGAGGTGGCCAAATACCAGTGGTAAGTATATAATACACAAGTGAAAAGTAGTAGTAGTTCCACATTTCGAACCTTGAATACTGTCTCCGTACTCTTTGAGTGAATATGTGCAAACATGCATACCAGAAATTTAGAATCAAGACAACCTGTGCATAAAGCACTGGAAACACTGCTTCAAGAGATACCACCTTGAGCATAAACACTCTCAGAAATGTCATCAGCTTGGAGAGATCTAACAAAGGCCTATAAGGGCCATCTCTCTCTCTCACGAGAAGAAAATGTGCTATAAAATGAATTTTTCTGTTCCTGGAGGGGGACATTCTCTTTCCACCCCCCCCCCCCCCCATCTGAAGGGGATGAACCAAAGAGAGTTCTGCAAGCTGCTCTTGCACTGGGGGGGGGGGCATTCCAAGGAGGAAGAGAAAGCTTTGAATTCTATTCAGAAAACCTGAACAAATTACCTTTCACCCATTATTCCACAGATAATGTGAAAAAAGATGTTATGTACCTACCATAATGTTCCATGTTAGTTGTCTTCATCTCGCCTTCCTTCTTGCTGTTTGGGTTCGGAGCCGATCCTCGGTTCCAACTCGGCCATCTTCTGCTCGAGAGCTGTTTACTGGCTCGAGGCTACCCCTTATCCCCTTACCCAGAATGCTCAGCGTCAGCTACCCAGATCTCATTTGTGATAGTGCACACTAGACATAAGTAAAGTAACCAGTTACCTAAAAACTTGTTGTCCAATACACCTAAACAAGAAAAGAGTCATAAATTACCTGGCAAGTGAAGTAACAAAAGATACACAGCCAGAGGAAACAAAAAAGGAACTCCTCTCAATCCTCTAGGAAGGGGGGAGGAGGGAGGGATGCAAGAAGGAAAGCGAGATGAAGACAACTAACATGGAACGTTATGGTAGGTACATAACTTCTTTATGTTAAGATGTCCATCTCACCTTCGTTCTTGCTGTTTGGGACAGCGTCCTTAGCACCTAAAATCCCAGGTGGCTCATTGGAACAGACTCTTCAGAACAGTAGAACCAAAGGAAGCTCTGCTCCGGGAGACCATATCCACCTTGTAATGAGAGAAAAAAGTGTAAGGGTTTGCCCAAGTGCCAGCTGCACAGAGGGCAACCTAGACTGAAACGCTACAGAGGTGGCTAATGCTCTAGTGGAATGACCTTTTGGTTTAGCTGGTAGCTCTTTATTTCGTAACTGATAAATAAAGGCAATAGTATCAGATAACCATCTGGATAAGGTCATCTTAGAAACTGGAAGGCCTTGTTTGTTGAAAGCATAAGAAAGAAAGAACTGGTCTGACTTTCTTAGTTCCTTAGTTCTATGGAGGTAAAAACGCAATTGCCTGTGCACATCCAACTGGTGGAGCTTGTATTCTGCCTTGTTGTTATGATTAGGAATTTAAACTGGGAGATCTATGAATTGATTTAAATTGTTCTCTGAGCAGACATTAGGAATAAAGGATGGACTGGTCCTCAGAGAAACTCTCTCCTTGTGAAACACTAGATAAGGAGGACGAACACATAGTGCTTGAAGTTCTGAGACACATCTAGCTGAAGTGATAGCAACCAGAAAAAGTGTCTTCCAAGAAAGAAATTTTAAGGAACAAGATGCTGCCGGTTCAAAGGGAGGCAAAATTACGGAAGCTAAAACTAAACTGAGATCCCAAGGAGGAGGAGGATCTCTAACTGGGGGTCTAAGAAGAGATGTCCCTCTCATAAAGGGCTTGGAGAGCTTATGAGACATTATGCTAGAATTAAACATACTGATATTAAAATTAGAAATGGCAGCTAGTTATACTCTAATGGTAGCTGAAGCCGCACCAGACTAAAAGAGTTGTGCTAGAAATTCAAGAATTGCATGGACTGGGGCTGAGAAAGGATCCAAATTTCTAGATTCTGCCCAGTAAGAAAACCATTTCCATTTACTAGCATACGTTTTCCTCTTAGTAGACTTATGTGAAGAAACAATAATATCACGGACTGCCGGGGAGGTATGGGAAGGCCTGGCTAAGGTTGGAAGTGGAGTAACCAAGCTGTGAGCTGGAGAGTTTGAAGGGATTGGTGCAACCCGCCTGACTGATGAACCAGAAGATCTGGAACTGGGTCCAGAATCCACTGTTGATCCAGAAGGTGGAGGTGCAGGAACGGGAATCATATCTGTCGAGGCCAATATGGGGTAATGAGGATCATTTTGCAACCCAACGATTTTGCTTTCTGTAGGAGTTCTGGAATTAGGGGAAAAGGGGGAAAAGCGTAAAGGAGTCCCTGAGGCCAATCGTGGACTACAGCATCTCTGGGTATATGACCTGGAAGAGGAAGTAGGGAGAAGTAGCTGCTGCATTTGTTGTTGAGAGGAGTGGCAAATAGGTTGCAGCAAGGCTGTCCCCATTTGCGGAAGAAAAGATCCGCAACTTCCTGATTCAGAGACCACTCGTGAGGCATGAGGATAGCTCTGCTGAGCCTATGACATTGGATTTCCCAGGGATGTGCGTTGTTATCAGAAAACGTTGGGAGGAAATCGCCCATTGCCACAGTCTGAGTGCTTCTCGACACATGGGGTAAGACCTGGTCCTGCCCTGTTTGTTGATGTACCACACCACTGACACGTTGTCCGTTTGGATTGCAATGGTCCCGGAAGGAAGACAGTCTTGAAGGGCTTGCAATACTAAGAGCACTGCTCTCATTTCTAGGACATTGATATGCAGATGGTACTCGTGAGGTTGCCAAGTGCCTTGGACTGTTCTGCCTAGATAATGCCCCCCAACCCTATCAGGGAGGCGTCTGTGGTCACTGTGGCTACCGGAGGGGGTTGTATGAAAGGTCTGCCCTGAATTACTAGTGGGGAGACCATCCACCAAGAAAGGTGCCTTTTACATGTTTCTGTGATAAGGATCATGTGAGACATGGGTAGCTCCTGGAAAGACCACTGCGTGAAAAGAAGTCACTGAAGGATTCTCATGTGGATATGCGCTAATGGGACAAGAAGAATGGCAGCTGCCATGGAGCCTAGAGCTTGGAGGACATATCTGACTTGAATCCTTTTGCTCTGCATTAGAATTAACACTTTTTGACGAATAGTGGAAACTCTTTCCTGTGGTAATCTTGCAAACATTTCTTTTGTGTTTAAATCTGCTCCTATGTATGTGATAGACTGACAGGGCAAGAAGGCAGATTTTTTGAAATTTACTGTAATGCCTAGTTAAGTGCATGATGTGATTGTATAATCCCGTGCCTCTAAGAGTTGATGCCTGGTGGTAGCAGTCAGGGGCCTTTCATCTAGATAGGGAAACACCTGGATCCTAGACGCCTTAGGTGAGCCATGACTACGGCCATACACTTGATGAACACCCCGGGGGCTGAGGTGAGACCAAAGGGCAGAGCTCTGAACTGGTAATGACTGGCCCCTACCCAGAAGCGAAGAAATCTCCTGGACTCTCTGTCCATCTTGATATGGTAGTACGTGTCCTGAAGATCTATCGAGCACATCCAATTGTCCTGACCCAGAAAAGGGAAAATGGACTGCAGTGTCACCACCCGGAAGTTTTCTTTTTGTACAGATTTGTTAAATCTGCTGAGATCCAGTATTGGTCTCCAGTCCCCTGTCTTTTTTGGTACTAAAAAGAATCTTGAGTAAGTTCCAGATCCTAGTTGGTCTGCGAGGATTTCTTAAATGGCTCATTTTTTTTGCAGTCTTGAGACTTCTGTGACTGCTTGATCCCTTAGATTGGGTGGGACATCTGGGATGGGCTTTTCTGATTCTATGGGAGATTGATGGAAGGGAATTTTGTAACCTCTGGATATAATGGATAGTACCCATCTTTCTCTTGTTATATTTTGCCAGGCATTTGGGTACAGCGAAAGTCTTCCCCCGACTGCCTCCAGAGGTGAGCAGTCAGGCAACCCTTCAGGGATACTGGAAGGGCTTGGCAGAGAAAGTTTCTCAGTCACCCTGGTTTTGCGGTCCCCCTCTGCCACAAGGGTGGCGTCTGTTATTATTGCTTCCCCCTCTACCCCTGGGGAAAAAATTCACCACGTGTGTCAGGTAAGGGTCCCTGGGATTTTCAGAACCACATCTTTCCGCTCTTCTGACCCTTGGGATAAGGTCTGGAAGGAGTGGAAAAACGGACTCCCATGCCAGAGAGAATCTTGCCTTCCTGCTCACACCTGGTCAATGTGTCTTTCACCTAAGGCCCAAAGAGAAAGGAGCCGTCAAAGGGAGTACTGATGAAGGATGCTCAAAAGGGTTCCACAAACTGACACAGCTGCATCCAAGCATGCTCCTGAGAGCCACACCTGTCCCTGCGGCTCTGCTCACTCCATTGGCTGCATAGGAAATCAGCCTCATGGAGAAGTTGACTATGGAATTAAGAGTCGCAAGCTGAGAAGCTACTCTGGCTGGTGCTCCCTCAGCTGTAGGATCTTGAAGGGTATCTCCAAGCTCTTTCAGGAGATCCCTTTGAAGACGTGTAAAATGGCAAAGATAGTTCAGGGACTTCATTGAAAAGGTCGCAGAAGCAAACATTCGCTTTCCATATCTGTCCATCATCTGAGACTCTTTGTTTGGAGGATGAACAGATGAAGAGGTTTCTGCTAACTCTTTTTTGGTGGCTGCTGCTACCGCCATAGCATCAACGGGCACACCTTTGGAGAGAAATTGTTTGTCCTGGGGGGCAGTAATAAATATGTTTGGTCTCCTCAGAGTAGGTTCCACAAAATCTGGAGCTGACCAAGCCTTTTGAGCCACTACAGACATGAGTGGATCGAAAGGAGGAGATACCCAGGAGGTGGAAGGTCGGGAACCGAACACATCCAGGTATACAGACTCGTCCTCGGTAGGGGTTATGGATGTCCAGTCCCTCTTCTGTCTAAGCATTTCAAGGATGTCCGAAAAGGAAACATATTCAGAGGGGGACCTTGGGGACCCTTCCGATTCATCCATGTCTGTATCTGAAGTGACAGACTCAGGGGAGTCTATGTGCTTCCTCTTGCACTTCTTCTTCCGGGGAGGCTCTTCCGAGTGATCAGGAGAGGCTTCGGAAGAAGAGGGATCGCCCAATGGGGTGTCCTGCGGCATAGGTTCCCTACGCTTGGGATCTGGAGGAGGAATAGACGTTGGAACAGACACCACAGGGGGAGGAGCCGATAGAGCTGTTTCGGGGGACAGCACACTCCGCATGACCTCAAAGGAGTCCCGACCTCTAGGCAGAGAAAGCTCCAGCTCAGAAGAAACAGGAGTCCTTCTCCGCGTCGAGGGTGATGGCTCCGAGGCCGATGTTGGAGCCAAGCTCACCTGCGTCGAAGCTCCGAGTGGGAGAACATGGTCGGACAAGGGTCCAATGCCACTCCCTCCCTCGGAGCCGACGAGAGAGCCTTGGCACCCACATCTCTCGATAGAAGGTATAATCGAGATAATCAGAGCCGACGTCAGAACTGAAGGAGAGATGATGACTGGCGCCAACGGTTCTACTACCTGCGGATCCATGGTCTCCGGCTCCGAGCTAAATGTAGTCGGAGGAGGAACAGAAATAGAGGTGGTTGGAGCCGATACCTGTTGAGGTGGGCTGGATAGAATTTTTGCCAGTGCCTGTGATTTAAACAACCTACTTACTACTCTCTCCACATCATGATCCGATAATCTAGAGGATCGAGAGGAGTGGGACAAATGATGACTATGTTCACTCTGTAACAAGGGTGACTGAGGTGCCAAGTGGATGGACTCCAAGGATGGAGACCTCAGTCTCTTATGGCTCCGAGACGGCTCCGAAATAGCAGATGGAGCCGAAGGAGGAGTTGCCTTGTCGATGCCAGCCGGCACCGACATACTTGGTTGGTCAAGTAAAGGAGTCAGCTCCGAAGGTGGAGCCGACGGCTTGACAGACTTAGGGGATTTCGCTGGCTGAGTAGTTTTAGCTGGAGAATCCTGAGGCTTCAATAATCCCTGAAGGATTAATTTGTTTTTGCGCTCCTGCAGGACCCTTGGACTAAAAGTGTGACATATAGAACAGGAGTCCTGCAGGTGAACAGTGCCCAAACAATATACGCAACTAGTGTGCCCATCTGTCAGAGACATTTTCTGACAGCATGAGTCACACTTTTTGAAGCCAGATACTTTGGTATCTTTAGACATTTTTACTAACAACAACCACAACAACAATAAGAAAAAGGCTATACTACAACTAAGAAACATATAGTATTTTTTTATTTTTTTTTCCAGTTAAGGAAAAGAAAGGACAGCCTCTAATTTAAACAGCTGTCCTAAGGGGGGGCACACTCTCTAATTTGAACGAGTTCAGTGGAAACAGAAGGCCTGCGAGTTATGGAGCGATGGCCAACACAGCTACAACACACAAGAAGCGATAAGGGATAAAGTAATATATAGACAAAAGCTTGACATTTTTTTAAGAGTAAACAACAAATATAATAATAGAAAAATCTATAATAAGCCTGAGCCAGTAACGAAGCAACCTAACAGCTGAAGCGGCAAACGAGATCTGGGTAGCGGACGCTGGGCATTCTGGGATAAGGGGTAGCCTCGAGCCAGTAAATAACTCTTGAGCTATAGAAGATGTCCGAGTCGGAGCCGAGGATCGGCTCCGAACCCAAACAGCAAGAACGAAGGCGAGATGGACAACTTAACATCTGAAGTTGTGTACTTATCATATCACTGGATCCTTTTCATCCAAATCCATCTGATAAGATATTTGGGTGTCAAGCTGCTCCTCACTTCTGATCCAGCCACTGGCTAGTGTTCTAGTACTTCAAAGCTCCTACAACTTTCCCATTATCCACTGTTAGCACCCCTTCAGATCGAGTTTGCTGACTAGTGACTAGATGTACCAGGAGAAGGTACAGTTGCGCAAGTCCTACTTAGCTGTAGCAGTAGATATTCAAATTTCTCACTGCCTTAGTGGCATTTTGGGTTATATGCCAAGGTAACTCAGTACTGGCAGCTTTCAAAAGCTCAGACTCCCCCCTCTCTCTTCCTGTGACAAATGATTGGTTGAGCATATCCTGAGAGGGAAGCTTTCAGCTGTGACAGGGAGTGAGCATTCAGGCTTTTTCACTTCTATAAAGAAGGAAAGGAAAGTACCTGAAGCCAGAATTATCTAGCAAGAGTAAATCTGCAAGAAATCACAATACCATATAAAAACTAAATCAAACAGCAACCAAATCAGAGAAGTTGAAATCCCCCTCAACTATACACAGTGATGAATGGTGGGTGGGTGGTGCCTCTGAAGTGGTGAGGAATTTGAAAATCTACTGCTTCAGGTAAGTAGAACTTTTGCAAATGTACTATGTTCATAATTCCAACTATCTCAGTGGCATTTTCGGTTGATTCCAAAGCTTACCCTACCTGGGAGGTGGAAGAATAACGGTTCACTAGCCCCTGGCGAATGGTCTTAGCAAATCCTGCTCTAGACCTTGAAATGGAATCCAGTTAGCAGTGCCTTGTTAAGGTGTGAACAGAGGACCAGGTTGCTGCTTCTAAAATGCTTCTAGAGTCAACCCCTTTCATATATGTCACTGAAGAGGATAAGGCTCTAGTTGACTTGGTCTTAACCTTCAAACTGAAAACTAAAAACTAACTGTGGAATAAAACAACAAAAAGCTTGAATAACCTCACTGGAAACCAAGCACCACGTCAACGAAATGCAATACAACAAGAGATTTACAATGGTGGGAGTAACAGAAAACAATATCAGAGGACAACCATTGTGCAAAAGTTTGCTTAGAAACAGGCTGACCTCTCTCAGGCACCATATGGGAGACAAACAGCTGTTCAGTATTCCTAAAGGCATTTGTTCTGTCAAAGTAGTAACTTAGCTGCCTGTGTTCATCTAAGGTACGTAGAATCTTTTCTTGTTTTTTAGGTCAGGATAGAACACTGGAAGATTGACACCTGGATTCACACCACTCATCCTGGAAACATCAAAAATCTGGACAAAGGCCCATGAAAATTAGGTACAAATCTGTACGCTGATTAACATAAAACTACATACATAATTATGTGGTCCCACCCACTACAAATGGAATTGTGGGATATCGACTTTCAAACGCAAACTGAACAGATAACCAAAATATGGCCCCAGAGAATCATTTGGTAAGCAGTGCCCTAGTATATCATAATTAAAAACATGACATTTTAGACTGTGGGTCTTAACACATGACACCCCAGCAATATACATTTACATTAATTTCTGCTGCACTTCACTTCATTTCATTATAAAGAAAAAATACAGACTATGTATTGCAAAGTGTAGATACATATGGGCTTCTACCCAGTCAGACTTTCTGGTAATCAAATGTCAATAAATAAGTGGAAATATTCAGGCATGTATGCATTCATATATAAAGCAATATTAAAAAAAAACCTGCAGCAATGGTAGTTCATATCACTTCAACACATGCTTATATTTCTTGAGTTATTACAGTTAGAAAACTCTCTTAGTATGAAAACCTGAAATCTAATCAAAAAAGTAATGGATAGAATTATGAAAATCAATGTTCTTTTCAAGTGTCATACAGTGTTACAGCATCTATGCCCATAAAAGACATATTAGCTATCTAGTAAACTGCAAATCAAGTGCTAATAAAAACTGCATTAGCACTAATGTATTGGAAAAGGGAATCTAATTTATTGCAGTTTTGTTTACACAAAGCAGGCTGTAAAAGCAGATGATGCAATTATCTTATAAAGTACACCATTCATAGTGTAAACTTATCGATACAGTCAAATCAGTGTGTCCAACTTATTATCAATGTTTTTGAAAGAGACAATGCTGATACATGGCATATTTACTGCAGTGCTTAAAAACATAGCTGAAGCAAACTATCACTAATCTGTGTCACAGGTGCTTATAATAGTCCATATAATTACTTCATTATTACTCTCCACTCCACAAACCCTAAACTACAGAAAGTATCTCATTGATAGCTCATAGCATTAATGGACTGTACTAACTGCCAATCCGCGGTGGTACAGCGGTAGCGTTGTTGCCTCACAGCAAGAGGTTCTCCTGTTCGATTCACGGCTGGAGTGCCTTCTGTGTGGAGTCTACATGTCCTTCCCGCAGTTGAGTGGCCTCCGAAAGAAATGCGTGAATGGTCATGCCTTCGCTGAAATGTGGGCGTCGGGCTGGCAACTCGGCACCATAAAAAAAAAATCTACTGCCAATCATTAGCGGACCAGAGTTCCGCTGCGACGACCCCTAATAGGGAAAAGCCAAAGAGACAAACAACAACTAACTGCTAATCATTTGTGTTACATGAGTTCTAAGTTAAAAAAAAAACCTGCCATAATGGGAACAACAATTTTGGAACAAAGAATGAATTCTCATGTTTTTCTTTCCTACTTATTTGCTTACAAAAATCCATATAAAGTAATGTAAAACCAGAAGAAGGAGCATGTTTAGTATTTGAAAATAAATTAATCTGACAAAAGCATAGATTAGTTTGAACTCATAACTTCTGCCCCTTACATGCATTTCCTTCACAAAACTTGGGGTGGTATCTTCCACAATGAGAAAAAATCATTAACTAATATTATGAAGGCACAAACAAATTATCTAGAAGAGTGAGTCTGAAACATTAATCTGTCTTAGATGCTCTCATCTCTTAAATGTCTAGATATTGGTTAACATTGCTAATACATTCAGAACAGCAAGAAACTTCACGGCAGTGAATTATATTAAACTAGTGCAACTGTTATAGTTATAACATATATACTTACAGATATATAGTTATCCTGGAAGACATAACACAAAATATAGAAAAAGGCTTTTCATCTCGCCTAAAAAGTTACACTCTATTTTAATCCAGAAATATGTTCAAGCCAAGCTGGGTTTCAGACAGCCTGCATTAAATGTGTATATGGCATGCTCATTCATCACTACGTGCAGATGGTTGCTTTGGAAAAACTTAGTTTTCCTTATGCTGCAAATGGCCTAGTAAGAAATAAGTGTTTCACGCACAGCCCAGCATCAGTAAAGTACAGTTGTGTACACTTACCATAAATGTAGATGTTCGAGTGTATTCACTGTTGCAGTCCTCACATATGGGTTATCCGGTTCCCAGTAGCCCCCAGTCAGCCCGAATATCAGAGTCCTTGGTATATGACGTCGGCTGCCGCCAGTTGTAAAACTGATGTCAGAACGTCAGGTATAAAGGGAGTCAGCCGAAGCCATTTCCTCAGTTTTTCTTGCCTTAACTGTCAGGAGCCCCCAAAAGAAGGCTAACTCAGGAAGGCAGCACCCTGGACACATGTCATACAAAAAATAAAGACTTGTATAGTCTGTGCCTTAGGACAAAAGGGGGAATGGAGGGTGGGAAAAGTACAGTTGTGTACCTACCATAAATGTAGATGTTCGAGTGTATTCACTGCTGCAGTCATTACACTTGGGTTATCCTGCTGGCAGGCTACCCGCAGTCGGCCTGAATTCCAAAGTCCTGGTCCGGCGTCGGTTGCTGTTGCCTCTTCCCTGACATCAGTGCGCCAAGGGTATAAAAAATGCAGCCGACGCCATTTTCCTCAGTTTTTCTTGCCCCAGATGTCAGGTGCCCCCAAAAGGGTAGGCTGTAAAATGTATGACCATAAAAAAGCATGCACATAACCTTCATCTACAAGCAAATACACCACATAGGTTGTATAGGATAGATAGGTACAGATGAGTCCCAGCAAAGAAAAAGGGGGATGGAGGGAGGGTAACCTGGACTGCAACAGTGAATACACTCAAACATCTACATTTATGGTAGGTACACAACTGTACTATGTTCATCGTGTTTCACTGTTGCAGTCATTACACTTGGGTTGAATCCCAAAGCTGAGGTAGGGTGGCTGGGCCTAAATAGAGTTTGGAGTGGCTATGAGGCCCTGCAGAAGAACTGCAGTGGCAAAGCCTGCTCTGGATTTAGAGTAGAAAGGTAAATGGTAGTGCTTTGTAAAAGTCTGCACTGAAGTCCATGTTGCAGCCTCCAAAATATCCTTGGTTGGTACTCCTCTGAGGAAGGCTGCTGAAGTGGCTGCTGCTCTGGTAAAATATGGCCTGATGCCCTTGGGCACTGATTTGCCATGTTGTGACTAGCAGAAATGAAAGCAGTGGGATATCCATTTTGAAATAGTCTGTTTTGAAATGGCTTTTCCTTGGGAACCTGCAGCATATGTCACTAAGAGTTGCTCAGTCTTTCTGAAGGCTTTAGTCTTGTCCAAGTAAAAGTGTAGCTGTCTGTGTATGTCCAAAGTATGCAGAAGTCTCTCTCCCTTATTCTGTGGGTTTGGATAAAAAGGTAGGCAAATGTATGGTTTAGTTAAGAGCCACGCTGGACACTACCTTAGGCATAAATGTCAGGTTTGTCCTTAGAGAAACCCTGTCCTGATGGAAAATAATAAAAGGTTACACAGCCATTAGTGCCTGTAACTCTGAGACTCTTCTTGCTGAAGTTATTGCTAGGAGAAGAGCGGTTTCCCATGACAAGTATTTTATCTCTGCTGTATTGGCAGGCTCAAAAGGAGGCAGAGTGAGCTTTTCCAAGACAAAATTGAGGTCCCATGTAGGAATTGGAGCTCTCCTTAGAGGTCGTATGTTTTTGGCCCCTCTGAGAAACTGTCTTAGCAGTGGATGAGAAAAAATAGGTGGTTCCATATTGTAATGAGCTGAAATGGCAGAGGCATGGATCTTAATTGATAAGAAGGCTAGGCCTTTGTCCAGCATCTCAGTTAGGTATTGCAAAATCTGAGGAATATTTGGTTCAAGCGAGTCAATTCCCTGCGCTTGGTTCCAAGCACAGAATCTCTTCCATTTTTCCGCATAAGATTTTCTGGTGCTGGGCCTCCTGGCCTCCAAAATAACATTCATAACTGCTTTAGAGAGAGGTGTGTTCTGAATGATTACATTATCTGCCATGCAGCCAGATTTAGGGTTCTGAGCTGGCTGTGCAGGATCTGATTGTTCTGTTGGGTCAGCAAATGAGGTATTAGAGGCAATGTCCAGGCTGGGCCTTGAGACAAGCTCTTTAGGATTGGGTACCAGTGCTGGTGTGGCCAGTCTGGGGCAATTAGTATCATTTTTGGCTTCTCTTGTCTGACCTTTAGGAGTACCTTGGAGAGGACAGGCAGAGGAGGGAAGGCATATACTGTAAGGGCTTTCCAGCTGAATGAAAGGGCGTCCACTTTCCATGCTTGCTTGTGATAAGTACGAGTGCAGAATCTCTGTAGCTGGCAGTTGTGAGGGGAAGCGAACAGATCTATGTCTGGGCATGCCCGTTTCCCTGTTATCATATTGAAGATTTGTGGGTTCAGTTTCCACTCGTGAGGATCCATGAGGTTTCTGCTTAGTTCGTCTGCCAAAGTATTCGTCTTTCCTGGCAGGTATTGTGCTTGCAGATGTACTTGATAAGTCAATGCTGTGTCCCACAAAGTCATGGCTTGCCTGCAAAGGGGGTAGGAATGTGTGCCCCCTTGCTTGTTTATGTATCACATGACTGTAGTATTGCCCGTCTTTATCAGTAGTCGTCCTGGATGAAGTAGGTCCTTGAAGGCTGTCAGGGCATTTTGTACAGCTAGCATCTCTTTTTGATTGATATGAAGATGCATTTGGTTTATGGGCCACGTGGCCTGAATACATTTTCCTGCCATGTGCGCCCCCCCAGGCATAATCTGATGCATCTGTTGTTAGTGTTTGCCTGGCAGTGGGTAAGGTGAATGGCTGTCCCTTGTTGTGGTGACAAGCCTGTGCCCACCATAGAAATTCCTGTTGCAGGCAGGGAATAAGAGTAATTACTGTTTCCAGGCTGTGGCAATGTTGGGTCCAAACACTTTTTAAATACCATTGTAGTTTCCTCATATGCAGTTTTGCATATGGAATTAGTAGAATGCAGGATGCCATGTAGCCCAGAGCCTGCAGAATTTTTCTTGCAGATAACTGGGTCTTTGTTGCCATGTCTTTGAAGTAAGAAGTCAGATGCCTTTGTTTGTCTGGCGTGAGATAAGCCATCTGGGCAGTTGTATTTAAGCTTGCACCCAGGAATATTATCTCTTGAGAGGGTACTAGTTTTGATTTATTTTCGTTTACTGTGTACCCTAGGCAAATTAGTAATCTTCTTACAAGCGCCAGATGCTGTAGTAGAATATCTTTGCCCTTTGCTTGAATAAGGCAGTCGTCCAAGTAGGTGTATATTTGAATTCCTCTTTGTCTGCAAAATGCAATTACTGGAGCCAGGCATTTTGTGAAGACCCTGGGCGCAGTAGGTAAGCCAAAGGGCAGTGCAGAGAATTGGTGGTGTAGCGAGCCAGCTATGAATCTGAGGTATCTTCTGCAAGAATGTCTGATTGGGACATGCAGGTATGCCTCTTTCAGGTCCAAAGTTACAAGCCAAGCCTTCTTGTCCAGCATGGGCAGAAGCTGCTGTAGAGTCAACATTTTGAATTTTGGGACGTCCAGAAAAGTATTTAGAATAGACAGGTCCAGAATTGGTCTCCATGCTTTGTGCTTTTTTGGTACTAAGAAAAGTCTTGAGTAAAATCCTCGTCCCTGCTCCTGTTGTGGCACTGGCTGAATAGCCCCCATGTCCATGAGGGATGAAACTTGTTTTTGTGCCTCTTGCCATTGATTGCGTGGCAGGTCTGGCATGCCTTTTGCCTTTGGAAGGGTGTGAAAGTGGAACCTGTAACCCTGAGAGACTATATTTAAGACCCATTTGTCCTGGATGATCTTGTGCCAGTTATGTGAAAAAAGTGCTAGCTTTCCCCCTAAGGGTGCTGCCAAAATATAAGTGCTTGGCACTGGCAGAGGGAAGTCATTGGGACTGTTTTCTATAAGGCTGTGATTTGTCCTCTCCGCTTTTGGAGGTAGAAGCACCCCATTGTTTGGGCCTGTATGAGCCCTAGGGCTGTTGCCTGCCTCTAGGGTGTCTGAATCTGCCTCTTTGTGGTCTGTCTGACACTGGAAAGGACCAATTCTTAGAGTGGCTGTACCTGTAAGAAATCCTTTACTGTCTGCATAGATTTTGCCTTATCCTCCATTTTCTTTAACACCTCCTCTGCCTTGACACCAAACAAAGTATCATGCTGTAACGGAGCATCCAATACTTTTGCTTTAACATGATCAGGCAGATTCTGTTCCTTTAACCAAGCATGCCTTCTAATAACAGAACCAGAAACAGCGGCCCTGCACGAGGCCTCCAGTGAATCATAGCCACATTGCAAAGTATGTTTTCCTACTTGTTCAGCTGCATGCAATAAATCCTGCAAATCTTTGTTCTCAGAACATTCAGAATTTGTCAACGTTTTTTGTTTTAACAAAGACATTAAGTATTGCTGATATTTGAGCATATGAAACTGACAATTTAAAGCCCTTACAGCCAAGGTAGCAGAAGTGTAAACTTTTTCCCCCCATCTGTCCAAAGCCCTAGAATCTCTGTCTGAGGGGACAGGGTTTTTGGCAGAAGCAGCCTCGACTCCTTTGGGACCCTGAGAGATAGTTTGTGTGTCAGCAGCAGGGTTTTTATAAAGAAATTTATGGGAGTCTGGGACCCTGTAGTATCTGTCCGGCTTAACAGGGGCAGGAGGTAAAGAGTCTGGAGACAGGCTGGACTCTGAAAAAACATCATCTACTATGTCTAGAACAGGGGGAATTGCAAGAGGTCTGTGCTGAGGAAGTAAAAGAAAGTCTCTTAAGTCTTTTCTTAGAATCGGAATAATCCTGGCTCTCCTAATGGAAATGCTCCCTCATGGTACGCAAGGTTTCCCCAAAAGAATAGTCCTCGGGAGGAGAAGCTGAAGGAATAGAATCTTTAGCATCAGAATCCTCATAGGGAGGAACAGAATATCCCTGATCGGAAGAGGAATCAGAGGAAATGGAAACCTGATCAGAGGAATCATATTCAGTGTCTTGCCTAGGCCTCTTATCAGGAGAGGGATGGGAACCCCTGATCAAAGTAATTAGGTCTTCAGCCATTTTGAGCATCTGTTTCTTAGGCATAGAAGCCTGTCCTGGAGAATCCTGTACTGGTTTCCTTGAACTGCTTTAGACTTTGTCTTGTATGCTGAAGTAGGCTTTATATAAAGTTGTGTAGGTCTGAAGACCCCCTCAGAAGCCAATGCCTGCTCAGCGGCTCAGGACCCATCTGAGGGGTTAATTTCCGAAGGGCCAATACCTTGAGTATCCAGAGGCCTAGCTGTCTCCACGTGGGAGTCGGAGGCGGCCTGTGGCTCTGAGGTAGCGGGAGTCAGGGGCTGCGAAAGCGCCTCACTGAGCACTGGCAAACCGGCGACTGGCCTAGAAGAGGCTTCTTCGTCGGTTTTGAACCTCGGATGCTTGTCCTTGTCTTTATACCTGCGTTTTTTATGAATTCTGGTCGTCGGTTGTTCCGACGGCATTATGTAGTTAAACCTTCTGCCAAAATAATGAAAGGCAAAATCATACCAACGCTTAATAGTGCGTTGGTTAAATCTAGCACAAAACCGACAACTAGCAACGTTGTAGTCAGGGCCTAGGCAAGGAATACAGTAAGAGTGGAAATCCTTATGAGGTATTTGCTTCCCACAAGAAATACAATTGTTAACTTTTTCTGACATAGGTCTGGAGCAAGAAAAAAGTTTCCCCAACGGGGTTCTTAGCTTTACTGAAGACTTTGGATCTGAAATTCGATTTTGAAAATCTCAGGAGTTGGCCGACCGGCACTTGCAAACTGCTTTTGCTTCGGGCACCGCGCGGCAAGAAAGACTGAAGATAATGGCGTCGGCTGCATCTTTTATACCCCTGGCGCACTGACGTCAGGGAAGAGGCGACAGCAACCGACGCCGGACCAGGACTTAGGAATTCAGGCCGACTGCGGGTAGCCTGCAAGCAGGATAACCCAAGTGTAATGACTGCAGCAGTGAAACACGATGAACATCCAGGACTGCAACAGTGAATACACTCGAACATCTACATTTATGGTAAGTGTACACAACTGTACTATGTTCAACTTTCACTGTTGCAGTCCTCACATATGGTTTGATTCCCAAAGCCCGTGAAAAAGACAAAGGGTGGAGGAAAGATCACAGATTAAGGGTTGGTAAGGAAGCCCTGCAAACCTGCAGAGGCAAAACCAGCCCTGGATTTAGAAAACAAAGGTAGATTATAATGCTTTGTGAAAGTATGGACAGAAGACCAAGTAGCTGCTTCTAGAATGTTCTTAGTAGGAACACCTCTCAGAAAGGCTGCAGAGGTAGAGGCTGTTCTAGTAGAATGGGTCCTAATACCCTGAGGGGGAACCTTCCCATGCTGCAGGTAACAAAACTGAATACAATGAACAATCCATTTGGAGATGGTTTGTTTTGAAATAGCCTTACCCTGAGCCCAAGGAGCAAAACTAACCAACTATTCAGATTTTCGAAAGGATTTTAGTCCTGTCTAAGTAAAATCTCAGCTGTCTATGCACATCAAGAGAGTGCAGAATCCTTTCCCCTTTATTTTAGGGATTGCTGAAAAATGTAGGCAGGTGAACAGAATGGTTAAGGGTTAAACTGGAAACTACCTTAGGCATGAAGGAGGGATTCATTCTCAGAGAAACTCGAGCTGAATGAAAAATAATGAAAGGTTCTCCAAAGTATGCTGCTGATACTTAAGCATGTGAAAAAGACAATTCATGGATCTAATGGCAAGAGTTGCAGAGGTATAGACTTTTTACCCCACATGTCCAAGGCCCTAGACTCCTTATCAGAAGGCACAGGGTTTTTAGCAATAGTACCCTTAACACCCTTGGGTCCTTGAGAAATAATTTCTGGATCAGCAGTAGGATTTTTAAAAAGGAATTGATGTGATTCAGGAACGTAAAATACATATCCGGTTTTCTGGGGGCAGGAGGAACAGAGTTAGGATTTAAAGAATTTTCCATGAAAACATCATCCTCAACTTCCAAAACTGGAGGTATAGCCAGAGGCTTATGCTGAGGCAAATCCAATAATTCCCTGATTCTTTTCTTAGACTGTGGAAAATCCTGACATTCCCATTTAAAATGCTCCCTAAGGGTATTCAAAGTATCCCCAAAGGAAAAATCTTCTGGAGGGGAGACTGAAGGGACAGAGTCCTCATCATCAGAATCCTCAAAGCCAGAAAAAAGTTGAGAATGTCTTTCTTCACCAGCAGACATACTGGAAATCTTAGAATCTGAGACAGACAAAACATCAGGAGATAATTCCCTAGCCCTCTTTGAAGGGGGGGGGGGGGGTGAGAGCTCATAATCAGGGAAAGAAGACCACCAGCCATCTTTACCAACTGGGACTGAGGCACCGGAGGGGAGGCCAATGCCTGCTTGTGAGTAGGTTTGCGGCTGGAAGGTTTACTAACGATCCGGAGGAACTCAGGAGGCCTAGCAACTGCAGAAGTCTGAACTAAGATAGTCTGTCTGGTTCTGGTCTCATGTCGAAAAGAAGAGACATCAGAAGCCGGTGCCTGCAAAGTGGCTCCAGACCCATCTGAGGCAGCGACAGGCAGAGGGTCTGAAAACAAAATAGCAGCCTGCGGCATAGAGGACTCCATAAATGTCTCGGCAGGGGCTTGCGGCTGAAAATCTGCATACTGCAAGGGCTACAAAAGTGCCTCACTGACTACCGCTGTGCTAACGACCAATTTCACCGGTGCGTCATCGGCAGATTTAACCCCAGGCCTGTTGCAGTCCTTGCTTTGCGTTTCCTAGGTATATCCGAAATCAAGAGACCAGAAGATGCAATACCGACGAACTTAGGCCAGACTCCAAAATGCTTATACAAAATCTTAGCTCTACGGCGTATGGTACATGGGCTAAAGGAAGCATAGAGAGCGCAGTTAGGGATGTCATTCTCAAGGCCCAAACAAGTTATACAATAGGAATGGAAATCACGGTGCAGAATCTGTTTTCCGCAGGCAAGACAGTTATTAACTTTATCTGACATTCATTAAAGCAAGAAAAGAGGATCCCCAATGGGGTACTTATCTGAAGGCGTCTTCAACTTGGTAGTCGGAAAGCAAAACGAAGGTAAACGGCCGACTGGCACTAGTGTGAACTGCATCTGATTCTGGCTCCGCGGCAAGAAAGACTGAGGAAATGGCGTCGGCTGCCTCCCTTTATACCGGACGTTCTGACATCAGTTTTACAACTGGTGGCAGCCGACGTCACATACCAAGGACTCTGGTATTCAGGCCGACTGAGGGCTACCGGGAACCGGATAACCCATATGTGAGGACTGCAACAGTGAAACATGAAGAACATCGGGTCTATATCAAGAAATCGACATTTGAAAATGTTGACTCACATTTGTTCGATAAGAAAATGTTAAACTCCAACATACTCGAATGGCCAAATTGGTTGGCCAAAAACCAACGCCACACAAAAACAAACATATTTAAGTGGGGGGCTGCCTCCCACACCTCCCCAACTAAATATTCTAACTCCAAAATCACACTACAGTCGGGGAAAGGGCAGGTGTAACGAAACAGCCAACCGATTTCTTTCCCTCGGAAATCGATTTCATGATATAGACCCATCAGTAACCACTGAAATTATAAAGACAAGAACTATATTTTCATAGGTGTAAATTGATAGTTATTTATACTCCATGCTCACATGGTTTGCCATGCTTCAAAGCTCAATGTTTCTCCTCAGAAGCATCTTGTATGCATTGCTTGAAAAAAGCTTTTTTATATTCTATGCACATTCTTCCTACTGACAAGATGAAACACTGGGAAATTTTCATTGCAAAATAAGGTTTGAGTCTTGTAGAAAAATATAAGACACATGAGTCGCATGACCAAGCTTAGTTTTTTTTTTCTTAGTCTAATACCAAACTCCATGTCTTTTTATAAAAAAAAAAAAAAAAAACAGGTTTGCAGTTTACTGTAGGCTGGGGTACACACACACAGTACCTGGTACTTTCAGCTGAAAAACGGACCGTCATGGAAGAAACGCTGATGCTCCATACACAGTACCTGGATCCATTCTCCTACTCGCACACTGTCTGTACTACTGTCTGGATCCTCCTTGCAGAAAAGCTCCCAGCTCAGCTTGAGTGCATGACTGCAGCTTAAATAAGGTCAGTCGACTTGGGTCGCAAAACAAAAACGCTACTTCTTGATTTGTAAATGTTCGCACGCAGCATGCATTCTGCGTACAGTAGAGCTAATTCTGACAAGCTGTTCACAGAGTTGACGTCACTGATATCATTGCGTACACCTCTGCACGCAATGACATCAGCTGTAAATTTTTTTTAAAAAAAACAAAGCCAGGAAAATCTGAAATTAAGGGGTGCTACTCGAGAATCGTGGCACCCCACATTTTGAACCTCAAAACCGGTAATAACTGAGCAATTCGGTATGGTTGAGAGGTATGGCTGGATTCAATGTAAATTGGATGGATCAGTGCATAATATAACCCTTGACTTTTGTAAAATAAAAAAGGGTTGGCTCACTATGAGAGCTTGTAGCTTGGAAACTCACCTAAAAGATGTCAAAGCAATAAAAAAGTGCCTAAAAGGTATAAAAGAAGAATCATCCAGGCTGTCAGTTGCAACAGCTCTAAGATGGGGTGTATTATTTGCCCCTTATGCTATGTGAACAGATTCAGACAGTGAGGAAGCTTGTGATAACTGCCCTTGGCCTGCATATTACATTAAAAATGAGTACCAACTCTGCCAGGGTCCAAAAGGGTTTATCACAATGATCTTAAGAAATACCTACGGAATCACTGTAAAGGGTAGAAATGCATACAGGAACATTCCAAACCATGGGAATAATAGAAAATTTGTCTTCCAAGCATCACTCCAAGGATGTTTTGAAGAGAATTTTTTCAGTTGTCTGTTTTGAAAGGAGACAAAGATCTGTCTGAGGTGTTCCCTACATATGAATAAAGTCTTGGAAGATCTCTATCTAGAGCTTCCACTCCACGAGGGTCTGTCTAGGATCTGCTTAGTCTGTCTGCCACTGTGTTTTGCTCTGACGGAATGTATGAAGCCTGAAGAGTTACAAAATATTGTACAGCCAGTTCCCAGGTCAACACTGCCAAACTTTAAACTCCCTTGCTTCAGGTACCACATCATGGTAGTGTTATCTGTAACCACGAGAAGAGGACCCGGAGTCCATAAGTGGTGAAGAAGTTTTAAGGCATGATTCACTGCCAACATCTCTTGTTTTTGTGCTTTGGTATGTCCCGAGGACCCCACAAAACTTGCACTTGGAACTCTCATGGACACTGCTCTCCATGGCACATCTTAAGGGTCCAGCTGGACAGATTGAATTGGAGTGTTGGATTCAGTGACAGTTAATCTCTCCACCACTGCAATTCCTGTTTCATAAATCCCATTACCAGTACCTGGAAATCCAAGGGATGAAGATGCTGGGTTCAAGTACCATTGAATTTTTCTCATGTGTAGTCTGACTAGTGGTGGTATGAGGATTACTGATGCCATAAGGCCACATCTAGAAGAGAGAACAAGAAAATGCCCTGATAAATCAGAACTCTGTCTTCTGGCAGGACGGCCATCCCTTTTTACTGTGTCTATCAAACATTCCAGGAAAACAGTTCTTTGAGAGGGTGTGAGAAAGGACTTTTGAAGGTTCACTTTGAAGCCCAGGTGGGAAAGAAGGGATGCAACCTTGTCTAAGGACTCCAAGCACCTGCATACAGAATCTGCACAAGTCATCTAAATAAGGAAAAATGCAGATGCCTTGGATTTTACAATAAACCACCACTGGTGCCAGACACTTTATAAACACTTGAGGTGCAGTACATAGCCCAAAGGGTAATACAGAAAACTGATAGTGTAAACCAGATACAGAGAAATATTAAAAACTTCATGAAATTGGGAGCAATAGGAAAATGTTGATAAACGTACCTGAGATCTAGTCTCACCATGAAACAGTGGTGTGGAAGCAACCCTAGGACAGACTCTAAGGTGAGCATTTTGAATTTCAGAATTTTTACAAAGGTGTTTTAGAAAGAACAAATCTAGGACAGGCCTCTAGCAATGCTCCTATTTTTGGTACCAAAAAGATTCTGGAGTAAAATCCTTTGCCTTTGTGTATTACAGGCACTGGTTCTATGACCCCTGCTTCTACCATGGGATGGAGCACTGGGAGGACACATCTACCTGGTATGGGGATGTTGAGGAATTCCCCTGAAAGGAGGAGGATTTTCAATCAATGCTACGTATATCTTTTCAGAATTTTTCCTAGAACCCATTTGTCTGAGACTACTAGGCCACATTGTTGGATTGACAGAGAGCCTGGCGGGAAGGAGAAAGGGCAGGAGGGAGGAATGGGGTGCTCTGTCACTCTGCATACTCATTCCTTTTTAGGAAGTTTATTCCTTTTTTGGAAAGGAAACCCTTTTGTTTGGTTTCAAAGAATTATCCTCTTGCCATTTCCTTTTGGATCCCCGACTTTTGTTTGATAGGGAGTTTTGTTTTCGTTACACCCCTTAAAGGAAGACCCCTTGTTTTGGGAACACTGAGTACAATAAAGCATCCCCTCTCAGGATATGCTCAGCCAATCTGATGTCATAGGAAGAGAGAGAGGGAGGGGAGTCTGAGCTTTGGAAAGCTGGCCAATACTGGGTTACCTTGGCAGATAACTCAAAATGCCAGTAAGGTAGTGGGAATGATGAACATCAGCAATACCCTAATAAGAAGGAACAAAAATGTGACATATTGGATGGGGGGGGTAGAGGGAGGGAGGGATGTCATACCAGACATATCTGGATGAGAATGACTCAGCATTATGTTAAGTATATAACTTCCATATCCTATTTCATCAGTACATCTGATCCGACAGTTGGAGCAGAATCCCAAGCTACACAAAACTTGATTAAAAAAAATGGCCCAAACTTCACCAAACCAGTATGAAAATGTAGAAATTAACCAGACTTCAACGTGAATAAAATACTATTATTTTTATTAGTTAAAACACATCACTTAAGCACTTTCATCTCTCTTGGAGACTTCTTCAGATAAAATACACTCAAATTCATCATCTAACTTATAAACTAGCTGAAGTTCATCATCCAATCATGAAATGCTAGTAATTAAAACATCCCCTGTGTTAAAGGTGTACAAAGCACCTATTCCAATCCAAGTACTTGCAAAAACATTTTTCAAAATAGAATAAACTATGAAACATAAATAAAAATACATAAGAATCATGTTGAATTCCTTTAAAATTTATGTTAACAAATCTGCTTTTTCACTCAGTATGGGTCTGAGAGATACTTCGTCGTTCAGACCTGGGGGGATGATGCATTTAGTTGCAACTGCCAAACAAGTTCTCTTTTTAACAAATGTCTTTGCCAATCACCACCCCTAAAATGAATCTGCACTTTTTCCAGTATAGCAAAGCTAAACTTAAAATTACTACACACAACAGAGTGCCTGTACAATGCATTAACTTCCTTTTTCTTCCTGATCTCATAAAGATGCTCATAAATTCTTGATTTCAAAGCTCTCTCTGTCTTTCCAACATAGTATCCTGAGCAACTGTCACATTTAGCTAGGTACACTAGTTTGTTGGTATTACAATTCCCTTTCACAAAGGAAACCTTGGTGCGCAAAACATTGTCCAAAAACATTGTTTTCTCTTTCATAATGTACATACAATATGCACAACTACCACAAGATGTGGTACCAGTACTAACATTTTTGTCTGTTTGTTTAACATTTTCTAAGATATATTTAAAGTTCCTACCAGTTTTGCTTACAAAAAAGGGTTCAGGCCCAACCAACTGGGAAACTTCATTATTAACTTTAAAACTCCTCCAGTTCTTCTGTATAACTTCCCTAATCTCTTGGGAATAAACATTGTGTTCCACTACTAGGGCTTTTTTGTATTTGTTGTCTCCCTTGTTCCTATTTTGATTAGTAAAATCCATCCCTGACAGGGTGGATACTTGGTACCCCAACCTTTCCTTACTTCTTCAAAAATACTATCCACCATCTTCTGCAGATATTTCCTTTCTATAAACATTTTCTTCAGTATGTCAAACTCCTGGTCCAGTTCTTGAACATCTGAGGTCATTTTTGCCACCCGTATGGCCTGACCCTTTACCAATCCCTTTCTTCTGGTGGTACGGATGGTTGCTACTGTAGTGCAGACATGCATTACAAAACGTTTCTTTCCTACAAAGATTGGAAATGAATTTGCTGTGCCGTTGGGAAATCTTAACATCCAAGTAACTAATGCTCGGAAAGTCCCAAGAATGTGTGAACCTAAAGTAGCCACTGCTACCATTCAAATGTTTCATAAACTCACTAATTTGGTCTACTGTACCATCCCACAGAATAAAAATATCACCCAAAAAACTCTGATAAAGATGTAGGTGCTTGGCAAAGGAACTCTTCAGAATAACTTCATCCTCCCATCCCAGCATGACAATATTGGCATAGGTGGGGGGCACAGGCTGCCCCCATCGCAACTCCTCTGATTTGCTGTTAAAATGTACCTTCAAAATGGACAAAATTATTGTCCAAAATGAGTTCCATCAGCTCGACTAGAGCCTAATCATGTCTTCTGAAAGGGTAGAAAATTGTCGCATGTAATTATAATATGGTTCCGTTCCCCTCAATTTTAGGAATACTAGTAAAGAGGTCCACTACATCAATAGTGAGGAAAATAAGCCCTTCCTTCCATAAATCCTGTTTTAATTTTCCTAAAAATTGCCAAGTCTTTCAGGAGATGGGGGGGGGGGGGGGTCTTGGTCACTACTTCTTTACACCATTTGTCCACAAGAATTGCCAAGGGGTGAGTCTTACTCCCCCTACTAGTCACAATAGGCCTAAAAGGAAGTTTGTCAACATTCTTGTGAACCTTTGGTATACCGAAAATATTCGGTATCACTATATTCTGCGGTGGTGCAGCAGTAGCGTTGTTGCCTCACAGCAAGAGGTTCTCCCATTTGATTCTCAGCTAGTGTGTGGGGAGTGCCTTCTGTGTTGAGTCTGCATTTCCTCCCCGCGAGTCGAGTGGCGCTCCGAAAGACATGTGTGAATGGGCGTGCCTTCATTGAAGGTTGGGCATCGAGCTGGCAACTCGTCATCGTGAAAATCTACTGCCAATCATTAGCAGACCGGAGTTCCACTGTGGCGACCCCTAACCAGAAAAAGCCGAAAGACAACAACAACTGCCTTTTTCTGTTGTAAAAATTTATAGGTGTCCACATCTCTCCTATTTTCTAAAAAGTATTCTTCGAAGTAAAAATCCAACCTTTGATAGGCTATCGTAATCTCATTTTTTGAAATAGGGGAATAAGTATCAGTATTATAAAGGGGGGAGGTAATTTTGTTCTTGTAATCTTCTCTTTTAAAAATAACAGTCCGCCCTCCCTTGTCAGGTTTCATCACCCTTAAGTCATTACACTCTCTAATTTGGTAAAAACTTCTTTCTCCCTTTTTGTTAAATTACACCACCGTTTCTTTTTCTCAGCATACAGTTGATATAACTCATTAGTAACCACCTTCTCAAAAACTTGTACTAAGGGGTGTAAGTGGCAGAATCGCAAGCTACCTGAAATCTCAGGTAGCATCATGACAGGATCTCTCTGAGAACCAAAACACCAAATACAGCCCTGGTTCTACCAGTGACATCCATGTTATAAAGTTTGGAAAACGTATGACGTGTAGACCATGTCGCTGCAACAAATATCACTGGAAGAATTCCTGAAAAAGGCAGTAGAAGTTGCCATAAACATCGTACTCACAAGTGAGGAGAGTGTGTTGAGTAGATGGAAAGAGTACTTTGAAGGGTTGATGAATGAAGAGAATGAGAGAGAAAGAAGGTTGGATGATGTGGGGATAGTGAATCAGGAAGTGAAACAAATTAGCAAGGAGGAAGTAAGGTCAGCTATGAAGAGGATGAAGAATGGAAAGACTGTTGGCCCAGATGACATACCAGTGGAAGCATGAAGGTGCTTAGGTGAAATGGCAGTGGAATTTTTAACCAGATTGTTTAATGAAATTTTGGAAAGTCAGAGGATGCCTGAGGAGTGGATAAAAAGTGTTTTGGTACCTGTCTTTAAGAATAAGGGTGATGTGCAGAGCTGCAGTAACTACAAAGGGATAAAACTGATCAGTCACTGCTTGAAGTCATGGGAAAGAGTAGTGGAAGCTAGGTTAAGAAGGGAGGTGATGATTAGTGATCAGCAGTATGGCTTCATGCCCTGAGAGTGTTGTTGCAGAAATACAGAGAAGGTCAGAAGGTGTTGCATTGTGTCTTTGTGGACTTAAAGAAAGCATATGACAGGGTGCCTAGAGAGGAGTTGTGGTATTGTATGAGGAAGCCAGGAGTGGCAGAGAGGTAAGTAAGAGTGGTACAGGATATGTACGAGGGTAGTGTGACATTGGTGAGGACTGCGGTGGGAGTGACAGATACGTTTAAGGTGGAGGTGGGATTACATCAAGGATCAGCTCTGAGCCCTTTCTTATTTGCAGTAGTGATGGACAGGTAGACAGATGAGATCAGACAGGAGGCCCTGTGGACTATGATGTTTGCATATGACATTGTGATATGTAGTGAGAGTAGGGACCAGGTTGAGGAGACCCTGGAGAGGTGGAGATATGCTTTAAAGAGGAGAGGAATGAAGGACAGCAGGGCTAAAACAGAATATATGTGTGTAAATGTGAGGGAGGGTAGAGGAATGGTGAGGATGCAGGGAGTAGAGTTGGTAAAGGTGGATGAGTTTAAGTACTTGGGATCAACAGTTAAGAGTAATGGTGAGTGTGGAAGGGAGGTGAAGAAGAGAGTACAGGCAGGGTGGAATGGGTGGAGAAGAGTGTCAGGAGTAATTTGTGACAGACGGGTACCAGTAAGAGTGAAAGGGAAGGTCTACAATAGGGTAGTGAGACCAGCTATGTTATATGGGTTGGAGATGGTGGCATTGACGAAAAGGCAGGAGTCAGAGCTGGATGTGGAAGAGTTAAAGATGTTAAGATTTGCACTGGGTGTGACTAGGATGGACAGAATTAGGAATCAGTATATTAGAGGGTCAGCTCAGGTTGGACAGTTTGGAGACAAAACAAGAGAGGCATGATTGCGTTGGTTTGGACATGTGCTGAGGAGGGATGCTGGGTATATTGGGAAAAGGATGCTAAGGATGGAGCTGCCAGGTAAGAGGAAAAGAGGAAGGCCTAAGATAAGGTTTATGGATGTGGTGAGAGAGGACATGCAGGCAGTTGGCGTGAAAAAGCATGATGCAGAGGACAGGAAGAAATGGAAACAGAAGATCCGCTGTGGCAACCCCTAATGGGAACAGCCGAAAGAAGATGATCACTTTTGTCTACTAGATAAAACCATTCCTTTTAAGATGTGCTTATGTAAACACTTGTAATAGTGAAAACACCACTGGTACATATTATTAAAGGGACAGTGACTGCTGTTAATATTTTCTATGCTGTGACTGCTTTTTCACTAATCCTGTTTTCCTAGGACTTGTACTTCTTGTAATGCACCCTCACTTCCATAACTACATAAAGTGCTGTACCACACCTGTGTGGTAATGCATGAGTTTTGGTTCCTATCTGTCAATGTAATCTATTCTATATATTTGATGATGCATACTGCTACAAGCCTTCCAGAACAGCCACCTACCTCCAGCAAACCAAGTGTAGTTGCAGTCTAACCTGAGTGGCACAGGAAAGGCAGTTAAAGTACAGTTTTGTACCTACCATAAATGTAGATGTTCAAGTGCTCATACAGCTGCAGTCATTACAGATGGGTTATCCTGCCGTCAGGAAGGTCCTCGGCCGGCCGAATTCCAAAGTCTAGGTCCGGCGTCGGTTGTCATCGCTTCTTCCCTGACATCAGTGTGGCAGGGGTATATAAGAGGCAGCCGACGCCATTTTCTTCAGTTTTTCTTGCCCCAGATGTCAGGTGCCCCCAGAAGGAAGGCAACACTTAAAGTTATGCAAACATGCAATACAGAATAATCAAAAAACAGTAGTTGCAAGCAAATACACCATAAGAGAATACCCCACATAGGTTGTATGATAAGGTGTTTGTCATAAGGCTTGTCCTAAGAGGGGATGGAGGGGGGGTAACCTGGACTGCAGCTGTATGAGCACTCGAACATCTACATTTATGGTAGGTACAAAACTGTACTATGTTCATCGTGCATACAGCTGCAGTCATTACAGATGGGAAGAATCCCAAAGCTAAGTATGGGTGGTAGGCACTAAGTGGAATTAGGAGGAGCGAGGATGCCCTGCAAGACTGCTGTGGCAAAACCCGCTCTAGATTTAGAGAATAGTGGGAGGTGATAGTGCTTGGAGAAAGTGTGCACTGAACTCCAGGTGGCTGCTTCCAAAATGTCCTTGGTAGGGACCCCACTGAGGAAGGCTGCAGAGGTAGCTGTGGCTCTGGTGGAGTGGGATCTGATGCATGCAGGCACAGTTTTTCCATGAAATGAGTAACAAAAGCGTATGCAGTGGGCTATCCATTTTGAAAATGTCTGTTTGGAAATAGCCTTTCCTTGAGCACCTGCAGCATAGGATACAAAGAGTTGCTCAGATTTCCTGAATGGCTTTGTCCTGTCCAAATAGTAACGAAGTTGTCTGTGGATGTCCAAGGAATGTAGTAGTCTTTCCCCTTTGTTTTGTGGATTAGGATAAAAGGTAGGTAAGTGGATAGTCTGATTCAAAGCTACACTGGATACTACCTTTGGCATAAAGGTAGGGTTGGTTCGTAAGGAAACTCTGTCCTGATGGAAAATGATGAATGGTTGCACAGCCATGAGAGCCTGTAGCTCCTAAACCCTGCGTGCTGAGGTGATAGCCAGAAGAAAGGCTGTTTTCCATGATAAGTATTGTAGTTCTGTTGAAGAAGCTGGCTCGAAGGGAGGAAGTGTCAGCTTTTCCAATACGAAGTTGAGGTCCCAAGCAGGGACTGGTGGTTTCCTTGGGGGTTTTATATTCTTTGCCCCTCTGAGGAACTGCCTTAAGAGGGATGAGAGAATAAAGGAGGATCTGTGTTGTATTGTGCAGAAATGGCTGACGCGTGGATCTTGATGGAGGAGAAGGAAAGTCCATTGTTTAGCATCTCAGCTAGGTACTGTAAAATTTGAGGTATATTTATTACCCAAGGATTCTGGCCCTTTTCTTGATTCCAGGCACAAAATAATTTCCATTTGGCGGAGTAGGCTTTTCTAGTAGAAGGTCTTCTGGCCACCAAGATGACATCCTGCACCTCCTTGGAGAGGAGAATCTGTTGGGAAATCAAGGAATTCTCCATGCAGCTAGATTTAGGGTTTCGAGCTGGCTGTGAAGGGTTTTGTAGTTGTGCTGGGACAACAGAAGAGGGACTAGAGGCAGGATCCATGGTGGGGAATGTGTCAGGCTCTTCAGGAGCGGATACCAGTGTTGTCTTGGCCAGTCTGGAGCAATGAGAATCATTTTCGGCCTCTCTGCTCTGGCTTTTAATAGAACTTTGGGCAGCAGAGGAAGAGGCGGGAAGGCATAGACTGTCAATGTTGTCCAATTGAAGGAAAGTGCGTCCACTTTCCAGGCCTGTGGATGATAGGTCCTTGTACAAAAATTTTTCAATTTGCAATTTCTGTGGGTAGCAAAGATATCTATGTCTGGCTGTCCCCATGTCTGAGTTGTCGTTGTGAAAACTTGAGGATGCAACTTCCATTCGTGTGGATCTGTCATATTTCTGCTTAGGTTGTCTGCCAGTGTGTTTTCCTTCCCTCGCAGGAATTGTGCCTGTAGTTGAATTTGCAATTCCAGTGCTGTGTTCAATAGGGTCATGGCTTGCCTGCACAGGGGGTATGAATGAGGTCCCCCGTTTGTTTATGTAACACATCACTGTGGTGTTGTCTGTCCTTATCAATAGCTGGCCTGGATGCAGTAGGTCTTTGAAGGTCATAACAGCATTTTGCACGGCTAGCATTTCCTTTTGGTTGATGTGTAGGTGCTTCTCTTTTTGGGTCCATTTTCCCTGAATGCACTGATCTGTCATGTGTGCTCCCCAGGCGTAGTCTGAGGCGTCTGTTGTGATGATTTGAGTTGCTTGAGGCACACAGAAAGGAAGACCTGTGTTTCTTTGGCAAGCTTGAGCCCACCACAAAAATTCCTTTTGAAGGCATGGAATGAGTGGTATAATTGCTTCCAAGCTGTGGCTGTGTTGAGACCATAAGTTTTTTAGGTACCACTGAAGTTTCCTCATATGCAGTTTTGCACATGGGATTAGTAGGATGCAAGATGCCATGAATACCAGAGCCTGCAGGACTTTCCTTGCAGTTTGCCTGTTGAAAGTTGCCATTTTTCTGAAGTATTGAGACAGTTGCCCTTGTTTGTCTGGCGTGAGGTAGGCCATCTGGGTGGTTGTATTCAAGCTGGCACCCAGGAAAATTATTTGCTGAGAGGGTATTAGTTTTGATTTCTTTTTGTTGACTATGTATCCCAGGAAGTTCAACAGTTTTATTACAAACGCCAGGTGCTGCAGTAGTATGTCCTTGCTGTCCGCTTGGATCAGGCAGTCGTCCAGATATGGGTAGATTTGTATCCCTTGTAGTCTGCAGAAGGCGATTACTGATGCCAGGCATTTCGTAAACACTCTGGGCGCAGTAGATAAGCCAAAGGGCAATGCAGAGAATTGGTAATGGGTTGAACCTGCAAGAAATCTGAAGTATCTTCTGCAATCTTGTCTGATAAGGACATGCAGGTATGCCTCCTTGAGGTCCAATGTTACCAGCCAAGACTCCTTGCCCAGCATGGGAAGAAGCTGCTGTAATGTGAGCATCTTGAATTTTGGCAACTGTAGACATGTGTTTGGGATGGATAGGTCTAAGATAGGTCTCCAATCTTTGTCTTTCCTTGGTACCAGGAATAGTCTGGAATAAAACCCTTGACCTTGTTCTTTTGCAGGTACCCCTTGAATCGCTTTCATGTCCATGAGAGCTGAAATTTGTTTTTGTGCCTCTGCCCTTTGATTTTGTGGCAGGTTTGGCATGCCTCTCATTTTTGGAAGGGTGTGAAAGTGGAACCTGTAGCCTCTGTCTATAATGTCCAGAATCCATTTGTCTTTTGTAACAATATGCCAATTTTTTGAGAATAGTACCAGTTTTCCGCCCAAAGGTGCTGCCATTAAAGCTTTGCTTGGCAGGTGTAGGGGGAAGTCATTGTGTCTGTTTTCTAAAAGACTGTCATCTATCTTCTCCACCTCTTGGGGTTTGTGCTTGCCACTGTCTGGCTCTGAAAGATCCTTGAGGTTGCCCTCTACCCCTTGGGCGTCTGTATCTGCCCCTTTGAGGTCTGTCCGTGGCTGGAAAGGACCAATTTTTTGAAGGCCAGTTTCTGCTGAAACGTGGAGGTTGTACCTGCAGGAAATCTTTCACTGTTTGCATTGATTTCGCTTTTTCCTCCATTTTCTTTAGTACCTCCTCAGCTTTAACACCAAACAATACATCTTTTTGAAGAGGTGCATCTAATAATTTAGCTTTGACATGATCTGGTAAGGTGTGCTCTTTGAGCCAAGCATGCCTACATATAACAGACCCCGTAACAGCAGCTCTACATGAGGCCTCTAAAGCATCAAAACCACACTGCAAGGTATGTTTACCCACTTGCTCTGCACCATGCAACAAATCCTGCAACTCTTTTAAATCTGGTTGTTCTGGTTGTGTCATCTTGCTTTTCGGCTGAGTTATCAAAAACTGTTGATACTTTAACATATAGAACTGATAGTTTAATGCCCTCATGGTTAAAGTGGCCGAGGTGTACACCTTTTTCCCCCACCTTTCTAAAGCTCTGGAATCTCTCTCAGAAGGTAATGGGTTTTTAGCAGTAGAGGCCTTAATTCCCTTGGGACCCTGTGAAATGGTTTCTGGGTCAGCAGTATGGCTTTTATATAGGAACTGGTGAGAATCAGGAACCCGGTAATACCTGTCTGGTTTAACAGGAGCTGGAGGCAAAGAATCTGGATTAAGGCTGGCTTCTGTGTACACATCATCCAATATATCTAAAACAGGAGGGATAGCCAGGGGCCTATGCTGGGGGAGCAGAAGAAATTCCCTGAGCCTTTTCTTGGAATCTGAGTAATCTTGGCCTTCCCAGTGAAAGTGTTCCCTCAATGTATGCAGGGTTTCCCCAAAAGAGTAGTCCTCAGGGGGGAGACCGAGGGAATAGACTCCTCTGCATCAGAGTTTTCGAATGGAGAATAGGCATAATCCTGGTCCTCAGATAGTTCTGAGGTAATAGAAGCTTGATCTGAGGAAGGGTAGTCTTCCTCTAATCTGGGCCTTTTGTCAGAGGGGGGTTGAGAACCCCTGAAAAGAGTAATTAAATCCTCAGCCATTTTAAGCATCTGCTTTTTAGGCATGGGGCCTTGAGAGGGGGTCTGAGGACCCTGTTTTTTGGTTTTCATGGCTGCTTTAGATTTAGTGACAGCTTTAATAGAGAAGGAGGAAGGCCTGAAGACACCTTGAGAAATGGCAGGCCTGTCTAAATTCTGAGTTTCCCCGCCAAGAGTGGCGTCTGTATCTGCAGTTGGAATGGGGACCGAGGAGCCTGCGACCTTGGGTACTGAAGACACCGGTAAAGTAGTGTCATCGGTACTCAGGGGCTGTGTAGGCGCCTCGCTGAGTACCGGAGAACCGGTAGTCGGCCTTAGCGTGGTTTCAGTTGACGGTGCAGACCTCATATGTCGGTCCTTATCTTTGCGTCTTTTGCTCAAAACTGGAGTCGGAGTATCCGACGACATAATATAATTAAATTTTTTGCCAAAATAGTGAAGGGCGAACTCCGCCCGGTGCTTAATAGTGCGCTTGTTGAATCTAGCACAAAAACGCAGGCCGAGACGTCGTGGTCTGGGCCTAAGCAAGGTATACAGTAAGAGTGGAAATCCTTATGCGGTATTTGCTTCCCACATGAAATGCAATTATTAACTTTGTCTGACATCGGTCTGAGGCAAGAAAAGCTTCCCCAACGGGATACTTAGCTTTCAAGAAGACTTCGGCTGAAATACTTTCGTAAATCTCAGGAGCTGGCCGACTGGCACTTGCGAACTGCTTCTGCTTCGGGCACCGTGCAGCAAGAAAGACTGAAGAAAATGGCGTCGGCTGCCTCTTACATACCCCTGCCACACTGACGTCAGGGAAGAAGCGACGACAACCAATGCCGGACAAAGACTTTGGAATTCGGCCGACCGAGGACCCGCCTGACGGCAGGATAACCCATCTGTAATGACTGCAGCTGTATGCACGATGAACATCAATTGTTAAACACACATACACTAGTATATTTCAGGTTCAATTTTTGCCTTAGTCCATTGAATCCAAAAGCGGCTAAACATTGAAAAATTAAACCAAACTACTTACATTTTAGCTATTTACTATGTCTTCAACAATGCTTACAAATAATAGACTAGGGAAAAATTAAATATGGCAATCCCTTTAAGGCAGTTACAATCCTTTATCAGGACAACTGAGTACACCCTTGTGTTTAGGTCATGTACAAAGGTTGAGATGTTTCAGTTACCCAATCAAGAACAGGTGATAGGGTAACAAATTCCTTTCCTGTGCTACTTAGTTGAATTTACAGCAATGACATCTCTGGAGCAATAAAGGTGAAGTTTAATATAAATACTATAAACTCCACAAACAGAAAAACACTGCTCAAAACTATACAAGTATAACAATATCATACATCTCAGCTGTCCAGATTTTTTTCTCATAAATGTGTGGTTTTCTGACAAATCTCTGAGGACTGAAGTCACTATATAATGATAAACATTGGAGTTTCACTCTTCATATCCTTCAGAAAAAGCATGCTAATATAAAACCTGTTATTTAAGCAACTTAAGTACAACATTAAAAATCTGTATCTATTTTTGGGCCTTTGTTTCCCCATTACATTTAGCTCTGTCCAGATGTTTTGAGCTAGAAGGCTGAGAGGAATGACATATGTAGAGCACACACAGACACATGCACACACAGTATCAGCAAATCATTTTTAATGAGCTTCTTCAAAGCACTGTCTTTTAGATACAAGTTAAGATGCAGGAATGCTGTGGTGCTAACTTGCTCTTCTTGATAAAAACGTGTGTGTGTGTGTGTGTGTGTATCTTCAAGTCCGTGCAAGCATGTTTTGCATTATGTGTTTGGACAGTTGTGTGAGCATCAAGAAGAAGACATTGTGTCTGACCAAACATATTTTATGGAAAATGTAATACATGCACCTCCTGGACAGAGATGCCACAGTGGTGCTGAAAGACAACACTAGCCATCATGCACATTGTAGTCATAGGTTAATTGACTATTACTAGGCTAACTGCCCTTGTGGGCCATTTTAAGTCTAGCCAATTACCCCATGTGAGAATCAAAGCCTGCACTTTGTGCCTGTAAGGTAAACACCTTAACCATTAGGCCAACCTCCCACTCAAAGTTCATAAGTAAGTACTAGGCTAACTATCCTTGTGGGCCATTTTAAGCCTACCCAAGTTCCTTCAAAGCTGGGAATCAAACCCTGTACCCTGTGTCTGATAGGTAAATACCTTACACATTACACCAACTCCAAACCTTACTTAATCTACTTAGTCATAAGAGCACACAGAACTCCTTGTATCAGTAGGGATACATGCTTTTATATTTACTGGGGCCATACTGACAGGAGGAGGATGACAGGGTACATGGATGGACTGCTAGGTTACATCTCAGTTTATAGCATTATAAGCAAAGAGATTCAAAGTGCGGAATTACTGTAGGCTACCAGTGGAGCATGTCCTTATGCATGTATACACAGATGTGTGTGTATGCTGTACATATACAAACATACACGTACAAATTAGTATAATTCAAGAGCTTCACCTTGGCCCTTTGAGCTGCTAAGTACTGAAAAAATCAAACCAGGCACAGCTTTACATATTTATTATCGTGACTTGGAAAACACTTAAAATAAAAGAACAGGTCAGGTTAACTATGTTAAACATTTTCAATATCTTACAGTCTGAGGCATCTGATGACACTACACAGTCATACAACAGGCAACAGAGAAGAACTTCACATTTGTTCACAGAAATAAATACATTTCAAAAGATCAGGTACATTATAAAGAAAATTTGGGACAGAGAATTTTTTATTGGCAGGTACACATTTATGGTTTTTACCTGATTTGTCTGAAGCCAATGGAGTCAAAATATAATGCTACTTGGAAAAGGAATGGTGCACCCATTCACTGCGTTCTTTTTCAAAGTCTGCCTAAAATCCAGGTTGGTAAATGGAGTTGACAGCAAAATGTCCTATGATGGCAGAGTAGCTGGAACCAGCTTCAAAGAGTGAAGACAGAAATTATAACACATCCACAGCAGAAATTAAATACAGGTCAAATCCTTGGCTGGCTGCTCAGACATATAAATTATTTCCATTTACTCTTGTAAATAGATAAGACATGAATTACATTCTCTGAAAGGGAAGAATGTTTGTCCAATGGAGAAACCACATGGTTTACTTGAAATTGGGAATGCCCAGGTAAGCCTGACCAGAGGGGTGTGAAAGTAGATCTGATTGTGCATCAAGAAGCCAAGGGGCTTCTTTCAGCGAGACATTAGGAAAAGAAACCAAATCTGTCTGGGCAGTGTGAAGCAATGAGATTTACCTATGATTTGCAAGATGACACCTTCTGAAGAAACTTGGTTATCAGGGGAAAAGGGAGAAAGGCGTAAAGGAGACCAGGGGACTACTGGCAGACTGCAGTGTCCCTTGGTGACTGCCCCTATGGTAGAACTAGGGCAAAGTACTTTCTAAACTTGGTGTTGGGGGGGATAAACAAACAAGTCAGAGCAAGGCTGGCTCCAGTGACTAAAAATTTCTTGATCCACAAATGGATTCAGAGACCACTTGTGAGGCATTAGGATTGACCTGGTGAGCTCATCTGCCAGCAAGCTGTATTTCCCTGGAATGTCAGTTGCTAGTAGAAGATGACCTAAATCCAAAGTCCACTGCCATGTTCACATGGCCTCTCTGTGAAGGGGATACAATTGGGATTTTCCTTGTTTGTTGATGTATCAGACTACTGACTTGTTGTCTGATTGTATGACTATTACTTCAGAAGTTAAGAGGTTCTGAAATTTTCTGTAGTACTAGGAAAATCACTCTCGTCTCAAAGATGCTGATGTGAAGATTGGTTTCTGACCAATTCCAAAGACCTTGAACCATCTCCTCCATGAAATGAGCCTCCACCCCAGAGGGGAGGTATCCATGGTTGAAACTGGTGTCAGAGATTGCAACATTAAAGGTCTTACTAGCTGTATGAATGGTGACACCAACCACAGTTTAAATCAACTCTGCATGACTGAGTCAAACAAATCTTAGCTGAACAGGAGTCCATTAAATGTGACCATTGTGTGGAAAACACCCACTGGAGAATTCTCATTTGAAATCTTGCATACTGGATGACAATAACTGCAGTTGCCATGAAGCCCAGAATTTTAAGATCAGTATTGCAGGAGTGTTTTGACAGAGATAAGGTATCTGAACTGAACTTTGAAGGGAAGCCCATAGGTTCCTAGATTAGTACTAGGCTAACTGCACTTGTGGACCATTGTAAGCCTAGCCAAGTATCCCATGTGAGAATCAAACTCTGCACCTTGTGTCTGTAAGGCAAACACCTTGACCATTATGCCAACCTCTCACCCTAATCAGCCCTTACAAGCCTTGAACCCAGGACTATGTACATCATAGCCACAGCAATTTCCCACTAAGCCATCCAGGATGAGAGGCACTTGACATTAGGTGTGCCAGCTGGCATCTGTTGAAAATAATTTGTACTGAGGGTTGAAACTGTCATTTTTGATAGTTTACAGATATACTTAAAGACAGATAGAGGTGAAAAAAGTAATCTCTGGTGGTTAGTAAGGACTGTTTTGCTGTTGCAGACAGGACACAATCATCTAGGTATGGGAGCATACATATCCCTTTTAGTGGCAGGTGGGCTCCACTTACTACCATGCACTTGGTTAACACCCAAGAGGCTGCAGTGAGACCAAACGGCAAAACTCTGAATTGGTAATGATTGGCCCCTACCTGAATGTGTAGAAACCTCCTAGATTACTTTGCAATTTTTATATACCAGTACATGTTCTGGAGGTCAGTACAGCATATCTAGTTGACTGGCCTGAGACAGGGCAAAATTGCTGACACCGTGACTATTATGAAAGGGGTCTTTATGAATAAGTTTAGGCCACTGAGGTCCTTATTCTTCTTTGGAGCCAAAAAATCTTGAATAAACTTCCAACCATCTCTGGTCTGGTGGAACATTCTAGATAGACATTTTCTGAAAGAGGACAAACATCCTGAAAAGCCACTTACATTTCATGGGGTGAAATATTTGGTAATGGCAACTTCTGTACTGGTGGTCTTTGCAAAAATGGTACAGTATAGCCACTGGATAAAATTTCTTTACTCACTTCTCCTGTGTGATGGATGTCCGTGCAGCTAGGTGGTGAGATAATCACTCCTGACTGCCTCCAGAGATGGACAGTCTGGTAAAACTTCAGGTGTGCTGGTTTGGCCTTCCTGAGAAGGCTTCCCTAAACCCCTTTAACCACACGGTCTGCTCCCACTAAAGGGGCCACCTCTGCCACAGCCACCCCCTATCAGAGTGGGGGAGTCAAAGGATTGACACCGGGATCCTGAAACACAAGGGATTTGTAACCCTTCTGATTCCTACTATAGGATCTCTGAGGGCTGTCAAATTTGACTCCTACGGAAGACACCATCTTCTCATCTTGCTCACAACTCATCAATTTTTCTTAAACTTTTGGTCAGAAGAATGAAGACCCAACAACTGGACATTGATAAAGGCCACCTTAAAGTTGCCTGCGAAGTCACACAAGCACAGCCAGGCTCTTCTTCAACTGTGGAAACTACCATATTTCTTGGGGGCTGAGATCTGTGAATCCTGTCTAATAGCTCCTCTACCTGCACCCAGTCAGTCGACTTTTTCCATTGGGAGTGACAGCTACAGATCCCAGGACTAGGTAACAGCCCTACAGTCCACTTATTCCTGTCCAGGAAGCCTAATCAGTCTATTCCTTTCCTCTCTTGTGAGAAATGGGTGGTAAAGAGCAGGCCACAGTCACATTCAGAGTAGTGGCCTACACATCCCTCTCCATAGGCAGCCTGCTATCCCACAATTTGTCTAGTCAGAAGGAGGAGGCATATACCTTTTCATGCACACCTTTCCCTTCTCTGGCTCCACAAAGCAGACTTTCACACGCTCATTGCATGAACCTGCAGAGCTATTACAAGCAGACAATACATCCAGCCACAACTAGGTGTCGCATATGCCATGGGCCTAGAAGTCTCCCTTCCTCCAAGGATTAGCAAGCTGGCACTAACTAGTTAAGCTCCTTCTCCTGTGTGTGTGGCCTCTCACATGTCCACAATGTTACAGAAATATTGTTTTCTTTGCAAAGAAGGCCATCCTATTTCTGGCACTCCTGGGAAGTGTCTTCCATTTAAAGAGAGTACAGTGCTTGCATGTGAAAACATGGTTCTCCTCAGACAAAAAGAGGGAATGAAAAATGGAAATCATCTGGTGGACTATGTCTTTCCAGGAGCACCTGGTAGTTAATTTTTCCAGGGATACCTTGGACCTCAAAACAAGATAATCCAATAAATCAGCATTCAAAAATCAGAAACCAGCAACGATATAAAGAACAGAAAAGATTCACAAGCAAAAACGTACTCTGGGAGCCATCTGGAAAGGATGGCCTAACAACAAATTAACTACTGAAGGAAAAAAAAATGAACAAGACTTATATGACTGAAAATTTAGAGCAGCCTATCAGCAAACATCTGATGCTAGGGGAAGACACTAGTAACCATGCAAGAAATGCCAAAAAACTCTGAAGTCAGACATGATGATGTTCACCTGTGGTTAATACCTTTCCATAATGGATTACAGTGTAGAAACAACTCCTAAAATGAACTTTTGTTTTTCTGATTTTCTGAACTACGACTACAACATCTTGTTTTATGAGGTCTGTTATTTTAATACTGCCACAACTGATTTTTCTGAAACTTCTACATGGCTACATAATTATTACAGCAAATTAGACATTATCCTTTACTGGATAATGCATGCAAAACAAGGTATACATCTGTTTGTTTTACAAACTTTCTTACCAGGAGGTAGAATTAAATCTCTTTCAATGATTTTTGCAGATGCCAAGTCATTTATGATGTACTGCAATCTTAAGTGCCTGAACACAGGCAAAAACTGAACTCCTTCTTCAGTCTCCAAAAATGGAGCAATATCCTCTGAATCTGCAAAAAGAAAGAAAGAACAGAAACGTGCAAATTACGCAATGCAATGACTTATCAATTCACAGTACAGCTAAAGAGGCAAACATATTTTCAGATATGTTTCACCGCACCAGTTTTACAGCAAAATTATACACAGCAAAAATGAAACAGTCATAACACCATTATTCATTCGTCAGGGTTGTTAAGACCACATGAAGGAAGGCCTAGAATGATGACATGCAGGTCAATTGGTCGTCTGTACTACTAAATATGCAACTCCTGGAGCATACAAATAAATATACAGTTTACAAAGATACAACTCCAAATGCTTCCTCTAAATTTACTGCCTTCTTCATCCCCTCCCAACAGATCAAATACAAAGAATGTGACAAATACCAACTTTAAAGTATAAAAAGCATATTAATTCTTAGTGTAGTAAACTGATGAATGAGAAATCCTGAGATCATGACAGAACCATTTTCTGCTGATTGTCTTCATTATTATTGAGAGTAACAAGGCCTCCTGACCTTCTGTAGTACGAGTGAATGGGTAATAGCAGGAGCTGAGTAGTAATCTGATATTCCAACTCTTCCATTCTTACTGCTATATAAACCCTGTGTCTTATAAAGGTTCTGTTTGTATTGTCAAGCTCTAGATTGCATAAGTGGAAATTCCTTAATATTCCAAGAGCAGGATAAGTTATTTCTTACACTTATTTCACTGAACCACACTTCTGAAACGCTGATAAATGTGCTATACAGTTGATCTACTACATTTTTGCACTGTTATAAAGCTTTTTTTATTGTTTCACTGCATTTATGTACTGTTTTATACTGTTTTAACATTACTTAACTGTAAACTGCTTTTTCATACTGAGAGTTGTATTTTCTGTTTGTGAGTGCTCTATCTGAGCTTTTCTGTGCATTTTTGTCACCACTCCTTGATCTGTTTAAAACTTTAATTTAGTGGCTACAGCTAGGAACTGTAATTTTTTCCACCCACCCTCCCTAGTGTTGTGTGTTCTTATACTTGGTGGCTTTGCAGTTACCCGCCCATACTGTATACTTGATCTGTGACACTCCTCCCAGTCTAGTGTCATTAGTTCACTCAATCTAATAGAGAACATTTGTGAAGGCCAACCCACTCAGATTCTTAACGTTGAATTAACTTCTGTTCCAGCTTTCTCTATTTCAGCTTTACTGAAAAAAAAAAATTCTAAGCTTTCCTGGTGCAGGTCAGATACGGATTTGCTGTGTCCAGGACTGTTTGTGAGCTCCTAACCCCCCCCCCCCCCCCCACACACACACACACACACACACTTAACTGGGGTTAAACTATTCCTGGTGCCATAAAGTCTGTTCTTCAAAATTTCCCTTGCAACTAGCCAGCTTTTTAGTTTTAGCACTCATCTGTTTCTTTGATCTCAGCACTTGTTCAGAACTCACTGTAAGCACTAAGTTACAAATTACTACAGCACTCAACTTTCCTCACTTGTCTAGAGGAAAACAGTTTTTAGTACTTAATAAATAAGCACCTATTCAGGCATGTCTAAAGATCAGCTCCCAGTGCTTTCTCCTGTCTACCTGATGAATCTGGGCATCTTGGGACAATGCAGCAATTGCCTCATGTACACAGACAACCCTCTCCTCCTACCACCCAACACTACAACCTGTGAGAGATGCACTTATATAGCCAAACTGGAAGCAAAGCTCTCTTCACCAAAGACTGGCCTAGACAGTCAAGAGGAGAAGGTAAACACTTGCACTGCACCACACTCATCACATAGTCCCTCAAAACCTACACCACCAAAACACACACAAACAGAAACACAAAACACACACCTACATTCGCGGAGGCTCTCAGTACAAATCTGCCCAAACAACAGAGACCTCCAAAGCAGAAATGCAAGCAACCTCCACCCCCCAACACAACCCAAATGACACATAGCCCACATACTCAGTGTGCCACTCAACTACAGCACATAAGGCATAATGTACCCAACACTCTAGTCATAGGTGACTTTATAGTCAGGCACACTGATGTTCCACTCACCAGGCTAAATAAGGAAAAAGTTACTGTCAGCTGCCTGTCAGGTGCCAGGATCCGCCACATAACGCACGCACTCAGGTCACTCCACAACAAGTACAAATATGACTCTGTCATTATCCATGTTGGTGTGAATGACCTGAGACGTACCTCCCTGAACTACATGAAGAGAGACATGGAGGAGCTCTCCGATCTTGTAGCCCAGGCCGGTATGACCCTAGCCCTGAGTAGCATCCTGCCATCACCCAGAATGACACCACAGTACAGGGACAAAATGACTGATATTAACAATTGGCTAAGCTTCTGGTGTCATTCTAAGGGAATCCAGTATCTGTCGGACTGGGATGACATGATCAACAGACCACGCTGCTTTGCCAGAGATGGCCTGCATCTGTCGCCCATGGGATTCCGGATACTGGCAAAGGCTCTTGCCACCACTATAATGCCTTTTTTATGGAAGGTTCAAATGACAAATTCATCACCGTAACAGGTACAAGCAAGCAAAATCTGAGGGTAATGCTACTCAATGCTAGAAGTCTAAACCTCAAAATGCACTCACTCGAGGCACTCCTTAAAATGGAGAACATTGACATCTGTGCAGTGACAGAGACCTGGTTCAAAGTTCCAGAGAGCACCGCTGCATTACCAGGCTATAATTCATACCACACCTTTCGGCCACCAAACCCGAACCGAAACACTAAAGGTGGAGGCATGTCCATATTCATTAAGGATATCCACACCTCCAAGCTAGTTGCTCAGCATAATTCATCCGAGATTATCCAAGTTCAACTAACTCTGGGCAAAAACCGCAATCCAGATTGTAGCTTGCTACAGATCCCCCACCATGCCCCAGGATTCCCACTCCTCTTTTCTTGATACACTGTAAAATATTAAGGTACAACCCAACACTCTAATAATGGGTGATTTCAACTACCCTACCATTAACTGGGAAAACTACTCATGTACCAACTCTTTTGCTCAACGTTTTCCGGAAATCATCAATTCCAACGCCTTGGATCAACTTATCCACACCACCACCAGGGGGAGCAATATCCTAGACATGGTCATCACCAACATGGGTGACTGGTGTTCCACACCAGAGGTCAGCTCCTCATTGGTCAGATCTGACCACAAGCTAATCACCCTAGACATCCACATGCCGCTCCCACCCGACATTAGGAAAACAACCGTAAAAAATTTCTCCAAAGCCAACTTCACGCTTCTTAAGACAGAAGTGGCAAACTTCACGACACCCATGCAGATGGACAATAGAGGTACGACTGCTGAATCCTACACAAATGCACTTTATAAGCACTGACACGAGTGCATGGATCGTGCTATCCCTAACAGAATGAAGATGCTATCCTCCAAAAAAAGGAAGCCAATCTGGTGGTCTTCTGCCATAAACAAAATCTACAACAGAAGAAAGAAACTGTTGCAAAAAAGAGTAAAATCCCATGATTGGAGGAACTCCCTGGTCAGCCTCAGTTAGAAGCTGAAATCTCTCATAAAATCCTCTAAAGCTAGTTATGAAAACAAAATTGCCACTGATTCTAAAGACAACCACAAAGCATTCTATAGCTATGTCAAAAATCGCAATGGCAACATTCACATCTGCTCTGAGTTACAGCACAATGACACTAAATATACAGAACCAACTAATATTGCCAACATCCTGGCAGATAGGTTCAGTGCTAACTTTACCCCACTCTCACCCCCTAAAGGGCCCATCTTTATACTGGAAGAATGCAAAGTTCCTGTAATCACGGCTGCACAGGTAAAAACCTCACTCTCCAAAGCCAAGAACACAGCATCCATGGGACCTGACAACATCCCAGGCTGCCTTCTACATGAACTACAGAATGAACTGGCACCCCACTAAGTACCATGTTCAGTCATAGCCTCACCTCAGGCTTTGTGCCTATTGAATGGTGCACCGCGACAGTTATCCCACTCCACAAAGGGGGGGCCACAACAGACCCCGGGAACTACCGCCCCATTAGCCTAACAAGCCTCGTCTGCAAGGACATGTAACGTATCATCATGAAACTCATAAACAAAGACATTGGAGATCTCCAAACTCTGGACCCCACACAGTTTGGGTTTGTAAAAGGCAGATCATGTCTCCTAAACCTGATAGACTTCTTTGAAGTAGTCACCAAAGCCATAGATGAGGGTAAGGTGGTTCACACAGCCTATCTAGATCTTACCAAGGCGTTCAACACCACCCCCCACTCTGGAATTATAGATAAACTCACTAAACTAGGTAAAAATCCCTATGTCACAAGATGGGTTGCCAACTGGCTTACTGATAGAACCCACACCGTGAAAGTAGCAGACTCCAAATCAGACTTCAGACCAGTGAGAAGTGGAGTACCACAGGGTTCAGTCCTGGGTCCTCTCCTGTTTGGTATCTACTTCTCTGAAATACAGGCTAACACAGAAGGTCTTTGGCTAACTAAATTCGCAGATGACTGCAAACTGGGAGCCATAATCGAAACTCCTAATGATGTGGACATCCTACAAAAGGTCCTCACTGAGACAGATGCCTGGTTTCAAAGACATGGTCTCAAGCTCAATGCCAAAAAGTGCATTGCCACCCCCTTTGGTAAAAACTCTGTACCCATGAACTACCACATAGGCGGTAGTCTACTTAACACCAAAAGTTTGATAAGAGACCTTGGGACACAGGTGGACAGTAGTCTCTCCTTTGATAATCACATCGCCACAGTGGTCAGGAAATCCTTCTATGTGGCACACCTCATTACAAAAGGTTTCTCATCCAGAAAAAAAGAGGTCATTGTCCTCCTCTACTCATTACTCATTAGACCCATTATAGAGTACAATGCCCCTTTTGGTATGTACCTCACAAGAAAATGGCACAGGAAAATAATTTTCTTGGGTGGCGAAAGCCAGGGTACATTTTTTGGCTAGGCTTATATAGGCCCTAGGGCCAACAGCCTAGTACCTCTACCTATGAACCTAAGACATCTACAACAACTGGAAAGGCCGCAAAAATTCCTCACAAAAAGGATTACTGGCCTCCAACAGATGCCTTACGAAGACCGTCTCAAAAAACTCCAGCTTTACTCCGTCACATATCGCCTACTCAGAGGCAATCTCTGCCTAACATACAAAGCTATGTCAAACCCAGAACTGATGGACATGCTCCACTTAAAGAAATCCCAATCCCTCCGAGCTACACGCTCTAGGGACCTACATCTTGTCACCACAATAAACAGAACATGCTGGAGGGATAGATTCCTGTCCCAGAGACTTCCCATACTCTGGAACAGACTACCTGTCTATGTCAAACAGAGCTCCTCATTAACACTCTTTAAGAAAAACCTTGAGGATTGGATGGGTAATAGGAAATTCACCCCGGGGATCACTTCTGTGGTTCTGCTTCACAGGGGCACAGGAAAATAATTTTCTTGGGTGGCGAAAATCAGGGTACCTTTTTGGCTAGGCTTGTATAGGCCCTAGGGCCAATAGTCTAGTACCTACCTATGAATGCAAAAAGAATGTACCAGCTCCCACTAGACAAACTGGTTACATGAATTTCACTGTTCTCTGCTTAGCAAAAGTTAAAATTCTAGCATGAATAATTAAGATTTACTTAAAGTACAAAAGAACGGTTCAGTCTTTATGACAACTCTCTAGCAAATGCCTACTGTGAGAAAAGTACAGTTGTGTACACTTAGCATAAATGTAGAAGTTTGAGTGTATTCACTGTTGCAGTCACTGCATTTGGGTTATCTGCCTGCAGGTAGCCCTCAGCCGGCCTGATTATCAAAGTCTTGGGCTCTGCGTCGGATGCTGTCTCTTCTTCCATGACGTCAGGTCGTCAGGGGTATAAAGCATGCAGCCGACACCATTACATCAGTTTTTCTTGCCCCAGATGTCAGGTGCCTCCATAATGCGATGCAATTATATGTAAGGTTACACCTCCAAAAAAAGCAAACACACCAGAAAGCTGAAATACACTGATCAAAAAGCAAGGTATAGCCAAGAGAAGTCAGGGGGCTGGATGGAGGGTAACCAGGACTGCAACAGTGAATACACTCGAACATCTACATTTATCGCAAGTGTACACAACTGTACTATGTTCTTCATGTTTCACTGTTGCAGTCATTACATTTGGGTAGATTCCCAAACCTAAGGAAGGGAGGAGGAAGATAGAGAGCATTAGGACCAGCTATTAAGCCCTGCAAGACTACAGTGGCAAAACCAGCTCTGGATTTAGAGAAAATAGGCAAGTGGTAAAGCTTGGTGAAGGTATGTACAGAGCTACAAGTAGTAGCTTCTAGGATGTCCCTGGTAGGGACACCTCTGAGAAAGACAGCAGAGGTAGATGCAGCCCTGGTGGAATGTGATCTTATCCCCTGTGGGGGAGGTTTTCCATGTTGCTTATAGCAAAAAAAAAAAATGCAATGGCCTATCCACTTAGAAATGGTTTGCTTTGAAATGGCCTTCCCCTCTGCCCCTGCAGCAAAGGCAACTAGCAGCTGTTCAGTTTTTTTGAAAGGCTTAGTCCTGTCCAAATAAAATCTTGGTTGTCTGTGCACGTCCAAAGAGTGCAGTATTAGTTCTCCTTTGTTCTGTGGATTAGGAAAAAAGGTAGGCAAATGAATGGACTGATTAAGGGCCACACTGGAAACCACCCTAGGCATAAAGGAAGGATTGGTACTGAGGGACACCCTGTCCTCATGGAAGATGATGAAGGGCTCAACTGCCATGAGGGCCTGTAGTTCAGACACTCTTCTAGCTGAAGTGATGGCTAGAAGGAAAGCAGTTTTCTAAGAAAGGAATTTCAACTCTGCAGTTGCAGCTGGCTCAAAAGGAGGTAGAGCGAGTTTCTCCAATACAAAGTTAAAGTCCCAGGCTGGACTAGGGGCTCTCCTGGGTGGTCTTAAATATTTGGCCCCTCAGCAGGGGGTGAGAGAAGAGGGGTGGCTCAGTATTATAATGTGCTGAAATGGCTGAGGTATGAATTTTTTAACTGATGAGAAGGAAAGGTCCTTGTGAAGCATCTCTGTTAAGTACTGAATAATATGTGGTAAGCTGGGCACTGTTGTGCCCATCCCTTGAGTCTGGCTCCAGGAACAGTATCTTTTCCACCTTTCTGCATATGATTTTCTAGTACTAGGCTTCCTTGCCTCCAGAATGACATCTAACACCTGCTTACTGAGAGATGCTATTGGAGAGCTCAGGAAATTAGCCAGGCTGCAAGGCTCAGGGTTTGAAGCTGGGGGTGCAGAATCTGGACCTCCTGCTGGGACAGCAGGGAAGGGGTCTGAGGCAGGTGCCATGGATCCAGCAGTGACATACTGCACAAGAGGGGGTACCAGTGTTGGCGTGGCCAGTCTGATGCAATCAGTATTGTCCTTGGTTTGTCTTGTTTGATCTTTAGCAGAACTTTCGAGAGGAGGGGCAGAGGGGGAAAGGCATAAACTGAGAAGCTTTTCCAGGTGAAGGACAGGGCATCCACTTTCCAAGCTTGACTGTGGGGAGTTCTTGTGCAGAATTTGTCCAATTTTTAGTTCTGAGGGGAGGCAAACAGATCTATCTTTGGGTTCCCCCATTTGTTTCTCAAAATGTTGAATATCTTTGGTTCCAGTTTCCACTCGTGTGGATCCATGAGATTTCTGCTTAGGTCATCTGTCAGTGAATTTAGCTTGCCTGGCAGGAACTGAGCTTGTAGGTGCACTTGGTAGCTCAAGGCTGTGTTCCACAGAGCCATGGCTAGTCTGCAGAGAGGGTACGAGTGGGTTCCCCCCCTGCTTGTTTATGTACCACATAGCAGTGGTGTTGTCTCTCTTTACCAATAATTATCCTGGAAGAATGTGGTCCTTGAAGGTTGTCAGGGAATTCTGTACAGCTAACATTTCTTTTGATTGAAATGCAGGTGCATCTGTCTCGGGATCCATTTGCCCTGAATGCATGGCCCCGCCAAGTGAGCCCCCCATGTATAGTCTGATGCATCTGTAGTTAGGGTTTGGGCGGCAGGAGGTAGAATGAATGGCAGTCCCTTGCTGTTGTAGGAGGCCTCTGCCCACCAAAGGAACTCTGTCTTTATACAAGGAATGATAGGAATCACTGATTCCAGGTTCTGAGAATGTTGACACCATAGGCTTTTTAGATACCAATGTAGTTTCCTCATATACAGTCTTACATATGGAATTAGTAGAATGCAAGAGGCCATGAAACCCAGGGCTTGCAGGACTTTCCTTGCAGATAGATGGGTCTTTGTGGCCAGTAGTTTGAAGTAGGCTGTCAAATAAACTTGTTTCTCTGCCGTGAGGAAAGCTATCTCGGAAGTTGTGTTCAAGCTTTCTCCCAGGAATACCATTTGTTGGCAGGGTACTAGATGAGATTTCTTTTCGTTTATGGTGTACCCCAGTGAGGTTAGAAGCTTCTTTACAAATGCCAGATGATTTAGTAGCATGTCCTGGCTTTCTGCCTGAATTAGACAATCGTCCAGGTATGGGTATATTTGAATATTTCTTTGCCTGCAAAATGCAATGACTGGAGCTAGGCACTTTGTGAATACCCTGGGCGCAGTAGATAAGACAAAGGGAAGTGCAGAGAACTGATAGTGCATGTAGCCTACTCTGAAGTGTAGGTATTTTCTCCAAGATGCCCTTACTGGAATGTGCGGGTAAGCTTCCTTTAAGTTTAGGTTTGCCTAGCATAGGAAGCAGCTGATGAAGTGTTAGCATTTTGAATTTTGGGATTACCAAAAAGGTGTTTAGAATAGAGAGTTCCAGGATAGGACGCCAGGAGCTGTCTTTTCTGGGTACCAGGAAAAGTCTGGAGTAAAAATCTTGTCCCCTTTCTTCTGCTGGGACAGGTTGAATAGCCCTGATACTTAGAAGAGAGAGAACCTGCTGTTGAGCCTCTGCCCACTGATTTGGGGGTAGGTCTGGCCTCCCACTTGGGGTTGGTAAGGAGTGGAATCTGTATCCTTTGGAAACTATATTTAAAACCAATTTGTCCTGGGTAATGAGTTTCCAGTTTTTTGCATGCAGTGCGATCTTTCCTCCTAAGGGAGCATGCAGTAGAACAGGGCGTGGAAGGTTTAATGTTAAGTCAGTGTGACAGTTTTCCATAGGGGGGTGTTTTACTACTTCCAGCTTTGGAAGTGGACGCCCCCCACTGCTTAGGCCTGTGAGTACCTTGAGATTGTAGCCTAGGTGGTCTGCTGTTCCTGGGTTTGCACTGAGAAAGCCTGGAAGAGACAGGAAAGGACCAATTCTTAGAAGGCCAATGCCTACTGAATCTGGGAGGCTGTGCTTGCAGGAAATCTTTAACAGTTTGCATAGATTTAGCTTTTTCCTCCATCTTTTTAAGGCCTTCTTCTGCTTTGTTGCCAAACAGGCAGTCTTGGTTTAAGGGAGCATCCAGTAATTTAGCTTTAACATGATCTGGTAAATTTTGCTCCCTAAGCCAAGCATGCCTTCTAAGAACAGACCCAGTGACAGCAGCCCTGCAAGATGCTTCTAAAGAGCCAAAAACCACATTGCAAAGTATGTTTACCAACTTGTTCAGCAGAATGCATTAAATCCTGTAATTCTTTATTTTCAGCACAATCAGAAATCAACATCATTTTCTGTTTAAGTAGTCCCATAATATGCTGCTGATACTTTAACATATGAAACTGGCAGTTTAAGGCTCTAATGGCCAAAGTAGCAGAAGTGTATACCTTCTTACCACCATCTGTCCAAGGCCCTGGAATCTCTATCAGAAGGGGTAGGGTTTTTGGCAGTAGTAGCCTTAATGCCTTTGGGTCCCTGGGAAATGGTCTCTGGATCGGCAGTAGGATTCTTGAAAAGGAACTTGTGAAAGTCAGGTACTCTGTAATACCTGTCAGGTTTCCTGGGAGCTGGAGGTAAAGTGTCTGGGGCCAGGCTACATTCCAAGAAGGCATCATCTACAATGTCCAGGACAGGAGGGATAGCTAAAGGCCTGTGATGAGGTAGTAATAAGAATTCCCTAAGCCTCTTTTTGGAGTCTGAGTAATCCTGGCTTCCCAGCGGAAATGCTCCCTAAGGGTGTGCAAGGTTTCACCAAAAGAAAAATCTTCTGGAGGGGAAGCAGAGGCAATGGAGTCTTCTGCATCAGAATCCTCATAGGTAGATAAGGGCAAATCCTGGTAGTCAGAAGAACAGAAATTTCAGAATCCTGATCAGAAGAATCAGAAGTAAAATCAATTCTAGGTTTCTTAGAGGAAGAAGGCTGGCTTCCCCTAATTAAAGTAATAAGGTCTTCAGCCATTCTTATCATTTGCTTTTTAGGCATATGGGCCTGGACATGCGGTTTGGACGTCAGTTTACTAGGCGTGGGTTGAGTTTTAGGCCTTGAAGAAGAAGATGGCATTGGTTTGAAATGCAAGTCTGTAGGCCTGAATACACCCTCAAAAGCCGGTGCCTGCACAGCGGCTCTGGACTCATCCAAGGTAGAGACATCCGCAGGTTCCATAGTCGAAGAAGCATCTTGCGGCATACCAGACTCCAAATGAATCTCAATAGGGGCCTGCGAATCTGAAGTAGCGGGTATCAGGGGCTGTGAAAGAGCCTCACTGAGTACCGGCGAACTGGCGACTAGCTTAATGGAAGTGTCATCGGCAGCTTTGGACCTATGCGGTCTGTCTCTGTGTTTGTCTTTACGTTTTTTTCAGAATGTCAGTAGTCAGATGGTTTACCGAAGCCATTTCTGGGTAATTAAACCGAGTACCAAAATAGTTTGATGCAAAAATGAACCGACGACGAATAGTTAGAGGATTGAATAGGGCACAGAACTGACAGCGAGGGACGTCGTGGTCTGGGCCTAAGCAAGGAATGCAGTACTAATGAAAATCTTTATGAGGTATTTGCTTTCCACAGGTAAAACAATTGTTAACTTTTACTGACATCTGTTTAGAGCAAGAAAAAGGATCCCGAACGGGGTACTTAGCTTTTTTGAAGACTTCGGTTCTGAAACTCAAAAATGAAAATTTCAGGAGTCGGCTGACCAGAACTTGCAAACTGCTTCTGCTTCGGGCACCGCACAGCAAGAAAGACTGATGTAATGGCATTGGCCGCATGCTTTATACCCCTGACGACCTGACGTCATGGAAGAAGAGACAGCATCCGATGCAGGACCCAAGACGTTGATAATCAGGCCGGCTGAGGGCTACCTGCAGGCAGATAACCCAAATGTAATGAATGCAACAGTGAAACACGGAGAACATCATGCATGTACCTTCCAAGCATGCATTATGTGCAGCTGTTCAAGAAACTACATAACTACATCATGTGTGGGTGTCTGTTTTACACACACACACACACACATACATGTATGTATGTAGAGATGCATGCAAGATTATGCTTAACAGGGTTTTAAGGTTGAAAGTAATTCTGTTACAAATATGTAACATAAATAAGGTATAAAATAAAGCTTGCTTAAATGCAGAAACAGAGTTTAGTAATATGTGATCAGCATCCATACTAAATGACCATGGCTTGGAAAATAAGAATGGACATTTTTTCCTTACAAACACGATGTATGCAAGAGCAAAAATGCAAAATCTGCTTTTAAAGAACTCTGTGAGAACGTGTTTCCTTAAAAAACATGTTTTTCTGCATATAAAAAGAATAGACACAATATGTTTCCTTAAACAACAGGACATGTTTACAATGTGTTACCTTAAAAAACATGTTTTTCTGCATTTGGCACAAGAACAGATGTTCTTATACAAAGATACAAATAGAATACTAAAGACAAAAAACAGGATGTTCACGCTGTCAGTAAAGCTGAAAAAATAATATCATTAAGTCAGCAGTTTGTGTCAGCATCAGCAACAATCAGTATTGTTCCCACAGGATGAGCAATTCTCCAAATAGAATACCAAGAGGAAATGTATATGTATGTGCATGACTAAAATTGTATATAAAGATCTGTATTAATCCAGTTATGTTAGGGGTATTGGTAGGGACACATTTGTCCCGAGGCAAATGTTATATCTCTCACATCATCTGTACTATATGAGAAGTAAAGTGGAACAGTACTTTAAGCTGCAACATTAGTCCATCTGGTTTATTATAAAAAGTTATTTGTTACTGCTCTAAGTTGATGCTGCAAAGTATATGCTCTTATCAATGTATAGTCTGCAAGTTTTTGTATGCAACAGACTGTGAATACAGACATAACCAGACTTTGATTTCAGCAGAATCCAGCCAGCAAGACTGAGTGTCTTAAGAAGACTTCAAATCCATCACAGTAAGCAGCACCATATATTTTTTATATATATATATATATATATATATAGAGAGAGAGAGAGAGAGAGAGAGGATCACATATCTCTGTCTCTCTCTGTATATATATATATATATATATATATATATATATATATATATATATATATATATATATATATACAGAGAGAGAGAGAGGATCATAGGAGATTACTAGGCTATCGACCAAGAGATCATTTTAAGCCTAGCTGTTTCATCCCAATGTAATACCATAGAAATGGTAGTCAATTCCCAAGACTGCATTTAGAGATGACTGCCCATGTCCAGAAGGGTTGTGGGGTTCTAGTCCTAATAAGAATTTATGGTGCTCCATCCACTCATCTAGGTTCCTCTTTAGCAGTGTCATACAGTGCTCTGTTTCACATGAATTGGTAGCCTGTTCCAAAGACGTGGCAGTCGCTGGGAAATAAATCTGTACCTCCAACATGTTCTATTTAATTCACAGGCCATATTTAAGTCCCTGAAATGGGTAGCCCTAGTCCTGTCTGATTTACGGATATGCAGCAAGTTCATTAGGTTTGGGTCTTGGATTGCTCTGTAGGTCAAGCATAAATCTCCCCTAAAAAGTCTATACAATATTCAATATAGTGACAGACACATTAGTCTGTCTGTGTAAGACACATGCTGGAGTCCCTTGATCTTCTTTGTTAGAAACTTTTGAGGTCTCTCCAATTGCTGTAGGTGCTTAGTACAGTACTTGCCAAACAGGGCATTATACTTAATTATGGGCCAGATAAGTGCCAAGTATAGGGGGGTTATAACTTTTGTTCTCGAGGCGACACCTTTACTAATCAAGTGTGCTACATATAAAACTTTCCTTACTGCAGTAAACAGATGGTGGTAGAAATTAAGGTCACAAGCAACTTGCGATCCCAGGTCCATTACTACTTAATGGGTACTTAGGTTATTGCTGTTGATTTAATAGTCTGAGGGGACATTGTTTGTGCAGAAGGGAATGATGATGCATTTCTATTACATTCAGTTTGAGACTATGACTAATACACAAGTCGTTGGTTTGAGTGAGACCCTCCAGGAGTATACTGACATCATTTGGGGATTCAATGACTGCACCTAGTTTGCAGTCATCTGCAAACTTGGTCAGCTACAACCTCTTAGTTTTGACCTAAACTTCTGAGAAGTATATACTAAACAGCAGGGGGCCCCACAACTGACCCCTGTGGCACCCCACTGGTAACAGGTCTGCTGGTTGATGTGGAGTCACTCACTTTGATAGTGTGTATCTGGTTTGTGAGCCAGCTGGCAACCCATTTTACAATGAAGGGGTTTACATTCTGTTTACCAAGTTTATCGGTAATGCCTGAATGTGGGATTGTGTCGAAAGCCTTTGCCAGGCTGACATATGCTGCGTGCACAGATTTGTCCTCGTCAATGGCCTTGGTCATATTTTCAAATAAATACATCATTCACCATATTTAACAGGCAGATCTGCCCTTCATGAAGCTGAATTGGGTAGTTCACGAACAGGAGATGGGATGTCAGGCAGCCTGGCAATCTTTGGAAGTGGGGGAACCAAGCTGTGAGCTTGAGCCTGTGCAAGTTCAGACGAAACAGTCCCTGAGGATAACAGGTCTTGGGAATGATCCTGGATCCACGGGCTGTGAATCAGATGAGGCCATCGAAATGGTAACCAGACTTGACGGGACCAGTAGGGGGCAATGAGGATCACTTTGCTTCTCAACCTCTGAGCTTTCTGGAGAAATTTTGGAATGAGGGGAAACGGGGGAAAGGCAGACAGAAGACCCAGGAGCCAATCGTGCATTAGAGTGTCCCTTGGTGGTTCCCCCTGATAGGGGATCAAGGCAAAGTAGCTTCTGCATTTGTGGTTTAGGCTGAAAGTAAATAGATCACAGCAAGGCTTGCCCCAGCGTTGGAAGATCCAATCCGCTGTTACAGGGTTGAGGGACCACTCATGAGGCATCAGGATGTTCCTGCTCAGATCGTCCGCAATAAGGTTGGAACTCTCGAGAATGTTCATTGCTATAAAAAGCGGTTGGAAGCTATCGCCCAGTGCCAAATCCTCATGGCTTCCCGACACAGGAGGCAAGACCTGGTTCTGCCTTGCTTGTTGATATACCAGATGACTGATATGCTGTCTGACTGAACTGCAATGATCCCAGAGGGTAGGGATGCATGGAACACTTGCAACGCTAAGGGAACTGCCCTCAGTTCCAGGACATTTATGTGCAAATTGGCCTCTATGGGAGACCAGGTGCCTTGGACAGTCTTTCCCTGGAAAAGCCCCCCCCCTCAACAGGGAGGCGTCCGTGGTCACCGTGGCCGTGGGCTGGGGCATACAGAACAGTCGACACCAAAGATTCGTTTGTGCCTTCAACCACCACAGCATTTCTTCCTTGCAATGGTTTGTAAGACATATCATGTGGTTGAGTGGGTGAGTTAGCAATGACCATTGTGCGGAAAGGAGCCACTACAGGATTCTCATGTGCAGTCTCGGCAGTGGTACTAACGTAATTAAGACTTGCAGTACAAGATGTGCTGGTACATATGTTTGAGGAAGAAGGTCTTGGATTTGGTGTCTTATTTTCGAAAGCCTGTGAGGGGGGAGAGAAGCTTGACAAGATGTTGTATCGAAGACTGCTCCAATAAATTCCAGTGTCTTCACTAGGGACATTTGAGATTTGTCATTGTTGATTGTAATCCCCAAGTGGAGAGCGAGACCTTGAGTGTAAGAGAGGCTGCGGACGAAGAGATTCCTGGTCGGAATGGTAAGAAGCCAATCGTCTAGATAGGGAAACACCTGGAATCCTTGTAGTCGAAGATGAGCTACCACAACTGCCATACATTTGGTGAACACTCGGGGGGGGGGGGGAGAGGGGCTGTTGAGAGTCTGAATGGCAGTGCCCTGAACTGGTAATGATTGGCTCCCAGCTGGAAGTGGAGAAACCTCCGAGAGCGGTTATCCATCTTTATGTAGTAGTACGCATCCTGGAGGTCTATGCAGCACACCCAGTTATCCCTCCCTAGCCCTAGGAAGGGAAAAATGGACTGCACTGTGACCATCCAGAATTTTTGAGGTTTGATAAACTTGTTCAATAGGCTGAGATCCAGGATTGGTCTCCAGTTCCCTGTCTTTTTTGGCACTAAAAAGAACCTCGAGTAAAACCCGGATCTTGTCTGGTCTGGTGGGACTGGTTGGATGACTCTTTTTCATAGCAGCTTTTCTATTTCTAAAGCTGCTAATTCCTTCTGATTGGGTGGTACATCAGGGATTCGTTTGACGGGTCTGGGAAGTAAATCAAATGGTATTTGTTAGCCTCTGGATATTATTCTCTGCACCCAAACATCGGTAGTAATATGCCAGGCTGGTAGCTGCAGAGAAAAATGACCCCCGACTGCTTCCAGAGGAAAGCAATCGAAGCGCTGGTAGGGTCTGCCAGAGAAAGAATCTCTAGCGCCGTGGTTATGAGGACCCCCTCTACCCTGAAAGGGGCATCTTCCATATGAGTTTCCCATTCTGCCCCGGGGAGGATTGTTCACCACGAGTGTCACGAAAAGATCCTTGGGATTTCTTGAACCACATTTTTCCTCCCTTCTGGTTCCTGGAGTAGGACCTCTGGGGGTTGGAAAAGCATATGCCCACAGCAGACAAGGTCTTTCCATCTTTCTCACTACATGCAAGTGTATCTCGTACTTTGGGTCCAAAAAGTGCGGATTCGTCAACAGGTGCATTGACGAAGGAAGATTTAACGGGGTCTGCGAAGTCACACAACCGCATCCAAGCATTACGTCTCATGACAATCCCTGATGCGGAAGTTCGAGCTGCCCCCTCGGTGGTGAGAGATATCAAATGCATTGAGGAATTCGAGATGGATTCAAGGTTAGCTAGCTGCGAGGCGACAGTATCACACACCTCATCAGGCAGTACCCCCACCAAAGAGGAAGACATTTTGGAAATTAGGTCTCTTTGGAGGAGAGTAAAGTGTGCCAGATTATTCAGCAACCAAATGGCGAAGGTCGCTGAAGCATAGGTCCGCTTCCCTAGTCTGTCCATGGTCTGGGACTCCCTGTTTGGAGGATGGACAGTGGAACTATCTTCTGCCAGTTCTCTCTTGGTGGCCACCACCACAACCATAGAATCAACTGTCAACTGCTTGAACCTGTGAGGCTGATCTTCAGGTGTAGATAATATTTTGTCTGGCCTCCGAGGGACAGGTTCGAACATTGTCTGGGGCCTTCCAGGCACACTGCACGATGAGTTTAACAGGGTCATCTGCCAGTGGGGTCACCCAGGAAGTAGATGGCCAGGCACGGAAGGCCTGCAAGAACACTGATTCCTCAGAAGGGGGGTTAGAGATCTTCCAGTCTCCCTGCTGCTTGAGGTTTTCGGGAATGTCTGCAAATGAGATGTCATCTGGGGAAGACCGTGGGGACCCTTCCCCCTCATCACAATCAGTCTTCGGTGATAGATTCATCCAGGGAATCAAGGTTCTTCCTCTTGCACTGTTTCTTCCAGGGTAGCTCCCCAGTGGGATCTTCTGAGGAGGACTCCGGAGAAGGGGTTCCTTCAAAGGGGGTTCTTGTGACTCCCGTGCCCGGGGTCCCAAAATAGAGGGTTGGGAAAACTGCATGCTAGGGGGGGGGGGGTTCTGATACTGATGTCACTGGTGCTGACTGCGAGCCTTTGGAGTGAAGGACCCTTTCCATCACCTGGACAGCAGGCCCACCTGAGGAGGGATGGGAGCCCAGAACCAGGAGGGACAACCTCAAAACCGGGGTCACACCCCGCCCTGAGAAGCCCACCTCCAGTTGAGAAACTCCCAGAGAACTGGAAGCCGTCAGAGCCATGGACATAGAGAGCGCCAGTGAGAAAATAGGCACAGGGCTAGGTACCAAGGTATGGACGGTCCAAGGACTGCTCCGAGAGAGCATTGGCTCCACCAGAGCCGATGCAGCAAGGGTGGCCGGTGCCGACAGGAGAAACACTGCTGTCGGAGCCGAGACAGTATGCACCGGAGTGGACATCAGTACTGAGATCTCTGGGATTTGGGTAGAGGCCAGAGGAGAATAAACAGGGGAAGATGTAGTAAAAGATTCCGAGCCAAAAGGGACAAAGGTCTAGCTGAAATGGGCAATCCCCTAGCTGCCAGAAGCTGATCCACAACTCGCACTAGATCTAATTCAGAAAAATTCCTAGTGGATATAAAGGAGGCTGCTGAAGGAGAATCAGGTCTTTCTAAAAAGGGGCTAAACCTCTGCCCCAAAAAAGGGGTCGTAAGTTGGAGAGTATCTTGTCCTTGGCAGGTATTCGAGTTTTGGACCTGATGGCGCCGAAGAAACTGTCGGCACCATGGCTGGGGATGGTGCTGAAGCAGGTACAGTCATCAGAGCCAATGTCGGATCCAAGGACGGCACCGAAGTCAGTGGTGCCGAGGTTGGAACCGAAATAGGGATGAATATCATGGACGGTACCGAGGGAGAAGACACAGAGCCTGGTGCCTTAGAGGTTTGTGCAAAGGGCGCCGGCGAAGCACGGAGCTGACTCAGTTCAGTAACTGATGGAGATGCAGGAACCAAGTGATTCCGTTTTTCCATATGTTTTTTGGTCTTTGGAGGATGTGAGACCTCTGACTCAGATACAGCCACTGAAAAAGGTGTCTTGAGTAAACCTTTTAAAATAAGTTTATTTTTACATTCTGCTAGTGTACGATTACTAAAACTAGCACAAATGTCACAGTCAGCTTTAATATGATCCACGCCCAAACAGTAGACACAACGAGCATGTTTATCCGAGTTAGGCATCTTACGCCCACACTTGTCACACTGTTTAAACCCCAACTTAGCTTTGTCTGACATAGTAAGGCAACAAGGCTATCCTATACAAAAAACAAAATAAGGAAGAGAATACCAATGATGGTATTTAAAAAATACCACAAGTGTTAAGGAAGGGTCTGTGAAAGGCAGGAGAGAGGGACAGTACCAATAATGATAGAAATTAAATTACCAAGGTAAAGGGTAGGGAATATAAATGGGTTATAGGCGACACTGAGAAAAGGCTAAATTGACTAAAAAATAAACAATTTTGAAGAGAAACTGTCTTAAAAATAACAACTTCCTACTTAGCTTTGAGAGAGATGGCTAGCACGTCTGACTAGGAACGCTGCAAACGAGATCTGGAGTAACTAGGAGAGGGGTATTACAGGTAGGTCTTAGCTGAGAGTTTTTGGCTGGAGCGAGCTTGGAAATGGCCATATCGGTTCCGAGGATGGAACAGAGGTCCTAATAGTAATTAATGAACAAAGACTTACAACATCAGATGGGTACTTAGTGGTGATGCTGGTTCACATTTTAACCTGTTTAGAAGACAGTCTGAGACGTTGTCTGATCTCACAGAGGCTGTGTTTTTTGCCTTGGACAAGGCTTTAAGGACCTACTCTTCAGATATGTAGGGTGGAAGGAAGTTTTGAGGAAGGTTTGTTGTAAGTTAGGAGGGGATGAGAGAGTACAATTTTCACCAAATCTACCCACTAGCAGGTTTGCTGTCTCTGTGGGGTCAGTCTGTGTGTGTGATACCATTGGTCACTAGTTCTGCACATGCTTGGGTAATACCCTTTAGGTTACATACATGAAATACACAAAATATTTGTGTGTGTGTGTGTGTGTGTGTGTGTGTGTGTGTATATATATATATATATATATATATATATATATATATATATATATATAGAGAGAGAGAGAGAAAAAAATATATAGATTAGATATATATTTACATATATACTCACACAGACATATTTGGTATGTGTGTTTATGTACACACATACACAAATATGTCTAAATTTGAAGGGCTAATCAAGACATGAGCTGTGGAATGACACCAGGTTGAGTTGCTTGAAGACCACAATGTCAAAATCCATTAACTGCAACCTGTAAGTTTACAGATCACAAGTCTGCCTCTGCCCCAGCCACGCTTGTGTGTAGCTATGGCCTTAAAATCTCTATACAACATATCAGCTGTTAACAAACACAGTATTTCACTGCAGAATGCTGACCTCAACTGTGCAAAAAAACAAATGTGGAGTACAGTGATCACATGCAGTGCCACTAATACTGATGACCTGTGAAGTAATTATAAACAATAATGTACTCGCGCACAGTGATTCTGTGAAGTGAGTATGGAGTGAATGTTTTATAGCAGCATTTGGGATGAACAGTGTTGCGCAGCCACTTCAATAAGACCTGTATGAAAACTGTGTTAATGTCGCAGCAAGACTGAGAAACATTCCTCCCTTTCCACTAGGCATCTTCTCTTAGATGACTGTAGTATGCAAACTATTAGTCTGGCTCTAGTGTCAAACATAATAGTCCCTTCAACTTGTACAGTCCTAAGAACATCTGCCAGAGTAAGATATCTGCACTGTACCAAAGATTGTATCCTTTGGTTTCAACCTCCTACATACTCTGGCTGAAGGTAATGCCCTTGATCACAGGTACTGCAATGGTTCCAAAAGGGTGCATCATTCAATGGTGATAACTTCACTACCAAAATATTATCATTATTGCTATTTTACTACTAAAACCTCTTGGGCCCTTAGTCTAACAGCATCACAGAATTTCTAGCTGATATTTATCATAACGAATGTATTTAAGCACTTACCCCACTCTTAATTGAAATTAGTAGGTCTGGTAGAGGGTGCCCATTACTAACATTCGCATAAATATTTCTTCCATAACTGTAATCACCTCCCAACTTCAGGAATCACTGTTCTATTGCTTTCAAAATATAAATGCAGTACTAAAACAGCTGCCAAAATTCATTACATTCAGATTCAAAACTACTAAAACGTCAATAAACTCAAGTCACACCTCTCTATCTTTGATTGGTCCCTAATATTCTGGTCAAAATTCCCTAACAGGGCAGTCACAAAACCTAACCAACCCCACCTTACAACTTCAAAATAAATTCTTCCCCAAAAACTCTAGATTCTACAAGTCCAGCAATAATCAATGGCTATCTAGAGATTTAAGGACACACACTGACTGCAGAAATGAGGTGACCCATAAATGGAAACAGCAATTAAGTCTAGAAAGATGACAAACACTTCAATTAACTCTGCAACATAAATATAAGAGCCACAAAAAGACAAAGTTAGCTATTTGTAAGACAAGGAGAAAATTCTCTTAGATAAACCAAAATGATTTTGGGATGAAGTAAACTTTAGCAGAAACAAAAATCTTTCCAATATGACCACTCCAGTGGCTTAGAGGGGTCAGTACCTGACTATAGTCTAACTGATAGTGGTTCGATTAGGGGCTCAGGTGACTGACAAAGTAGTAGGGAGGATTGGGGGTGTCCATCCTGAATGAGAGGGGGCTCAATGATGCTTCCTAAGAGAAAGCTTGGCTCACAGAGTGGAGTTGCCCTAGGATGTGTTCAATGAGTAAGGGGGGTAGGGAAACAGAAGTGGGTAGGGCATATAAAATAACTCCCCCTATTGAACCAAAGACTGCCCAGCCCCCAAGGCACAATTAGAATCCATGATGAGCCCCACCCACTCCAGAGTAAATCCAGGAGACAGGACACTAGCTGGTAGATCTAGCATGGACATGAGGTCTTGGAGGCCAGGCTGGCAAGAATGATGCGCAAGGGGGAATCAAAAAAATAATCTTTCCAATACTCCCTAACATTCTACAATGCACAAATCTACACCTCTCAGATCTGACTTCCTGAAAGGATTCAGTATCTTTCCACAAATTACGCCCATAAATTCTTAATCTCCACATGAATTGCCTTTACTCCGCCCCCATCCATACACACCACTATTTTACTTCACGTAAATTAAATCTAAAGACACTTAACTTGACCTAGAACAAATAGTATTAGATGCCCCCACAGTTTCATACAACCTAATTCCTTTGTACATTTATTACCAAAGACATTACTGATCTACCTCTTCTCCTATAAATCTGTATAACCCAAAATGTTATATCCAACATCTGGAAAAAAGAAGTTATGTACTCACCATAACGTTCCATCTGAGTAGGTAACTTCATTTATCAGCAACCTGTGGGTATTGGATCCGTCCTGTATCCGAGATGGCAGCTTTCCAAGCTAGAGATCCGAGCTCCAAGCTCCTCCCCCTTACCCATAATACCCTGCTACCTCCTTCCAGTCCTCAGATCGAGTTTGCCCAATTATCAGACAACATCAAGACAAACAATACCTGAACATCCTAACCTGATGCATACCAGAACTAAAACATTCTATCATTCAGGTAACGAAAAACAGGTTGGGGGAAGGAGGGGGGGGGGGTCGGTTGCTGACAAATGAAGTTACCTACTCAGATGGAATGTTATGGTGAGTACATAACTTCTTTATCTGAATTAGTTAACTTCATTTGATCAGCAACCTGTGGGACAGAGTCCCCAGCTACCAAAAAACTTGGGAGGTCCTGAAGGAAGAATATTCCGGAGCACTGCAGAGCCAAAGGCTGCCCTCCCTCTGGATATCAGATCTAGTTTATGTGAAATAAAGGTGTGAGAAGAAGCTCAAGTAGCCGCAGAACAGATGTCATCAAAGGGAACTCGACCAAAACGTGGCAGAGGTAGCCATAGAACGGGTAGAGTGAGCATGAACTCCCAAGGGCTCCAGCCGACCAGAAATTTTGTACGTAAGCAAGATGCAGTGGGATATCCATCTAGCTAGAGTCACCTTCATTACTGGTTTACCCAAGGATGGCTTAGCAAACGAAACGAAGAGCTGCTCTGACTTGTGAGAGGCAGCCGTCCTGTGCAAGTAAAAGCGCAATTGTCTATGCACATCTAATGAATGCAGTCTGTACTCCCCTTTGTTCTGATAGTTAGGGAAGAAAACAGGCAAATTAATGGATTGGTTGATATTAGCCTCGGAAGCCACTTTAGGTAAGAAGGAAGGATTAGTCCTGAGAGATACTCTGTCCTTATGGAAGACCAGATATGGGGGGTTAGTACAAAGGGCCTGAAGTTCAGATACCCTTCTAGCTGAGGTAATAGCAATTAAGAAGGCAGTTTTCCAAGACAAGAACTTTAAGTCAACAGAAGCTGCAGGCTCAAAAGGTGGACCAGTTAGAGCCGGGAGAACTAAGGTTAGGTCCCATGGAGGAACCACATTCTTGACAGGAGGTCTTAAGAGAAAGGTGCCCTTTAAGAAAGTCTTAGTGGAAGTGGGAAATGGCCGCCATTTGAACCTTCACAGTAGAAGAACTGGCTCCTTGATGGAAAATGTGAGATAGAAATTCAAGTACTGCTGGAATGGGAGCCGTAAAAGGGTCCAAATCCCTATGACAGGCCCACATGGAAAAACATTTCCATTTACTGTTGTAGACCTTCCTGGTAGAAGGCTTATGCACCGCCACCAGGATGGATTTAACAGCCGATGAGATACTGGGAGTCCTAGCCACTAACGGAACTGGATCAACCAAGCTGTGAGCTTGTGGTCGTCCAGATTCGGGGTTTTCATTCCCGAAGGTTGAGAAATCAGATCCGGAATGGGATCCAAGGAGGAGCTATGAGGTGAGACCGTAGGTACGGGAACCAGGTTTGATGAGGCTAGAATGGGGTTATGAGGACAAGCTTGCTCCCCAAACGATGAGCTTTCTGCAAGAATTTTGTCATTAATGGGAGAGCAGGATAAGCATAAAGAAGACCGGATGGCCAAGCATGAACTAGAGCATATCTTGGGCTCTCCCCCAGCGGGGGAATTAGAGTGAAAAACTCACTGCACTTTGCATTCGAAGATGATGCGAAGCGATCGCAGCAAGGTTGACCCCATCTGAGGAAGATCTGTTTCGTTACTAAGGGGTTCAGAGACCACTCGTAAGGCGAGAGGATAGTTCGACTCAGCTTGTCCACTAAAATGTTGGACAGACCCAGAATGTGCATTGCTAGCAGAAAACAGTTGGTGGATATCGCCCACTCCCAAACTGTCATGGCCTCTCGACAAAGGGTGTAAGACCTGGTCCCTCCCTGTTTGTTGATGCACCAGACCACTGACATGTTGTCTGTCTGAATTGCAATAGTCCCCGGAGGTAGAAGGGCATGGAGAGCCTGCAACACTAGAAGCACCACCCTCATCTCCAGAACATTGATATACAGAACGGTCTCTAATGGAGTCCACGTGCCTTGGACAGTTCTGCCCATGCAATGCCCCCACCCCCACCCCAGGCAAGAAGCATCCGTGGTCACCGTGGCTGGGGTTGAGGCATCAAAAACGTTCGCCCTTCCCAAAGCTCTCAGGAATGGAGCCACCAAAGTAGGGAGTCCCTGCAAACTCTGCTGAGGGGAATCGGGGAGTCCAACGTATGTCGAAGGATGGACCACTGGACCTGTAAGGTCCACTTGAAGCACCCTCATGTTCAAGCGGGCTAGGGGTGAAAGGTTGATAGCAGCTGCCATGGACCCTAGGGCTCTCAGGACTAATTAGCTGGTGGGGCTGGAGATTGTAGAAGTGCTAAGACATGGAGAGTTAAACTGCGGAGCCTGTCTGCTGTCAAAAAGGCCTTGGACTGAAGTTTGTCTATTCTGGCCCCTATGAAATCCAGGACCTGAACAGGCTGAAGGGATGATTTTTTTGTAATTTATGGTGATCCCCAACTGACGGGCCAAGAGTAGGAAGCAATCCCTGGCTGAGCATAGTAGATGCCTGGTGGGAGCGGCGAGGAGCCAGTCGTCCAGGTATGGAAAGACCTGTATTCCCTGAAGTCTCAGGTGGGCTGCTACAACTGCCATGACCTTGGTGAACACCCTGGGGGCTGTGGTGAGGCCAAAAGGGAGAACCCTGAATTGATAATGACTGGCCCCCAGCCAAAAGCGGAGAAACCTCCTGGATCGCCTGTCCATGAGAATGTGGTACTACACATCCTTGAGGTCTATGGAGCACATCCAGTCGTTCTCCTGCAGAAGGGAGAGAATAGATTGAAGAGTGACCATCCAGAATTTCTCCTTGGCAATGAACAGGTTCAATGTAGACAGGTCGAGAATTGGTCTGAAGTCCCCCGTCTTTTTTGGCACCAAAAAGAACCTGGAGTAATTGCCCGACCCGGACTGTCCTGGGGGGACGTGCTGGATGGCCTTTTTTCTTAGCAGCTCCTTTATTTCTGAAGCCGCCGCCTCCCTCTGACTGGGTGGAATATCGGGGAGGCGCCTCAACCGAGGGAGAAGATTTATGAAGGGGATAGAGTAACCTCTGGATATTATTCGGAGCATCCAGCGATCTGTAGTGATGGACTCCCAATGTGCTAAATGTTCCAAGAAACGCCCCCCGACTGCCTCCAGAGAGGCGCAGTCGGGCAACTCCTCAACGTTGCTGCACGGGTCAGTCGGAGAAGGGCTCCCTCAACCCAAAATTCTTCGGCTCCCCCTCTGCCTCTGGGCCGGTGTCCACCTTGTCCTCCCCCTGCCTCTGAAGGACGAAGGGTCTGGAGCAGAACGGGACTGCTAAGACTTCCGGAACTACATCTTCTTTTGTCCTGTCTGGTTCCTGGAAAAGGACCTTTGAGGAGCCGAGAAGCGGATTCCGATGGCAGACAGCGTCTTCCCGTCTTTCTTGCTCTGGAGCAGCGTATTGCGGACGGTCTTGCCAAACAGCGTAGAACCGTCAAAGGGAGAGTTCGCGAAGGAAGCCTTGAAGAGTTCCGCAAAGTCAGAGCCAGGCGTGATGCCTTAAGGAGATACCTGCTCCACTGGTTCTAGCCGCCCCCTCCGTGGCATGGGAGAGAAGCCGCATAGAAGTGTTGGATATCGATTTTATAGGGGCCATGCGAGCCAAGAAGGTTCATTTGTCCTCGGCCGCCATGGACTCCAGGGGAGACCCAGTGTACTCTTTTATAAGATCCCGCTGAAGCCTAATCACGTGTGCCAAGTAATTCAGCGCCCTTATGGAAAAGGTAACTGAAGCAAACATCTGCTTTCCGATGCGATCCATCATCCGAGACTCCTTGTCGGGAGGATGGACCGAGGAACTATCCTGCGCCAGTTCCTTCTTGGTGGCAGCCGCCACCACCATGGCATCTACCAGGGAACCTTTACTCCACGCTGCCTTCTCTGTCGGGGGGCTAAGGATCTTATCTGGTCTCCTAGGGATTGGCTCCACAGTGTCCGGCTCCTTCCATGCCCTGGTAGTAATTAGGTCTACCAGGGGGTTGGCCGGAGGAGACACCCAAGAGGTAGATGGGCCTGCGTCAAATGCCTCCAGAAACACTGACTCATCTGAGGAAGGCTTCTGGGCCAACCACCCCCCTCTAATGTGCAGCATCTCCATAATGCCTTCAAAGGAGACATCCTCAGGGAGTGACCTGGGGAACCTTCCCCTTCCCACAAGTCAGTGTCTTCCGTGAGGGACTCGGGGGAGTCCAAGTGCCTCCTTTTACACTTTTGTTTGTGAGGGACCTCCTCGGCGGGACTGTCCAACGAGGGCTCACCAACGGGGTCATGCTCCGCTACAGGAACTAGCTGGGGTGTAGATGCAGGCTGTCCCTGGGGCCAGATGATGGAAGACAGGCCCATCTGAGAGGGAATGGTGGGTGGATCCGTAGAACGAGCTGAGGACCTCGAACCCCTTGAGAGCACCCTCTCCACCTTGTCGAAAGCCGAAGGTGAACCACTCTCCCTGGGATCTGAGAGCAGCCCCCTCGGATTCGACGTGTGGGTCGGCGCCGGAGCCAAAGCGATCGGACCAGAAAGGGAAGTGTGCTCCGACCACATCGGAGCCGAAGACACACATACCCCTGCAGATCCGAGGCTCGGCTCCCAGCCCCGAGAGCTCGGATCCGAAAAAGGACCTGATAAACTAGAGGGTAAGGCCGGCGTCAAAGTAGCGATTACTATTGGCGCCCACTCCCTGGTTCCGAGGCTACTCGGATCTGACGGCTCCGAAACCCGATAATGGATCAGAGAAGGAGCAACGGGGGCAAAGAAGGGGGCCGAGCTCCCCCCCGGAGGGGAGGGAGGCAAGAGCTCTCCCATCTGCATCTGGGCCTGAAGGAAGCGACGCATCATCCGGTCCATGTCTGCATCGGAAAGGCTCCTCGTAGATCTAGAAGAGGCCACCGAGGCTGGCCGGGAAGGCCGCCTGGATGACCTCAAAGGTGGCCAGGACTCCTCCTCTGGCTCCGGAGAGAAACGTGGGGAACGGAGCCGAGAGGGGGAAGACCCGGGGACCTTCAAGGGGGAACAGAGCTGCTTAGCCGGCGGGGCCGAAGGGGCTGAGTCGGCCCACCGCTTGTGGCTCCTATGCCTTTCTCTGTCTCTCTCTTTCTCCCTCTCTCTATGTCTCTTCTCTTTTTTAGCAGAGTCCCTCTCTCTCTGGGATACAGTGGGAGGTTGAGTCCCAGCCAGGGGAGGAGGAACTGATGGCTGAACAGCCGCAGCCGCGACTAGCACCACTGAGGGAGAGGAGGAAGAATTAGAATCCGTGGGTAAAAGACCCGCTAGGATTAACTTGTTCCTCCTGTTTCTCAGAGCCCGGGGATTAAAGGCAGCACATATCTAGCAGTCTGATGTTAAATGAGCAACCCCCAGGCAAAGAACGCACTGAGTGTGGCCATCGGCTGCGGACAGCTTATGACCACACTCAGAGCATTTGGAAAAAATGGCCTTAGGGCCCTCGGCCATGACGAACACAATCACACTCCCTAACACACAGATAAGGGGGAAGGGGAATACACTAAAATTAAACTAAACTAACTTAAACTAGTCCAAGGGATCTAAAATGCACACACACACACACACACACACACACTTTAACTGCAAAATAAGGTAAAAAAAAAATTTAGAGCAATTTCTTACACTTTCTAATACCTAATACCCAATACCTAATAGCCAGGAGCTCATCACTCGTGCTTATAGAAGCCGCGGCAAACAAGATCTGAGGACTGGAGGGAGGTAGTAAGGTATTATGGGTAAGGGGAGGGGCTTGGAGCTCGGATCTCTAGCTTGGAAAGCTGCCGGCTCGGATCCAGGACGGATCCGATACCCACAGGTTGCTGATCAAATGAAGTTAACTACTTCAGATACAGAATTAGTAAAACTGTTTCCTGAACAGCCTAAATCAGTCCCTGTTTCCAATTCTGACCCATGCTTATTTTGCTCACTTTAGGAAAAATACTGGAAAAAAATGTTTTACCCAAGTCACACAGTACACTGAACAATGGAATATTCTAGCCATAAAAAAACAGAATACATCTTCTGGATAGGACACAGCTCAGTAACTGCTCTATGAACCTAACAGATAACATTTTACATAACATGGATGAAGGTAATCTATGTGGAGCACTATTTATAGACCTTACTAAAGACTTTCGATCTTTTAGATTATCTTATCCTTGTGAATCATTGGCCATAAACAGGTGTTATATTCCAGAAATCTTCTTGTTCGAAAATCACCTTTCCAACAGGCATTTTAAAGACTGTGTCATCCATATCTGAAGATGTCCCTTTACTTAAAGGAGATACTTGAGGCTGTTTTCTAGTTCCACTGCTGTTCTTATAGTAAACTCCAGCCTTTCATACAGTCAAAAGTCATCAACTAGAAGAAGACTCCATACACTCTTCAAAATGGGTCAGCAATAAAAAAAAAAGTATAAGCTCAAATAAAACTAAAGACATGCTATTGAGAAAAAACAACAATCTTTCAAAACTTACAAATACTCTACAAACTGAAGACATTAACAATACTCCCACTGAAGAAACACCAATTAAATAGTTGGGTATGTAGCTTGACAAAACTCTAAACTTTCAACTTCTCCTTGAAAAATACTAGAAACAAAATAAACTACCTCTCAATAATGGACAGGCAGGCGCGCACACACACACACACACACACACACACACACACACACACACACACAAACACAAAAAACACACACACACACACAGAAAATCACACACTTTTTTTCTCCTTTGCTGCTAGATCTACCCTAAGGAAAAGTATCATATTTGCTCAGCTTAAATACACTATTTTATTAATAGCTGCAGCATTCAAAAAAATCACTGCAAAACTTTGATATGTAGATTGAGTATCATCTCCTTTAAGTATGAACCTCACTGCCACATAGCTATCCAAAGATCTGACTTTTTACTAGGACCTCATACACTTAAATAATACAGTCAGAAACTTTGCAGCACTAGCTGCTGAACTGACTACACAAATCCTATGCTATAACCTTAGTGTCAAACTCACTCATGCCCCATTCTACAACTCCAACAACTAAAGTGCACTAACCACAGTCTCTTAATTACTGGTCCCAAACTCCGAGGAATCTTTATCTCCCCATCTTAAAGAATCAACTTATTTATTTTACATTTGTTTACCGGGATGGTCCGACTGGGACAGGGCCCATTTTCAGCAGAGACCGGGGAGAAAAGCTCCAGTCTACGTTTACATACAAATTATTACAATAAGTAATACAAATTATAAACAAAATTGACAAAAAAAATGAGTGTTAACACGTTTACAGAATAAATATGTAATGACAAAAATATATACATAGTATCAAATAGAACAAGACTTTAAACGCTTGAATATAGACAAATATATGGTTGAATTTATATATGTGGAGGAACATAAAAAGAAGTTATGTTCTTACCATAACGTTCCATATGGAGTGTTCATCTCGCCTTTGTTCTTACACACAGGTTCGGAGCCGATCCTCGGCTCCGAGTCGGCCGCATAGCAAAGCTCTGCATCTTAGAGAAGCTCGAGACCAGGCTATATTCCACAATCCTCCCTGCCATAACTCAGATCTAGTTTGCAAGCAAACCAGACTAACAATAAACCTGAGGTGCTAAGGCTACATACCGCCACAAAAATTCAGAGACACTATCTCACTGATAAATTAACTGAAGGGTAAAGAAATATACCCCATGAGGTAAGAGGCAATATACCTGGAAGAGGTAAAGACATGTGGACCAGACTCTAGTCCTACTCGTTCTTCCAAACATGTGAGGGAGGGAAGGGGGGGATGTAAGAACAAAGGCGAGATGAACACTCCACATGGAACGTTATGGTAAGAACATAACTTCTTTATGTGAGAGTGTTCAATCTCGCCGTTTGTTCTTACGCACGGGTAGCGTCCCTAGCTCCGTCACCCTGAGTGACTCATGGAAGAACGTTCCTGAGCACAGTGGAACCAAAAGATGTCCTGTCTTTGGAGGCTTTGTCAACTCTATAATGAGCGATGAAAGTATGTGGTTTAGACCACGTGGCTGCTGCACAAATCGTGTCCAAAGGCAGGCGAGCTGCATGAGCCAAGGAAGTGGAAATGGATCTAGTAGAATGGCCCTTAGGTTTGGTGGGCAAGGCCTGATTCGACTTAGAATACACAAAAGCTATACAATCAGTAAGCCATTTAGAAAGCGTCGTTTGTAACTGCCATGCCCTTTTATTGTCTGCAAATGCAACAAAAAGTTGATCTGTTTTTCTGTAATCCTTAGTCCTGTCCAAATAAAATCTTAGCTGTCTGTGGACATCTAACTTGTGCAGCATATATTCCAACTTGCTGGTATGGTTTTTGAAGAAAGTAGGGAGTTCAATGGACTGATTAATATTTATGACAGAACATACCTTAGGAAGGAAAGACGGGTTTGTTTGTAAGGAAACTCTATCTGGGTGGAAAATTAAGTAAGGTGGTTTAATTGATAGTGCTTGCAGCTCTGACACTCTCCGAGCTGAAGTAACCGCTACAAGAAAAAGAGTCTTCCATGACAAAAACTTCAGGAGGCAAGAAGAGGCTGGTTCAAAGGGTGGCAACATTAGTTGCGACAATAACAAATTTAATTTCCATGGGAATAAAGGGTCTCTGACGGGCGGTCGAAGATGGAAGGAACCTTTCATAAAAGCCTTACAAAGCCTGTGGGACATAATAGAAGAACCGTCCTCACCAACATGGAAGTTGGATATGGCCGCCAACTGTACTCTTAGTGTGGAAGTAGAGGCTCCTTCGTGGAAAAGGATGGATAGAAATTCTAGAACTTTATGTAAAGGAGCAACCAGGGGGTCCAAGTGTTGGCTAGATGCCCAGTACACAAAGCGTTTCCATTTACTCCTGTAGAGTTTTGTAGTGGAAGCCTTATGAGAGGCAACCAAAATGCGTTGAACTGCCGGAGAAAGTATATCAGACCTGGCTATGCGGGGAAGTGAAGCAGCCAAGCTGCTAGTTTGAGGGATAGAAGAGACGGGTGAGGAACTCCCGACGAATGTGTCAATAGATCTAGTACTGGGTCCAGGATCCACGGTTCCTCTGTTTGATGGGCTCGAAGAAAGGGGAACCATATCTGTCGAAGCCAGAATGGGGCTATGAGTATAATTGTCCTTTCCAGGTTCATGGCTTTCTGAAGAAATTTGGGAATCAAGGGGGTAGGTGGAAATGCATATAGGAGACCCGGGGGCCAATCGTGTATCAGTGCATCCCTGGGGACATCCCCTGGAGGGGGTAGACGGGCAAAATAGCTTCTGCATTTGGTATTCATCGGGGAGGCGAATAGATCGCAGGAAGGCTGGCCCCATTTGTGGAAAATTCTTTCCGCCACCTGTAGTTTGAGGGACCACTCGTGAGGTAACAGGATGGCTCTGCTCAACCTGTCCGCAATGACGTTGGATGACCCCGGGATGTGCGTTGCTATCAGAAAGCAACCCGTGGACTCTGCCCATTGCCAAATTCTCATGGCCTCTCTGCATAATGGGTAAGATCTGGTCCCCCCTTGTTTGTTTATGTACCAGACTACAGACATGTTGCCTGTCTGAACTGCTACTGTTCCTAGAGGTAGGAGGGTTTGAAAGTGTTGCAACGCCAAGAACACCGCCCTCATTTCCAGAACATTTATGTGCAGGTTGTACTCCACGTTGGACCATTCCCCTTGGACTGTTCTTCCCTGAAAAAGTTCCCCTCACCCTATCAGAGAAGCGTCCCTGGTTATCGTGGCCATCGGATTCGGTAGAACAAATGGACGACCCATAGTGAGATCCTGACTGAACACCCACCATGAGAGGTCTCGCTTGTAAGAATCTGTTATCAGTATCTCGTGTGTTAGGGGTAACTGCTGGAACGACCACTTCGTGAACAGCAGCCATTGGAGGAGCCTCATGTGCAATCTCCCCATAGGAACTGCAATCAGGGACGCTGCCATGAGTCCCAAAACCTTCAACACCAATTTGGCCGGGGCTTTCCTGCATTGCAGTAGAAGAAGAACCTGTTCCATGAGGGATGAAGCCCTTACTTGAGGGAGCTTTTCCAGTGTTGAGCGCGTATCTAGATCTGCTCCGATGAATGAAATATGCTGTGAGGGCAGTAAGGCAGATTTTTCGAAGTTTATGGAAATCCCTAGGTGGGAACAAAGGTTGACTGTTTAGTCTCTGGCTTGTATGAGGCGAAGCTCGGTGGTGGCGGTGAGGAGCCAGTCATCCAGACAGGGAAACACCTGGAATCCTAGACATCTCAAGTGAGACGCTACCACTGCCATGCATTTGGTGAATACCCTGGGGGCTGAGGTGAGCCCAAAGGGCAGGGCTCGAAATTGAAAATGACTGGCTCCCAGCCGGAAGCGCAGATGATCTCTGGACGGTCTGGCCATCTTCATGTGGTAGTACGCATCCTTGAGATCTATCGAGCACATCCAGTCATCCTTCTGCAAAAATGGAAGGATCGATTGAAGCGTGACCATCCGGAACTTTTCCTTCTTCACGAAGGTATTGAGATTGCTGAGATCCAAAATGGGTCTCCAGTCCCCTGTCTTTTTTGGAACTAAAAAGAACCTTGAGTAAGTTCCGGATCCTTTTTGGTCCGCCGGGACTGGCTGAATGACTCTTTTTTTGAGCAGCTTTGAAATTTCTATTGCTGCTGGGCCTCGCAGAAGGGGTGGCACATCTGGAAACCTTCTTTGTTGGGGTGGAGTTGACAAAGGGGATTTTGTATCCTCTGGTTACAATGCTTTTTACAAGGAGTCTGAGGTGAGAGTTAGCCAGGCCTGTGGGCATAAAGCCAAGCGACCCCCGACTGCCTCCAGAGCAGGACAGTCGGGCCCCCATTCAGGAGTGCTGGAAAGGCTTACCAGGGATAGGATCCCTGTCGCCTTGGTTCTGCGGACCCCCTCTGCCGCCGGGGCAATGTCTTCCATGTCTGCCCCCCCCCTCTGCCTCTGGGGGGGGGGGTCACTCTGTGTGGCCTGGAAAGATCCCTGAGTTTTACGGAACCACATTTTTCCGCCTCGTTGCCCTTTGGGGTACGGTCTAGATGGAACGGAAAAACGGACTCCGACAGCAGACAGAGTCTTTCCTTCTTGCTCACACCGAGTTAATGTCTCTTTCACTTTGGGCCCAAAAAGAGTGGCACCATCAAAGGGGGCGTTGGCGAAGGAAGACTTGAAGGCTTCCGCAAATGAGCACAGCCGCATCCAGGATTGTCTTCGTAGAGCAATCGCTGAAGCTGCGGCTCTACTCAACCCTTCAGCCGCATACGAGATGAGCCTCATGGACGAGTTCACTATGGAGGTAAGGGTGTTAAGCTGTGCTGTTACCTTATCTGAAACAGCAGCATCTGTGTTACCCTGGAGGGTATCTCCCAGCTCCTTGATGAGATCCCTCTGTAGACGTGTAAAATGTGTCAAATAGTTTAGCGAATGGAAAAAGTCGCTGAACTAAAAACGCGCTTCCCGTATCTGTCCATAGTCCTAGAATCCTTATTAGGAGGATGAACAGAAGAGGAAGACTCAGACATCTCCTTTTTAGTGGCTGCAGCCACCACCATAGCGTCAACCGGGACTCCTTTGGTGAGATAAGTCTTGTCCTGGGGAGCAGTAATAAATTTGCTTGGTTTTCGAGGGACCGGTTCCACTGTGTCTGGTGTCTCCCACGCCCTTCGAGCAATCAAATCCATTAACTCATCGAAGGGCGGAGTAACCCAGGAGGTAGAAGGTTGAGCACCAAAAGCCTTCAGCAACACCGACTCGTCCTCAGTGGGGGCTAGGGACTGCCAATAACCCCTCTGTTTCAAAATCTCCAAGATGTCCGCAAATGAGACATCCTCGGAGGGGGATTTTGGGGACCCCTCTGACTCATCCAAGTCAGTGTCAGAAGTTAGAGATTCCTGTGGGGAATCTAAGTGCCTCCTCTTGCACAACCTTTTCCTTGGAACCTCATCGGAGGGGGATTCCGGTGAGGCCTCCGAGGAACAGGGGGCACCCTCTGGGGGTGGCTGAGACAATGGTGCTCCACGCTTTGGATGTGTCGTAGGAACAGAAACAGAGAGCGGCTCCTTAGGGGAGGGAGAAGACGCCTCCGATGAAGTGATTGTCTGTGTAGACAAAACCTTCCTCATAAGGTCAAAAACCCCTGAACCTCGGGTTGAGGACTCCCCCGGTTCCGAAGAACATAGAAGAATCCCAGACACGGGGCCCATGGGTCTCAACCCCGAGGACAGAGCCGAGCCAATCTGCGCCAAGGCCCTGAGAGGGAGAGTCGGCACGACTCTCAGTGCCGGAACCAAGGAGAGATCGTCGACTCCGCGACTCACCTATAGGTTCCGAAGGAGTCGAGGTCAATGGTGTCGATCGTGCAATGGACGGTTTCGGCACCGAGGGCTCCACTATCATCGGCTCATCCTCTTCCGGCTCCAAAGACTGGATGGGTCTCGAAGGAGGACCTGTTGGAGATAAGGGAAGGCCTTCTAGTTTCGACACCAATTGGGAGGAAACTGCAATCAACTTGGAAAGGGCCGTGTTCCCCATAAGTTTCTGCACGACACGATCCACATCAGTATCGGATAACGGTCTGGAAGATCGGGCCGAAGATGGCACCGACCGAAGAATGGAAGGTGGAGGTAGCTCCGACACCTGTTCCAAGACCTGGGGCTCAGTGAAAGATAAACGTTCGACGCTCGGCCCCAAAGTCTGTGGAACCAGCGAACGAACTTTAGAAGATGAACTCGGAGCCGATGACATGGGCTCCGACATCTTCGACCCCTTCGAGGACTTAGAAGCCTGGTCAGACTTGTCCAAGGCCTCCTGGAAAGCAGGCTTAAGAAGTCCCCTGACTATAAGTTTCCTGCGTCTATCTGTCATGACCCTCCCACTGAAGGAATGGCATATGGAGCAATCCTCTTGCAAGTGGAGAGGGCCAAGACAGTAGACGTAGGAAGTGTGGTTGTCAGTGATGGACATTTTCTGCCCACACTGACACCTTTTAAAACCGGACTTGGCTTTCTCAGACATAATAAGCAAAAAACACTTTTACTGTAAAAAAGAGAAAATTTAAACACTAGCTATAATTAAGAGGAAAAAAAAATATATATATATATATATATATATATATATATATATATATATATAGCTATAGGTTATAGAAAGGTACGCCCCAAAGGGAAACCTATAAAGGAACTAACTACACTACACACACACACACTAGTAGTAAGGTCAGAAACTAAATTCTCAATAACTATAAGAACTATAAGAACTTTTAAACACAACAATAACTATCTTATCTGTCAATAACAAGTTTTCTCTGGTCCGAGCTCTCTTATTGATGTGACCCGTTGCAGCGGCAAACTAGATCTGAGTAATGGCAGGGAGGATTGTGGCATATAGCCTGGTCTCGAGCTTCTCTAAGATGCAGAGCTTTGCTATGCGGCCGACTCGGAGCCGAGGATCGGCTCCGAACCCGTGTGTAAGAACAAACGGCGAGATTGAACACTCTCACATCATTAGTTAGGAAATTAAGCAGAGAGAATCACTTAGGCAAAGTAGTGCATAGTTAGTAATATTTCCGTGGTGAGAGTTGCTGCTAGGAATGTAACTACTTATATAGAAGTAGTGTTGTTTGAAAGGATATGTTAACAGAGTTAGTACGTACAGCCAAATTGTATAATTAATGCTAAGTTAATAATTAACCTGGAGCGTTACATGTGCAAAGCCAGGATTCAAATAAGTGTCTTTTGAGAGACATTTAAAATTATTAAGATTACATATGGATCGAATACTATTTGGAAGGATATTCCAATTAGCAACAAAGTTAGAGTAAAGAGAGTTGCCTGCAGTATTGGATACTTTGGTTACTTGGAGTAAGTCTTTGTTAGATGATCGAAGACTACGAATGTTAGAGTAGGGTTGTAGAAGATTTTTAGGGAAGGTACACTGTCAGGATTGTGCATATTTTGTGAAGCATTATTAACTGGCTATAGTTCATAATGAGGTATTTCCAACCACGGACGATTTTTTAGGCATTGACAGTGATGGGTTGAATGTGTGGAATCTGTTGCAAATTTGACACTCTGATTCTAATTTACTTAGTTCTGACTTTTTGAGGTTGGTAAGTAAGGGGGATGCATATACGAGTGAGGAGAGAAGGTGGGTTCTAGCTATGGCTACTCTTGCAGATTCTGTTAAGAATTTTTTATTTCTATACATTGTTCCCATTTTCTTGTGAACCTTTTCGATTGTGTTAGAAATGTGCATGTCAAATTTTAGTCTGCTGTCAATTATGACTCCTAATCGTTTTGTTTGAAAACTCCAGAAAAGCTAGAACTTGTACTGAGTGTCCTCCCAAACCTCTTGTATCAGATGAACATGGGATATATACAAATGACCCTTATGAACATCAGGTACTTCAGCTAATTGGCGATTCTGAATGCCCATGACTTGTTTCGTCATTTTAATGGACAATTTCAGGCCAATAAAGCCAAACCCCACTAACTGTGGATATGCATACTTCGGCCTTGTTATGACATCATCAGCACAGCTGAAGCAGAGTGTTTGTCTAAGCATTAGAAACACAGGGCTGTTACACCTAGTTGATGTCCATTATCATTAGGGTCACTGCAAAAATATCCCAAACCACAAATTAAAACAATGAGTGAGAAGGTCACTGAAAAACCAATCAGTAAAAACAAAATGAAAACTCCAGCCTAGCTAGGACTTCCATTGAGTGACCTCCCAAACCTCTTGTATCAGAGGCACATGGGATATATGCAAATGATCCTTATGAATATCAGGTGTTTCAGCTAACTGGCGATTCTAAAAGCCCATGACTTGTTTCATCATTTTAATGGAAGAGGTTTGGGAGGTCACTCAGTGGAAGTTCTAGCTTTGCTGGAATTTTCATTTTGTTTTTACTGATTGGTTTTTCAGTGACCTTCTTACTCACTGTTTTAATAGTTTTGTTTGGGAATCTGGGAAAACCCTAGTATTATTACTGGCAGTGATATAAAAGTTAGCTGGGAGATGAGTAGGTTTAGATGGATGAAAGATCATAGGTTTAGATTTATTACGGTTGAGAATGAGTTGTGAGTTTGCTAGACAAGTTTCAATATCAGAAAAGGCTTTTTGTGTGACTGTAAGAAGTTGAGTTATTGTGGATGCTGCATAAAAGAGGGTTGAATCATCTGCGTATTGTATGATAGATGCTTGAGAGGAGGCAGTATTACCATAATATATGAATATGCTGAAGAGGAGGGGCCCTAGGATTGAACCCTGAGGGACTCCAAGTGTAACAAAAAGGAATGGGGATATATTTTGCTTCTATTTCACAGCTTGTTGGCAGCTAGATAGATAACTTTGAAACCAGTTAACAGCATCGCAGTTGACAAACAAACTTCATTTCTCCCTAAAGCCCTCAAACAGGCCAAATGCAAATGCTTCCACTACAGTGACATCATTTAACATTCCGTACCATAAAGTCACCACTCTCATTTTCACTTTAATTATAAATCTACTTATTAAAAATCTATGCTTATCTCCTCTCAGTATGTATGCATGCTACTGCAACCACTGAATCATAGCACATTTGCATACGCAAACTTAAATGACTCACCATCATGAATATTTTGCATGCAACTTCTTTTTTTTTTTTAATATATTTTTTATATGCAACTTCCTATTACCAACTTATACATACTGTAGGCAATTTCTTAAGCTAGCCACTGATTTCCATGCTATGTAAAATATGTATTGCTTTGCTCTTCAAATCCATGCAACATTACTTACATCTATATTTGATATTCTAATTTGATGACAAATCAATGTAACAATATGTTTATTTTTTTTAACTATCTCTGTAGTTTCCTGGACTGAACGTGAAACTGGTCTTTGGAATTAGTGTTCCACTCAATTAAATATAAATAATTGCAATAAAGTAAAATAAATATGCTATCAACTACCTTTTATATCACCTCTCCACTAGCCATTGCTTTGTAAAGTATGTGCTCAGTATTAATACTTGTTTATTACCCATGCTTCTGCAAGTACATCATACACTGTACATCAGGTATATAAAGGCAACAGTATGGTGACCTTTGTCACCCTCGCAATACATTATCTAAGGCTTATCATTTTGTTTTCTGTTTACGTTGCAGCTCTATAAAATCGAGCTCATAATGCTGTATGTATTTGCAGCATGGTATGTGGTTTTGACAGTGAAGTCTACAATGTTACAGCGCTTTGAGCAACTCATGAAATTACATTACTTGCTCAGCTATTGCTTGACCCTTCAAATGTAAGCCATATATATAGGTGTATGGTGCCCATTCATTTTGTTGAACTGGATTTCAATGGCTCTCGAGTCATCACTAAAGATATACTGAGAACCAAATCAGTGATCTCAGTTTATCGAGTAGTCCTAGTATGGGGAAGACAGGGCTCTCCCACCCTACTTTGCAGAACATAGGATAGATTATGAATGTTTCTGCAGAAGTGAGCTCAATTCATCAGTTCAGATGTACAACAACCCAATAATTTTTGCATGTTGATAAGAAATACAGAAACACGTTGAGAAACTGGATGTAGTCAACACTTGTTCAGGATTATAAACTGGGATTCTACTGCAAAAGGAACCAATTCAGCTAATTGCAACAGCTGGAAAGTACAGTTTTGTACCTACCATAAATGTAGATGTCCGATAGGTATGCATCTGCAGTCATAACATATGGGTTGTCCTGCCTCAGGCAGCCCTTCGGTCGGCCGGATTCCAAAGTCTGGGTCTGGCCATGGCTGATGTCGCACTTTCCCCAATGTCAGAGCGTCTGGGGTATAAAAGCATCAGCCGACGCCATTTTCCTCAGTTTTTCTTGCCCCAGATGCCAGGTGCCCTCTAGGAAGGCTAAATTTGGATAAATGCTGAAAAGTTCCAAACATTTGCAAATTATATACATGCATAAACAAACAAATACACCATAATAGATTCCCCCAGCTAGCTAAAAGAGGGGTAAGCACCCTAGGAATACCACAGAGGGGAAGGAGGGAGGGTAATCCTGACTGCAGATACATACCTATCGGACATCTACATTTATGGTAGGTACAAAACTGTACTATGTCCTTCAAGGATGCATCTGCAGTCATAACATATGGGTAGAATACCATAGCCAATCTGGGGGAGGAGGTACTAAGAAAAGGATGGTGTAGTTAGGATCCCCTGCAGGACTGCAGTTGCAAACCCTGCTCTGGACCTAGAGTATAAAGGAAGATTGTAATGCTTGGCAAATGTATGCACGGAGCTCCAAGTAGCAGCTTCTAAAATGTCCTTGGTAGCCACTCCCCGTAGGAAGGCTGTAGTGGTGGCCGTGGCCCTTGTGGAGTGAGGCCTGATATTTTCAGGAACTGTCTTTCCATGAAAGGAGAAGCAAAAGCGAATGCAATTTCCTATCCATTTTGAAATTGTCTGTTTGGAAATTGCTCTTCCTTGCACCCCAGTTGCATATGCTACAAAAAGTTGGTTAGTTTTTGTTCTGTCCAAGTAGTAGCATAGTTGTCTTTGTATGTCCAGGGTGTGCAAAAGGTTTTCCCCTCTATTCTGTGGATTAGGGAAGAACGTAGGCAAATGAATAGCTTGGTTCAAAGATACCCTAGATACCACCTTTGGCATAAAAGTAGGATTGGTTCTTAGTGACACCCTGTCCTGGTGGAAAATAAGAAAAGGCTGCACTGCCATTAATGCTTGTAACTCAGATACTCTTCTTGCTGAAGTGATTGCCAGAAGAAATGCAGTTTTCCAAGATAGAAATTGTAGATCCGCTGATGCTGCTGGTTCAAAAGGAGGTAGTGTCAGCTTCTCCAGCACAAAGTTGAGATCCCAGGCAGGTAGAGGGGGTCTTCTTGGAGGTTTAATATTTTTGATCCCTCTGAGAAATTGTCTGAGGAGAGGGTGTGAGAAGATAGGTGGATCCACATTGTATTCTGCTGAAATTGCTGAAGCATGAATCTTAATGGAAGAGTAGGACAGGCCATTGTGGAACAATTCTGCCAAGTATTCTAGGATATGTGTTAAGCTTGCCACTGTGACATCTGTGCCCTTTGATGTGCTCCAAATGAGAAATCTCTTCCATTTAGCTGAGTATGCCTTCCTTGTGGAAGGTCTGCGAGCCTCCAGGATAATGTCCTTAACCCTCTGAGATAAAACAGTGTAATTGGGATTTAAGGAATTTTCCAGGCAGTTAGTTGCAATGTTTTCAAATTGGGATGCAGGGTCTTGAAATTGTTCTGCGTCAGAAGAAGAGGCCATAGGGGGAGAGGCCATGATTTTGCTTGAGACATGCTTCTCAATAATGGATACCAGTGTTGTCTTGGTCAGTCCGGAGCTATTAGTATCACTTTTGGCTGTTCCTCCCTGATCTTCAGTAGAACCTTGTACATCAATGGGAGAGGTGGGAAGGCATATACTGTTAGGGCTTTCCAGCTGAAAGAGAGTCAGTCCACCCTCCAAGCCTGTGGGTGGTATGTCCTTGAGCAGAATGTCTTCAGTTGATTGTTGAGTGGGGAGGCGAACAAATCTATCTCCGGCATTCCCCATGTCTTTTCTATGAGTTGGAAGATGTCTGGGTGCAGCATCCATTCGTGTGCATCCATGGTAGTTCTGCTTAAGCTGTCTGCCAGTGTATTTTCTTTTCCTGGCACAAATTGGGCCTGTAGTTGGATGTTGAGATTCAGGCATAGTTCCCACAGATTCATAGCCATCCGGCATAGAGGGTAGGAATGTGTGCCTCCCTGCTTGTTTATGTACCACATGACCGTGGTGTTGTCTGTCCTTATTAACAGGTGTCCTTGTTGGAGGAAGGGCTTGAATGCCTTGATTGCATGACTCACTGCCAGCATTTCCTTCTGGTTTATGTGCATGCTTAGCTGTCCTTGAGGCCATAGGCCTTGGATACATTTGTCCTCCATGTGTGCTCCCCATCCTCGGTCTGAGGCGTCCGTGGTGATGGTCTGCCTTGGTTTTGGTTTGTTAAAAGGCAACCCTCTGTTGGTCTGGCAGGCCTGAGCCCACCACAGGAATTCCTTTTGAAGGCATGGAATGATTGGTATCATGGTTTCTAAACTGTGACAGTGCTGATTCCATACACTCCTGAGGTACCATTGTAATTTCCTCATATGCAGCCTGGCATGTGGTATTAGAATTATGCAGGATGCCATGTAACCCAGGGCCTGCAGGATCTTCCTTGCAGTAAGCTGAGTTTGTCTTGTCAGAATCATGAAGTAATCTGGAAGTTGTTTTTGTTTTTCTTCTGTGAGAAAGGCCATTTGGGTGGTTGTGTCCAGATCTGCACCCAAAAAGGTTATCCTTTGGGATGGTACTAGCCTTGACTTTTGGATGTTGACTGTGTACCCCAAGGACTGAAGCAGGTATATGGCATAGGCCAAGTCCTTTATCAGATTTTCTTTGTTGTCCGCTTGTATTAGGCAGTCGTCCAGGTAAGGGTAAATTTGAATTCCCTGTAGTCTGCAATGTGCAATCACTGATGCCAGGCATTTCGTGAATACTCTGGGCGCAGTAGATAAGCCAAAGGGCAATGCTGAGAATTGATAATGCTCTGATCCTGCAAGAAATCTGAGGTGTCTTCTGCAGTTTGGTCGAATAGGGACGTGCAGGTATGCCTCCTTGAGATCTAGAGTCACCAGCCAAGACTCCTTGCCCAACATGGGAAGAAGTTGCTGTAGGGTCAGCATTTTGAATTTTGGCACAATGAGATAAGTGTTCAGTGTGGACAGGTCGAGAATAGGCCTCCATTGATTTTCCTTTCTTGGTACAAGGAATAGCCTGGAGTAAAATCCTTGGCCTTGTTCTGAACATGGTACCTTTTCTATAGCTTTCATCTGAAGTAAATTGCTGATTTGTTTTAAATCCTCTGCCCTCTGATTTGGTGGAAGGTTTGGCATTCCGCCTCTTTTTGGCAAAGTGTGAAAGTGGAACCTGTATCCTTTGTCTATTATTTGCAGTGTCCATGTATCCTTTGTGATATAATGCCAGTTTTTTGAGAATAAAGCCAGCTTTCCGCCCAAGGGTGCTTCTAGTTGATCCCTGGTAGGCGGAATCAGAGTTAAGTCATTGACCTTGACCTGTTGTAGTAGTTGTTGTTGTTGCTGTTGCACTACTCCTCTGGTTGGCAGGCTGCCACTGACGGCCTCTGTATGAGCCCTTCGATTGACCTCTGCCTCTAGGGCGCCTGTTCCTGCCTCTCTGGGCTCTGTCCGAGTCTGGAAAGGACCAATTCTTAGTAGGCCAGTTTCTGCTGAATCTCGGTGGCTGAACTTGCAGGAAATCTTTAACTGTTTGCAAAGATTTTGCCTTTTCTTCAACCTTTTTTAAGATCTCCTGAGCAGAGGAGCCAAATAAATTTTGTTTCTCCATTGGAGCATCCAGGAGTTTAGCTTTGACATGATCTGGCAAAGATTGCTCCTTCAGCCAGGCATGCCTACGAATAACTGCCCCAGTCATAGCTGATCTAAATGAAGCCTCCAGTGCATCATAGCCACATTTTAAGAAATTATTACTAACTTGTTGTGAGTTGTGTACCAAATCCTGAAGGGATTTACGGTCTAGGGGTTCAGGAGAAGAAAGTTTCTTATTCATTTCATCTAACAAATATTCCTGGTACTGTATCATATGAAATTGGCAGTTTAATGCCCTGACAGAAAGAGTTGCAGAAGTATACACCTTCTTTCCCCATCTCTCTAAAGCTCTAGACTCTCTGTCAGAGGGTAGAGGATTTTTGGCAGTAGCGGCCGCAACCCCTCTAGGGCCCTGAGAAATAGTTTCTGGGTCTGCAGAATGGGCTTTATACAAGTGGAAATGAGAATCCGGAACCCTGTAGTATCTGTCAGGCTTGGCAGGGGCCGGAGAAAGAGTATCAGGGGCCGTACTGACATCATTGTACAGATCATTAATTACATTTAGAACAGGAGGCATAGCTAAGGGCCTATGCTGAGGCAAATGCAAAAAGGTCCTTAATCTTTTTCTAGAATCAGAGAAATCCTGACCTTGCCATTGAAAATGCTCTCTCATGGAGTGTAGAGTCTCACCAAAGGAAAACTCCTCAGGAGGGGAGGCCGAAGGGATAGATTCCTCTGCATCTGAATCCTCATAAGGCGAATAAGCCCCTTCCTGGTGGTCTGACAACTCAGATCCATCTGTGGAGTCATCTGAGGAGTGTGGATCAGAAGGGTCAGTCCTGGGCCTTTTGTCTGGTGGAGCCTGAGAGGCCCTGTCTGGGTGAGGTTGTGAACCCCTAATTAAGGAAATAAGGTCCTCAGCAAGGCTGAGGATCTGTGAACTAGAGGAAGGCCTCTGGGAGGTAGATTTGGGAGGCAAAGCTTTTGAAAGTTTGGCAGCTTTAGCCCTTGAAAAGACCTTAATGGACATGGAAGCAGGGGGCCAAGCTGCCCCACGTTCAGGGGTAGAAATGTCCAAAGGTATGGTGTCGGACAATTCCTGCACACTAGCTTCGGTAGGCAGTTCTGAAGCCGACTCAGCCGGGGCCTCTCGGGCCTCGGTGGTCGGAAGTATGGTTTCGGAAGAAGGAATAGCCGAGGACTCGGTTTCAGCCGAAACCGAGACACTCGCGGTAGGCCTAGCCGTGGTTTCAGCCGAAACCGCGGGCCGTGAGTGTCGGTCCTTTTCCTTGCGTTTTTTGACCAAATGCGAAGTCGGAGTCTCCGACGGCATTTTATAAGCAAAAGCGGCTCCAAAAAATTCCTCTGCAAACTCCGACCGACGTCTAAGAGTTCGTCGGTTGAAGGAGGCACAGGCTAAACAAGCCAATACGTCGTGGTCTGGGCCTAAGCAAGGAAGGCAGTAAGAATGGAAATCCTTATGAGGTATTTGTTTCCCACAAGTTAAACAATTATTTACTTTGTCTGACATCGGCTGAGGCAAGAAAGAGTCCCCAACGGGGTACTTAGCTTTTTTCGAAGTCTTCGGTAGCTGAAATCACTGGATCTGACCAACCGGCACTTGCGAACAGCTTCTGCTTCGGGCACCGCGCGGCAAGAAAGACTGAGGAAAATGGCGTCGGCTGATGCTTTTATACCCCAGACGCTCTGACGTCGGGGAAAGTGCGACATCAGCCGAGGCCAGACCCAGACTTTGGAATCCGGCCGACCGAAGGGCTGCCTGAGGCAGGACAACCCATATGTTATGACTGCAGCTGCATCCTTGAAGGACATCAAGAAAATAAGACATTTTGCAATACAAAAACAAAGGTCACAAGTTAATTTATCCTTTCTACCCTTGCCAGTTTCAAATATGCAGTCTAATAACTTTTAGTGGCAAGACACAGATGCTACTCATTTCTTTCACTCAGTGTTAATTCAAATTAACAGTTCTCTCTTTTTTTTTTTAGTGGCACTACTAACAGGTAGCAGTTCATAAAAACAGAAAAATATGCTTGTCTTTCTTTTCATAGTAGCAGTATAAACAAGTAACAGGTCACAGAAACAAATTAGCTTGCTCCCTATCTCCTTTTCTGCAGTAGCAACAACTAACAATTCACTCAAACAAGATAACGTGCTCTCTCTCTCTCTTTCGGCAGTGGCAACAGGTGACAGTTCAGAGAAGCAAAATAACATGCCCTTTACTTTTCCTTTCTTAAGTAGTAACAAATGATAGTTTAAAGAAACAAAATAATGTGCTCTCACTCTTTCTTTCTGCGGCTGCAGGTCAAGCAGTGAAACACTTCTTCCTTTTATATAAAAGGACAAACAGTAAGTGGGCAAATGTTCAGAACATTTGGAGTTTTCTCTAACAAATGTCAGAAATTGACTTTCCATGATGGCTGCACACTGACTGACAGCTTAAATTCAGCTGTCCCGGTGTGGAAAAAGAAACTGAAATACAAAAGCCAGGAACTCTGTCACTTTTAGCATATTCAGTTACTGAATAGTAAGTACACTACACCTGGATGGTAGTAAAGAAGAAACTATGGCAGCCCAAAAGAAAATCAACAAAAGTGGAGAGAAAACATTGACTGGGAAGAATCCTGCATATGTTCAGCAAAAAAAAAAAAAAAGTTCAAGCTCCAGCTTTGGTCCAAGACATGGTTTCCAGTAACCTTCAGGTAAAAATAAGTCAAATGTGCTCAGAGCTGATTAAAATAAATGAAACACTGAAGGAGTATATCAAAATATGCCATGGATGCTTTATGGTTGGGGTTCAGATTGCTGTCAACCTGAATGCCCAGATCACGTGCCACTGGGTCTGCTCATACGAAGTGCTGTCTGTGTTGTGGTTGGAAGGGATGTCAGCATTCCAGGGTGGATAATAATGCATTTTTTGCATTTGGCATTGACCTGTGGCTTTGGCACTGATCATTTGTGTGCATTGACACTGCCTGCAGTGTACTGAAATAATTGGAGCACTCGGTGGTTGCTCCCAGTTTGCAATTGTGAGCGAACGTGGTCACCCAAGGGCCGTTCAAGTTTGCCTGAACTTCTGAGAAATGGATTGCAGGCATTGGGGGGCCCGGCGCAAGGCCCTGTGGTGCGCCACTGGTGACTGGTGTTTTGCTGCAGGTGAGGTCATCCACTCCGACAGTGTGTGTCCCGTCAGTGAGCCAGTTGGCTACCCATCTGGTGGTGTACGGGTTGGTTCTCAGTTGGTAGAGTTTCTCTAGTATACCTGAGTGAGTGATTGTGTCGGGTGCCTTGGTTGGGTCAAGGTGGGTGATGTGCAGTGTCTCTCTCATCCAGGACCTTGGTGATTTTCTGGGGGGGGGGGGTTAACCATGTTTGACAGGCTGCCTTTGGTGAATGTGAACTGGGTTGGGTCCAGAGTTTGGAGATTACCTATGTCCATGTTGATGGGGTCCATAACGATTCATTCCATGGCCTTGCAGATGAGGCTAATCAACCTTGTGGGACTGTGGTTCTCATGGCTGGTTGATGGTCCCCCTTTATGAAAAAGTTGTCCACCATTCCACTAGAACATAGCTAGTTTACAGGCTGTAGTTAAATGGATCCAAATGGGTCTGCTATGTCATATTTTAAATTGTTTAAAAGGCAACCTGCGACGTTGCCTGGTTCCATTGATGCTGTGTTTTTGGCCTTGGGCAGAGCTGAGGTGACCTGGTCTCTTGGGGTGGTGGGCTGGGGGATGGCAGTAGGTTTGCTTTGGTGGATGACTGGAGGGGACAGAGGGGTGGAGTTTGCTCCGAATCTGTCGGCTGGCTGGTTGGGTGTTGTATCCAGTTGTGTATGGATGGTGCCATTCTGTGATCTATGGCACAGGTCATTGGGAGGGGTGACACAGACTGGGGACCAGTCATTCGGTCTCTCAGTTAAATGGATCAGTGGTTGAATGCATTTGGTGATGGAAGAGAGTTGGGAACAGTAAGATTCATGTTGGTGGGTAGTGCTTTGCATGCAGTCTAGTAGCACAGACAGTGTCAATGTGATGGATTGTTTTCTAGCATGGTGTGGTCTCTCTTGGAGAGGAATGCTAAGTTTGTGTGAATCGCCACAGTGATGGCCTGCACTGGAATGTGTTTGTGTGTGTTATGCATCGATTGGCTGAATGCTACAGTCTAAAATGTTCATTGAGCTTCTCAGAAAGGCAGAGGTTCCATCTGTGTTTGAGAGTGGGTACTGCAGAGAGAGCCTGCTGGTGGGACAGACTGCCTGCAGTGCCGGGTCCCATGTGCTGGTGGAGCAGTACTGCAGTTGTTTAGAGATGGTGGGAGCATGGGCTTGTGTACATCCGTGGTTTGGAGTGGTGTGGGCCATTCCCAGACTCCAGGGACTGTGTCTCCCAGTGTTGTGCATTCAGAAAAATTGATTTAATTTTCTGAAGGACTACGGGTACTGCAGCCTGTTGTTCGTCTTGAGCGAGTGGTATGTGGTTGCAGTGGACATGCCGCCCTGCAGGTGGAGCGCCTGCACTGGACAGCTTCATGGTAATGCAGCTCCACCTGTGTGTCACACCTGGTTCCCTGAAACCAGCATCACATATGACATACAAGTGGAGCTGCTCTACTGGAGAACATCAGTTGAACTCAGCTGCCTCAACAAATCCTCGGGAGGTTTTGGCTTTTCTCAAAACAGATGGTAGGCATGGAGGTGCATGGAGTCGTGCTGCCCTGATGTGTTGAACTGCATGGTGTTTGATTCCCTGGTGACATTGTTGGGGGATGCAGATAGTTGACATGGAGTTGGAAGGTGGTTTGACGGAAAATCAGTGTAATGGATATGATTGCAGTGATATAGCTACAGTGAAGGCTACATGTTTTGGAGTCAGTCTCAATGGAGAAATGTGTGGGGGGGTTTGGATGGCGAGAGGAGGGGCCCAGGTGGAGAAATGATGAAGTCAGCAGCGAAGGAGAGTAGTGTTCCTGGAGCTGAATTCGTCCGCAGGTCTTGATGGGCATCTTTGCGTGGTGGACCCTGTTTTCACTGAGTCCCGCTAGGACAACACTGATGTAGAGACTGTAACTTTGTGTAGCGTACAACATGGAGGAAGTTGGAAATAGGGGAGACATGTGGATGCAAAAGTCATGGGATGGAGGGGATGCCCAGTCCTAGTGTGTGCACTGGTGCCGGGACTGGAAAGAGTGGCAGTGTGGTGTCCTCGGGACATGGAGCATTCCTGCAGCGGATTTGAGCTGGGCACGGGAGGAGGATGGACCCCTGTTGCAGAGAGAAGCAGTGGTCCACGGGAGGCACAGGGGCTGATGGGCCAGGCAGGAGCCATAAGGATGATGCAGTGGACTATTGAGGATAGGGAGGAAGTTGTGTATTGATGCTGTTGTGCAGGCAGCCAGGAGTTTCCGGATGGATGGTATTTGGAGGGATTGGGACAGAAAGTTGCAGAGGGAGGAATTCTTGCATGGGAGGGGCTGTCAAGGGCTTGAAATGCAAATTTGAATTCACTGACACAGCAGACGCAAGCAAAACTTTGCATGCATGGGGAAGCTTTTGGTTGCCTGGAGGGGGAGGTAACAGAGGAAGTTGGAAAATATAAAGAACAAAATCCAGACATTTTTGAAAGGTATAAAAAAAAACATGGACACGGGAAAGAAAAAGAGATCTAATATGGTGCAATATTTATGCAAAGGTGAAACCAAAGTAATCAATAAAAAAGCATCTTCAAGGATATTTGAAGAAAAATGCAGGCAAAGGCACCCTGATATGGAAACTTTTAAAATACAAAAAAAAATAACAAGAACACAAAGGGGGGGTGTAGAAAAGAAGATTAGTAAGTTAAATAGAAACAAATGCTATGAAATACCTGTGAAGTGAAGGATTTGGTGTGGACAGTCTAGCACAGGTTATGTCAAATCCTGGTGGAACAATGAGTCCCCAAATTAAGAAGAAAAAGGTGGAGCTGCAGACATCCAAAAAAGAAATATGGACATGAGAAAGAAAAAGAGATTTGATATAGAGCAATATCTATGCAAAGGAGTAAGTGAAAACTAATCAATACAAAAAACAACACCAAATATATTTTAAAAGTAATAAAGGTAAAGGCACCTAGATATGGAAAATTTCAGAATACAAAAATAAGAAAACAAAGGGGGAAAGTAGAAATAACTTTCTTGGGTGACAAAAGCCAGGGAACTTTTGGGCTAGGCTTATATAGGCTATGAGGCCGATAGCCTAGTACTTACCTATGAACTAAAAATAACAAAAGGCTGGAAAAATGGAAGAAGCTTTAAACAGATATTAAGATGAGCTAATAAATCTGCAAAAATCAGAGATCAAAATGAAAAGGCTATTCAAGTATGAGACTGCTCAAGAAAAGATATTTCAAAATATGGTGGAATTAGAGGACAAACGATGTAGGGAAACTGTGATACATGTTTATGGTTTGCACGGCCAACTCCACTCGCACACTTTGGGCTTGTTGTGGTCTGGGAGATTTCCTATCTCACATATTTCTGGAATACCTAAACTGAAGCCTACTGTCTGATCTATGAGTCTCTGAAATGCAGTATTATAAAAAAATTCCTTTTACCACCACAATAACTGTGTTTGACAATGGTACTTTTATTTGACTTAAGGATGCGTGACTGCTACATTTCACCAAGGACTGTCTGAGATTTTAAGTGGTATCATCTCTTCTGTCATTTGATCCTTGTAAAGCTTGGTGCACACAATGTAATATCTCACCAAATCCCTAACCTCCACTGTCATTCTGAGCCAGAGTGTATGGCCAACTCTCTGTATTTCATTATGCCCCAAGTACATTTTGTTGTCTTCACTATGTTGCTGGAAGGAATCCTACCAATTGCTTTGGATGAACATCCATGGCTATAAATTGGCTTTGTACCTGAATGTAAAATGACACTGGATTTGGAATAGCCCATTTTTCTTTTGCATCTGGCCATCCACTTAAGATCGCATTCTTGAACACTTCCAAGATGGCTGCACATTGATCAATAGCTTAATTTCAGCTCTCCAAGTATGAAAACAGAAACTAGAAAAAATAGCCAGTGAAATTAACATTTTGGGTAAAATTCAGCTGCTGGTTAAATGGGAGGGATCCTCTCTGATAAGTTGTGTCTGAAGAGAGGAGGCAAGAGTGGGTGTTCTCTTTCCCTTTATTTGCTTTACTTTACATTTAGAGCCACTGATAAACAAAAATAAATGACTCAGAAATGCAAGGATATAATTGGTATAGTAATAAAGAAAAGTTGGCTTTATTTGCAGACAATAATATTCTGTACCTTATAAAACCAGAAAAGGGCATCTTAACATTTTGAGACAGCCTCAAGTCTTTTTGGGATATAAAATTAATATAGATAAATGAAAGGATATAGCTGTAAATTATGTACCCACATGTGAAATGGTTCAGCAATACTCATTAGGACATGATAAAATGAAGTATTTAGGGTATAGATTAAAAAGGCTTCTAATATGTCAGCTAAGGATACGTTGAAAGAGACTAAGCAAAGCATAATACAAAAACTGAGAAACTGGAAACTCTTGTTCATGGATATGGTGAGCATGATCCAAGCAGTAAAAATATTTTTAGTCCCTTTAGTTTTACATAAAGGTCAGGCATATTTTTATCAGCCAGAAGAGAAGCTGTTGACAATAACTAATAAAGAGTTAAAGGGATTTATCTGGGAAGGGAAGGGGGCAAGGGTCAAGTGGGATAAGTTGATCCTTCCAATAGAACAAGGTAGTTTAGGATTACTTGATTTGAAGGGATACTTTAGAGGTACACAGTTAAGGCTCATATACATAACACAAACAGAAAGCTATAATTCAAAGTGGAAAGGGATGATGATGAAACTGGGGACAAATTCAAGAAATAAGGAGAGAATGGGATTCTGAATGAAAATCCTTTAAGCGGAATAACAGCCATTCAGCATACCACATATTCAAAAAATAGTAGAAAGTATTCTGAAAACTAAGCCAGCACAAGAATGGAGAAAGGAGATTTTGCTGATAGAGATGATTATAATTAGGGGTACAGAGAATAGGCAAAACTGGGATGGAATTTACTGGAGAAAACTGGCACAAGAACTGAGGTGCTGGGATCAACTAACTAGAAAGAGAAAGGTAACAGAATAGGAAGAGGCCAAGAAGACATTTGGATTGCAGGCAAGAGACTGCTTTCCCTACCAGGGATTGATATCAGAATGTAAGCAAACTGAAAGGGATAGGGGAATCCTAAGACTTGTTCTGGTGGAGTTTTTAATTAAAGCTAGAACAGAAGCTGTTCTTAAAAAAGGAACACTTAGTAGGCCATATAAAATATTGCATACTAACCATAGGAATCAATCAGAGAAGGTTACAAAAGACTGGGAAGAGAGACTAGACAAGAAAATTTACAAGGGAACAATAACAGGACGTGCATTGCTCCCAAGTATGTAACAAAGTTCAGAATATTTAGAATGTTTGAGTGGAAGTGTTTGCATAAGTATTTTTACACCTCAAGCAGACTAAATAAATTTTCCTCAGGTAGATGGCAAATATTGAATGTTGAAGGTGTGATGGGGGAAGAAAGATGCAAATGAAAACATGTTTTGGGAGTGTAATGACTTAGCAGACTTCAAAAATTATAGAGAGTTCCCTGACATAAATATTGGATGAGCAAATGGGTGTAACTAAGGAAATACTTCTTTTGAGCTGGGACACATGATCTGAATCGCCTCAACACAGTAAGGCAGTAAGTTTAATTCTGGTGGCTGCCAAAAAAAGTAATTGCTAGATAAGGATGACTGCAATTAGGGATATAGACAACAGGCAAAAGGGGGTTGTAATTTAGCAAAGAAAACTGACAAAGGAACCAAGGTATTGGGAAAAAATAACTAGAGAAGGAAAGGTAATAGAATGGGAAGACGCCAAGAATTTATTTGGACTGCAGGTTACAGATTGCCTTCACTAGCAAACAGAAAAAAATGGGGGGTCCTAAATGAAAGACCAGCAGTGGTAGAGTTTTTAGTAGACTCAGAAGAGAAGCTGCCATTAAAAAGGCATGAGTTCAGCATATAACATATTGCATGATAACTAAAAGAATAAATCAGAGGAGATTAGGAAGGATTGGGAAAAGAGATTGGATACGCAAAACAAAGAAACAATGGAAGGATATACGTATGTCTCCCAAATATGCAACACATTCTAAAAGATTTAGGATTTTTGCTTGGAAATGTTTACATAGATATTTTTATACCCCAAGTAGAGTCCAGAGAATTTTTCCCCAGGTAGACAGCAAAGGTTGCAAGTGTGACAGGGAGGAAAGAGGTACTTGGGAACATGTTTTCTGGGAGTGAGGTGGGTTGGTGGAATTTAAGGATTCCCTGCGGGATGCACTGTCAGACATGCTGGGTGGGTGGATTGGTCTGACGAGGGAGATGATTTTTCTGAGCTATGAGTACAAAATTGGAATTGCTTAGATATGGTAAGATCTTGCTGTGTCTAACTATGGTGGCTGCCAAAACAGCAATTACTAGAAAATGGAAATCAAAATCTAAACCAACTACATTAGAAGTAGTGAATATAATATCAGAGACAAAACAACTGGAATTGAAATCTTTAGAAAAACGGTTGGAGCAAACTACATAGGAAAAAATGGGAATTGCGGGAACAATACATACAGAGGAGGAATGAGGTTTAAAAGAAGGCAGGACTTAAATGAGCTATGTAATGTTTGACTGAAAATGATTCGGTAGATTATAAGTGATGTACAATGTTTGCATTGGGCGTGTGTCAGTACAGTTTGTGATATAATATGCTTGCAACTAGGATTGTGTTGGTGTGGTTTGTTTTCATTTATATAAATGTATGATTGTTTTTGTTGTAAATGATGGTTTAATAAAAATGTTTCTCATTAAAAAAGGGGGCAGGCTTTAAATAACGTATGTAATGTTGCTTAGGTTATATGATATATAGCAAATATATGTGAAGTACAATGTTGATTCATATTAATTTAATACAGTTTGACTACTTTTGTATAAATGTAAAATTCCCTATGTCAAGTGATAATTCAATAAAGGTGTATTAAAAATACTAGAAAATGGAAATCACAGTCTAAACCAACTGTATTTGAAGTATTGAATATTGTAACACAGATAAAAGAACTGGAAGTGGAATTCTTACAAGAGTAAGAGCAAATTACAAAGAAATAAATGGAAATTGTGGGAACACCACATGCAAAATAATGATCTGGAGTAGGAGTGAGCAATTTATGTAATGTTAGACGGATGAAAGTTATAGAAAAAAACATAAATGATGTATAATTTATGTAACTGGGAACATGTTAATATGGTTTGTTTTCTTTTATATAAATATATGTTTACCTATGTCTTAAATGGTAATTCAATAAAGGTGTCAAAAAAATCAGTTACTGGTTAGTAGGTTCACTGCCTAGATGCCACCAAAGGAAAAATTTAGAGAACCTGGAAGAAAATCAACCCAAAAAAGTGAAGAGAAAACACAGTCTGGGAAGAATCCTGCAACTGTTTATCAAAATGCAGTTCAAGCTTCTGTTTTGGTACAAGAGATGTCTTCTAGTAATTTAGAGAAAAAATAAATCAAATGTACTCAGAGGTGATTAAAATAAATGAAACACTGAAGGAATAATTCAACTTAAATAGCAAAAGGCTGAAAAAATGGAAGAAGCTTTAAATAGTATTCAGACAAACAGATAAAACATCAAAAATCAAATGTTGAAATGAAGAAAAGTCTGGCTGAGTAAGAGGCTTTTCAAAAAGAGCTGTTTCAAAAAAAAATAGTGGAGTTAGAAGCTAGAACGCACAGAGAAAACATAAGATATGTTATGGTACCAGAGAAACTGTATTAATTTTATGAAAACACAAATAAGTAAATGAACTGGAATTCCACAGCAGGATGTGTTAATTGAAACTGTGGCAAAAAGGAAAGCATTACAAACTGGAAACCATTTGTGAAAATTATTATTCACTATACACGAGAGAAGAAAAGCCAATTTATCCACGGAATTAGGGAATGTCAAGAGGCAGGAGTGAAATTCAAAGCTACTGTATCCAGCTGTCTCCAGAATATTTTTTCCTGGAGGATCAAATACATTTTTTTGGAAGAAGAACAGGCTACGAGGAAATAAAAAAAGTTTTTACAACAAAAAGTAAGCCAGAAAATATGAGGGGAGATTTGTCTGACAATTAAGCTCAAACAGAGATTTTTGTTAGTGAAAATGTTTTCAGTGCTCCAAAGGAAAATGGCTGAGAGCCAGAAAAAAGCACGGGAGTTGACAAAAAGAATTTAACTAGAGACTGGTGAAGGGAGATGGAGATGGACAGGATGAATGAAGACCAGCAACAATGAAGTCAATGAATAAACGGGACACTATAGAACATCAGTCACATTTGTGAATTATGATTTTACAAGAATCAGTTGATGAGAAAGGCTGAACCTTTGCTGACTTTGTTAAATTTGTAAATTGGAATATAAAGCATATAACACACTATGTCATTAATGTTTAGAAGGACAATAAAAGGAAAAATAGTTAAGTAAAATAATGTTTTGTTCTTATCAGTATTTGTATAAAACATTTAATTATATAAACTACATACTATAGAGTAAAGTAGTTTTGTATAGTGTATATTTAGGGTATTTTAAATAAGGAGGGAGTCTTTTCAGTGACTGATATTAAAGTAAACAAGTATTTTTTTAGTTGCAAGAAATATAGGCTTTACAGTATAGCAAGAAAGAAAGGCTGGACACAAGTATGATAAAGTTAATATGTTGTGATCATGGGCTGCTGGGGTGGGATATTATATGCAGAATTAAAATATTTTGCCTTATTTTTACAGGGTGGATATCCACATAAATGCCCTTGCCTTAAGTTATAAACAACTGTGTTTGTATGTAACTAGTCTTGAAAAAATAAGATAAAATTATGAAAGCAATGGAAAATGCTAAGTTTCTTGTATCTAAAAAGATATTAGCTTGTTTTTTCCATTAGCAAATGTTCACAGTAGGAGCTAAGTTGTATGCAGATGAAGGAAGTTGTACATTCTGCTCGGACTGAAATTTACAAAGATCAATAAATGCATCTGCAGCGATGTTTGCTGTTTTTCTCTTTGCTGACTACATTTTTACAAGGGGATGAGCTGAATGCAGGTGCAAGCAATTAATCCCGAGAGTCCTGAGCATTATTTGCTAAGTGAAATGCAAAATGCAAAGGTGCAATCTCAAGCAGTTCAGTGAAAAATAGAGTTTGAAATTATGGGAAGTGAATAAGTGACAGTGGCCTCCATGGCAGTCTGATTAATGCATTTAACAGAATAGTGTACAATTTTACTTTACTTAAAGATAGACAGCAAGCTTTTTCTTAGGGCTAAAAAAGTACAGTTGTGTACACTACCATACATGTAGATGTTTGACTGTATTCACTGTTGCAGTAATTACATTTGGGTAATCTGCTGGCAGTTTGCCCTCAGTCAGTCTGATTAACAAAGTCTTGGGTCCTGCGTCGGTTGCTGTCCCTTCTTCCATGACATCAGGGGTATAAAACATGCAGCCACCACCATTACATCAGTTTTTCTTGCCCCAGATGTCAGGTGCACCCCTAATGGGGAGCAAATAAAACTAAAAAAACACAATTATACCTCCAACCAAAAGCAAATACATTAAAAAGGCTTTTAAGCATAGTAAAGGAAAGTAGAGGTATAGCCAGAGAAAAGTAGGGGCTGGAGGGAGGGTAACCAGGACTGCAACAGTGAATACACTCAAACATCTACATTTATGGTAAGTGTACACAACTGTACTATGTTTTTCATGTTTCACTGTTGCAGCCATTACATTTGGGTAGATTCCCACATCTATAGTTGGGAGGAGGACTTTATACAGCATTAGGGCCAGCTATAAGGCCCTGCAAGACAGCAGTGGCAAAGCCAGCTCTGGATTTAGAGAAAATTGGTAAATGATAATGCTCGGTGAAAGTATGTACAGAACTCCAGGTAGCAGCTTCTAGAATATCCCTGGTAGGAACACCTCCGAGAAAGGCTGCAGAAGTAGATGCAGCCCTGATGGAATGAGATCTGATCCCCTGGGGGATAGGTTTTCCATGGTGCTTATAGCAGAAATGAATGCAATGGCTTATCCATTTAGAAATGTTTTGTTTTGAAATAGCCTTCCCCTCTGCCCCTGCAGCAAATGTTACCAGCAATTGTTCAGATTTTCTTCGTGATTTAGTCCTGTCCAAGTAGAATCTAAGTTGTCTGTGCAAATCCAATGAATGCAGAATCCGTTTCCCTTTGTTCTGTGGATTGGGAAAGAAGGTTGGCAAATGAATGGACTGATTAAGAGCCACACTGAAACCACTTTGGGCATGAAGGATGGATTGGTCCTGAGAGATACACTATCCGCCTGAAAGATGATGAAAGGCTCCACTACCATAAGGGCCTGTAATTCAGATATCCTTCTAGCTGAAGTGATTGCTAAAAGGAAGGCTGTTTTCCAAGAAAGAAAATTTAAGTCTGCAGTAGCAGCTGGCTCGAAAGGAGGGAGAGTGAGCTTCTCCAAAACAAAGTTAAGGTCCCAGGCAGGGGTAGGAGCTCTCCTGGGTGGTCTCAAGTTCTTTGCCACCCTGAAATACTGCTTGAGCAGAGGATGAGAGAAGAGGGGTGGTTCTGTGTTATAGTGAGCTGAAATGGCTGAGGCGTGGATTTTAATAGAGGAAAAAGACAGGCCCTTGTGAAGCATCTCAGTTAAGTATTGCAAAATCTGAGGTAAAATGGGCACTGCTGTGCTCATCCCTAAAGATGGGTTCCAGGCACAGAATATTTTTTATTTGTCAGCACAAGATTTTCTACTACTAGGTCTTCTCGCCTCCAAGATGACATCCATCACAAGTTTGCTGAGGGATGATAAGGGTGAATTTAAGTGATTAGCCAGGCTGCAAGGTTCAATGTTGGAAGCTGAGGGTGCAGAATTTGGTTCTCCTGCTGAGACAGCAGAGAAGGGGTCTGAGGCAGGTGCCATGGAGATATTTGCGACACACTGCACAGGAGTGGGTACCAGTGTTGGTGCGGCCAGTCTGGAGCAATCAAAATCATCCTTGGTTTGTCCTGTTTGACTTTTAGCAGAACTTTAGAGAGCAGAGGCAGAGGGGGAAAAGCATTCCAGCTGAATGACAGAGCATCTACTTTCCAGGCTTGTTTGGGGGAGTCCTTGTGCAAAACTTGTCCAACTGGTAGTTCTGGGGGGAGGCAAACAGATATATGTCTGGGCTCCCCCATTTGCTTGTCAACATGTTGAAAATCCGTGGCTCCAGTTTCCACTCGTGTGGGTCCATGAGTTTTCTGCTTAGTCCGTCTGCCAGTGTATTCAATTTTCCTGTCAGGAATTGAGCTTGTAGGTGCACTTGGTAGCTCAAGGCTGTGTTCCACAATGACATGGCTACCCTGCAGAGGGGGTAGGAATGTGTACCCCCCTGCTTATGTACCACATAACTGTGGTGTTGTCCGTCTTTACCATTAGTTGTCCTGGAAGAATGTAGTCCTTGAAGGCTGTCAGAGCATTCTGTACAGCTAACATTTTTTTTTGATTGATATGTAGGTGCATTTGATTTGGGTTCCATTTGCCCTGAATGCACTTCCCTGCCAGGTGTGCCCCCCATGCACAGTCTGATGCATCTGTAGTTAGGGTTTGGGTGCCAGGGGGTAGTGTGAATGGCAGTCCCTTGTTTTGGTGGCAGGCCTTTACCCACCATAGGAACTCCAGGCGTAGGCAAGGTAAGATAGGAATCAATGTTTCCAGGGGGTGACAATGCTGACTCCATAGACTTTTTAAGTACCACTGTAGTTTCCTCATATGCAGTCTTGCATATGGAATTAGAAGAATGCAGGAGGCCATGAATCCCAAGGCTTGCAGTATTTGTCTGCAGATAGCAGGGTTTTTTTGGCCACTTGTTTGAAGTAAGTTACCAAATGAATTTGCTTCTCTGGCATGAGGAAAGCCATCTGGGCAGCTGTATTCAAGCTTGCACCCAGGAATGTAATCTGTTGACAGGGTACCAGTTGTGATTTCTTTTAGTTTATGGTGTACCCCAGACAAGTCAGAACCCTTTTTACAAACGCCAGATGATTTAGAAGTATGCCCTGGTTTTCTGCCTGAATTAGACAATCGTCCAGGTGTGGATATATTTGAATATTTCTTTGCCTGCAAAATGCAATAACTGGAGCCAGGTACTTTGTGAATACCTTGGGTGCAGTAGACAAGCCAAAGGGCAGTGCAGAGAACTGATAATGTAAGTAGCCTGCTTTGAAGCATAGGTATCTTCTGCAATATTCCCTGATGGGGATGTGCAGGTACGCGTCTTTTAAATTTAGAGTTGCCAACCAGGCATCTTTGCCTAGCATAGGAAGTAACTGGTGAAGAGTCAGCATCTTGAATTTTGGAATCTCCAGAAAGGTGTTTAGAGTAGACAAGTCCAGGATTGGACGCCATGGTTTGTCTTTTCTGGGTACTAGAAAAAGCCTGGAATAGAAATCTTGTCCCTTTTCCTCTTCTGGTACCAGTTGAATAGTCCCCATATTTAAGAGGGAAAGTACTTGTTTTTGAGCCTCTGCCCAGTGATTTGGGGGAAGGTCTGGCCACCCGTTTGGTGTTGGTAATGTGTGGAAATGAAATCTGTATCCCTGGGACACTATATTTAAAACCCATTTGTCCTGGGTTATGAGTTCCCAGTTCTTTGCATGAAGAGAAATCTTTCCCCCCAAAGGGGCAGTTAAAAGGTAAGTGCTTGGTAATTTTAAAAGGAAGTCATTGAGGCTGTTTACCATAGGGGGGGTGACTTGTTATTTCCAGATTTGGAAGTGGAGGCCCCCCACTGCTCAGTTCTGAAAGTCCCCTGGGACTGAAACCTGGGGTTTTTGCTGTGTCTGGGTTTGACTTGAGAGGATCTGGAAGGAGCTGGAAAAGACCAATTCTTAGTAGGCCAGTGCCTACTAAATCTTGAAGGTTGCAATTGTAAGAAATCTTTAACAGTTTGCATAGATTTAGCTTTATCGTCCATCTTTTTTAGAACTTCTTCAGCCTTATTGCCAAACAGGCGGTCCTGATTTAAAGGAGCATCCAACAATTTAGCTTTAACATCATCAGGCAAAGATTGTTCCTTAAGCCAAGCATGCCTTCTAAGCACAGACCCAGTAACAGCAGCCCTGCAAGAGGCCTATAAAGAATCAAAACCACATTGCAAAGTATGTTTTCCAACTTGTTCAGCAGAATGCATTAAATCCTGTAAATCTTTATTTTCCACACAGTCAGGAATCTACATAATTTTCTGTTTAAGCAGTCCGATAATATGCTGTTGATATTTTAACATATGAAATTGGCAGTTTAAAGCTCTGACTGCCAAGGTTGCAGAAGTATAAACTTTTTTACCCCATCTATCCAGCGCCCTGGAGTCTATGTCAGAAGGGGTAGGATTCTTAGCAGTAGAAGCCTTAATGCCCTTGGGCCCCTGAGAAATGGTTTCTGGATCTGCAACAGGATTTTTGAAAAGGAAAGTACAGTTGTGTACCTACCATAAATGTAGATGTTCAAGTGCATTCATTGTTGCAGTCATTACTCTTGGGTTATCCTGCTGGCAGGCTACCCTCAGTCGGCCAGAATTCCAAAGTCTGGGTCCGGCGTTGGTTGCTGTCGCCTCTTCCCTGATGTCAGTGCACCAGGGGTATAAAAGATGCAGCCAACGCCATTTTTTTTCAGTTTTTCTTGCCCCAGATGTCAGGTGCCCCCAAATAGGTAGGCTGCAAAATATGCCAATAAAATGCATGCACAAAAATAACATTTCCCTCATCTACAAGCAAATACACCAAATAGGTTGTATAGGATAGAGAAGTGCAGATAAGACCCAGCAAAGAAAAGGGGTATGGTGGGTGGATAACCTGGACGACAACAGTGAATACACTCGAACATCTACATTTATGGTAGGTACACAACTGTACTATGTTCATCGTGTTTCACTGTTGCAGTCATTACTCTTGGGTTGAATCCCAAAGCTGAGGAAGGGTAGCTGGGCTAAATAGGATTAGGAGAGGCTATGAGGCCCTGCAGAACTGCAGTGGCAAAGCCTGCTCTGGACTTAGAGTAAAGAGGTAAGTGGTATTGCTTTGTGAAGGTGTGCACTGAACTCCAAGTTGCAGCCTCTAAGATATCTTTGGTTGGTACTCCTCTGAGGAAGGCTGCTGCTCTGGTGGAATGAGGCCTAATGCCCTTAAGCACTGATTTGCCATGGTGAAAATAGCAGAAACAGATGCATTGGCCTATCCATTTTGAAATAGTCTGTTTTGAGATAGCTGTTAATTGTGATCCTGCAGCATATGACACTAAAAGTTGCTCAGTCTTTCTGAAAGCTTTAGTTCTGTCCAAGCAGAATTGTAACTGCCTGTGTATGTCCAAAGAGTGCAGAATTTTCTCACCTTTGTTCTGTGGATTAGGGTAAAAGGTTGGCAAGTGAATGGTTTGGTTAAGGGCCACACTGGACACCACCTTAGGCATAAATGTAGGGTTTGTCCTCACAGAAACCCTGTCTGGATGAAATATGATGAAAGGTTCCACAGCCATGAGTGCTTCTAACTCCGAGACTCGTCTTGCAGAGGTTATTGCTAGGAGCAGATCTGTTTTCCAGGATAAGAATTTTATATCTGCTGTTGATGCTGGCTCGAAAGGAGGCAGTGTGAGTTTTACCAAAACATAATTGAGGTCCCAGACCGGAATTGGTGCTCTCTTTGGATGCCTAATGTTTTTGGCCACTCTGAAGTACTGCCTTATTAAAGGATGAGAAAAGATGGGTGGTTCCGTATTTTAATGGGCTGAAATGACAGAGGCATGAATCTTAATTGATGAGAAGGAAAGGCCTTTGTTCAGCATCTCAGTTAGGTATTGTAAAATCTGAGGTATATTTGGTACATGTGTCAATGCCTTGTTCCTGGTTCCAAGCACAGAATCTCTTCCATTTTTCTGCATAAGATTTTCTGGTGCTGGGCCTCCTGGCCTCCAAAATAACATCCATAACAGCTTTTGAAAGAGGAGTGTTCTGAATGGCTATATTATCCGCCATGCTGCCAGATTTAAGGTCCTGAGTTGGCTGTGCAGGATCTGATTGTTTTGTTGGGTCAGCAAGTGAGAAATTTGAGGCAATATCCATGCTGGACCTTGAGACAAGCTCTTTAGGATTGGGTATCAGTGATGGCGTGGCCAGTCTGGTGCAATCAGTACCATTTTTGGCTTCTCTTGTCTGACCTTTAGGAGTACCCTGGGAAGGAGAGGCAGTGGAGGAAAAGTATATACCATTAGATTTTTCCAGCTGAAGGATAGGGCATCCACTTTCCATGCTTGCTTGTGATAAATCCTTGTGCAAAATCTCTGCAATTGGCAGTTGTGAGGGGAGTCAAATAGATCTATGTCTGGGCATCCCCATTTCCTTATTATCATGTTGAAGACTTGTGGATCCACTTTCCATTCGTGGGGATCCATGAGGTTTCTGCTTAGTTCGTCTGCCAGAGTATTTGTTTTTCCTGGCAGGAATTGTGCTTGCAGGTGAATTTGAAAAGCCAATGCTGTGTCCCATAAGGTCATTGCTTGTCTGCAGAGGGGGTAGGAATGTGTACCTCCCTGCTTGTTTATGTACCACATGACCGTAGTGTTGTCTGTCTTTATCAGTAACTGCCCTGGATGAAGCAGGTCCTTGAAAGCTGTCAGGGCATTTTGAGCAGCTAGCATCTCTTTTTGATTGATGTGAAGATGCTTCTGGTTTGCAGGCCATGTGCCCTGAATACATTTTCCTGTCATATGGGCTCCCCAGGCATAATCTGATACATCCGTTGTCAGTGTCTGTCCAGCTGTGGGTAAACTGAATGGCAGACCCTTGTTGTGGTGACAGGCTTCTTCCCACCATTGAAATTCCTGTTGCAGGCAGGGGATGAGTGCAATTACTGTCTCCAGGCTGTGGCAATGCTGAGTCCAAACACTTTTTAGATACCATTGTAGTTTCCTCATATGCAGTCTGGCATATGGAATTAGTAGAATGCAGGATGCCATGAAACCCAAGGCCTGCAGGATTTCCCTTGCAGATAGGTGGGTTTTTGTTGCCAATTTCTTGAAGTACGAAGTCAGTTGCTTTTGTTTGTCTGGCATGAGATAAGCCATCTGGGCAGTTGTATTTAAGCTTGCACCCAGGAATATTATCTCTTGGGAGGGCACTAGTTTTGATTTCTTTTCGTTTGCTGTGTACCTTAAGCCAATTAGTAATCTTTTTACAAACGCCAGATGCTTTAGAAGAATGTCTTTGTTCTCTGCTTGAATTAGGCAGTCGTCCAAGTAGGGATATATTTGAATTCCTTTTTGTCTGCAAAATGCAATTACTGGTGCCAGGCATTTTGTGAAGACCCTGGGCGCAGTAGATAAGCCAAAGGGCAGTGCAGAGAAAGTACAGTTCTGTACCTACCATAAATGTAGATGTTTTGAGTGTTCACACTGCTGCAGTCATCACACTTGGGTTATCCTGCCGTCAGGCGGTCACGCAGTCGGCCAGAGTTCCAAAGTCTTGGTCCGGCGTCGGTTGTTGCTGCTTCTTCTCTGACGTCAGTGCGCTAGGGGTATATAAGATGCATCCAACGCCATTTTCTTCAGTTTTTCTTGCCCCAGATGTCAGGTGCCCCCAAGTACGTAGGCAATACATATTGCTAATAACAAGTATACATATAAAATAAAAACAATACCTTCGGTTACAAGCAAATACACCACAAAGGTTGTATAGGATAGAAAGGTACAGATAAGGCCAGCTAGTTCAGAGGGGATGGAGGGAGGGTAACCTGGACTGCAGCAGTGTGAACACTTGAACATCTACATTTATGGTAGGTACAAAACTGTACTATGTTCATCGTGTTACACTGCTGCAGTCATCACACTTGGGTAGAATCCCAAAGCTAAGGTTGGGTGGCTGGTCTATAAAGACTTAGGATTGGCTATGAGGTCCTGCAGAACTGCAGTGGCAAATCCTGCTCTGGATTTAAAGTAAAGAGGCAAGTGGTAATGCTTGGTAAAGGTGTGCACTGAACTCCAAGTTGCAGCCTCCAAAATTTCCTTGGTAGGTACTCCTCTGAGAAAGGCCGTTGAAGTGGCTGTAGCCCTGGTGGAATATGGCCTAATGCTATTTGGGACTGATTTTCAATGTTGTGTGTAGCAGTAACAAATACAGTGTCCTATCCATTTGGATATAGTCTGCGTTGAGATAGCCTTGCCCTGTGATCCTGCAGCATATGCTACAAACAGTTGCTCAGTTTTCCTGATAGCACTTCTTTTGTCCAAGTAGAAGCGTAGCTGCATGTGTATGTCCAAAGAATGCAGAAGTTTCTCCCCTTTATTCTGGGGGTTTGGATAAAAAGTTGGCAAATGGATGGTTTGGTTAAGAGCCACACTAGATACCACCTTTGGCATAAAGGTAGGGTTTGTCCTTAAAGAAAGACTGTCCTGATGAAAAATTATAAAAGGTTCCACTGCCATTAATGCCTGTAGCTCTGAGACTCTTCATGCTGAAGTTACTGCCAGGAGCGGAGCTGTTTTCCATGATAAAAATTTTAGATCGGCTGTATTGGCTGGCTCAAAAGGTGGCAGGGTCAGTTTTTCCAAAACGAAATTGAGGTCCCAAGTTGGTGTTGGTGCTCTCCGGTGCGATCTTATGTTTTTAGCCCCTCTGAGGTACTGCTTTAGCAAGGGATGAGAGAATAAAGGAGGATCCGTGTTGTAATGTGCTGAAATGGCAGAGGCGTGGATCTTAATTGATGAGAAGGATAGGCCTCTGTCCAGTATCTCAGTTAAGTATTGTAAAATCTGAGGAATGTTTGGAACAAGAGGGTCAAGGCTTTGAGCCTGGTTCCAGGCGCAGAATCTCTTCCATTTTTCTGAGTAAGCTTTCTTGGTGCTAGGCCTCCTGGCCTCCAAAATGACATCCATAACCGCTTTAGAGAAAGGTGTTGCCTGTTTGACTAATGAATCTGCCATGCAGCCAGGTTTAGGGTTTTGAGCTGACCGTGCAGGATCTGATTGTTTTCTTGAGTCAGAAGGTGTGGAATTTGAGGCAAAATCCATGGTGGGCCTTGAGCTAGGTTCCTTAAGATAGGGTACCAGTGCTGGCGTGGCCAGTCTGGAGCAATCAGGATCATCTGTGGTTTCTCTTGTCTGGCTTTCAGGAGTACCTTTGAAAGGAGAGGCAGAGGCGGGAAGGCATAAACTTTTAAGTTTTTCCAGCTGAACAAAAGAGCATCCACTTTCCATGCTTGTTTGTGATAAGTCCTTGTGCAGAATTTTTGTATTTGGCAATTCAGTGGGGAGGCAAAAAGATCTATGTCTGGGCATCCCCATTTTTGCATTACCATGCTGAAGATTTGTGGATTCAATTTCCATTCGTGAGGGTCCATGATATTTCTGCTTAAATCGTCTGCCAGAATATTTTTCTTTCCTGGCAGGAATTGTGCTTGCAGGTGAACTTGGTACGTTAGAGCTGTGTTCCACAATGTCATGGCTTGCCTGCATAGGGGGTAAGAATGAGTGCCCCCTTGCTTGTTTATGTACCACATTACTGTGGTGTTGTCTGTCTTTAATAATAATTGTCCTGGATGCAGAAGGTCCTTGAAAGCTGTTAGGGCATTTTGAACAGCCAACATCTCTTTTTGATTGATGTGTAGATGCATCTGGTTTGTGGTCCACGTGCCCTGAATGCATTTTCCTGCCATGTGTGCTCCCCAGGTGTAATCTGAAGCATCTGTTGTTAAGAGTCTGCCTGGCTGTGGGTAGGGTGAAAGGCTGACCCTTGTTTAGGTGACATGCCTGTGCCCACCATCGAAACTCCTATTGTAGGCAGGGAATCATTGGTATTACTGCTTCTAAACTGTGAGAGTGTAGAGTCCAAACACTTTTTAGGTACCATTATATTTTCCTCATATGCAGTCTGGCATATGGTATTAGTAGTATGCAGGATGCCATGAATCCCAGGGCCTGCTGAATTTTTCTTGCAGGAAGATGGGACTTTTTTGCCAGTAATTGAAAATATTGAGTTAGTTGAACTTGTTTGTCTGGCGTGAGGTAAGCCATCTGGGCCGTTGTATTTAAGCTGGCACCCAGGAATATAATCTGTTGTGAGGGCACTAGTTTTGACTTCTTTTCATTTACTGTGTACCCTAGAGAAGTTAGCAACCTTTTTACAAATGCCAGATGCTGTAGAAGATTGTCCTTTGTCTCTGCTTGAATGAGGCAGTCGTCCAGGTATGGATATATTTGAATTCCTTTTTTGTCTGCAAAAAGCAATTACTGGTGCCAGGCACTTTGTGAAAACCCTGGGTGCAGTAGATAAGCCAAAGGGCAGTGCAGAGAATTGGTAGTGCATTGTACCAGCTTTGAATCTGAGGTATCGTCTGCAATTTTGTCTGATAGGGACATGCAGGTATGCCTCTTTGAGGTTCAGAGTAACAAGCCAAGCATTCTTGCCCAGCATGGGTAGAAGCTGCTGTAATGTCAACATTTTAAATTTCGGAATATCCAGGTAAGTATTTAGAATTGAAAGATCTAGTATGGGCCTCCAGGCCTTGTCCTTTCTGGGGACCAGGAAGAGTCTTGAGTAAAATCCTTGTCTTTGTTCCTGCTGTGGTACTTTTCGAATAGCTCTCATGTCCATGAGGGCTGAAATTTGTTTTTGTGCCTCTGCCCATTGATTTTGTGGCAGGTCTGGCATTCTTTTTAGCCTTGGTAAAGTATGAAAGTGGAACCTGTAACCTTGAGACACAATATTCAGAACCCATTTGTCTTGAGTGATTGTTTGCCAGTTTTGAGAAAAAAGTGCTAGTTTTCCCCCCAAGGGGGCTTCCAAAAGGAAAGTGCTTGGCGTACGAAGGGGAAAGTCATTGTGACTGTTTCCTGTAAGGTTGAGACTTGTCCTCACCTCCTTTTGGGGTTGAGTTGCCCCACTGTCGTTATCTGTTTGAGCCTTGTGGTTGAGATCTGCCTCTTGGGCGTCTGTATCTGCCTCTGTGGCCTGTCTGACACTGGAAAGGACCAATTTTTTGTAGGCCAATTTCTGCTACATCGAGGTGGCTGTACCTGTAAGAAATCCTTGACTGTTTGCATAGATTTAGCTTTATCCTCCATTTTCTTTAACACCTCTTCTGCCTTAACACCAAACAAGGTATCATGCTGTAAAGGAGCATCCAATAATTTTGCCTTAACATGATCAAGTAAACTCTGTTCTCTTAACCAAGCATGCCTTCGAATCACTGAACCTGTAACTGCGGCTCTACAAGAGGCCTCTAGAGAATCAAAACCACATTGCAGAGTATGTTTTCCCACCTGTTCAACTGCATGCAATAAATCCTGCATTTCTTTGCAATCAGGAGCTTCTGAGCTTGCAAGCATTTTCTGTTTTAACTGAGCCATTAAATATTGTTGGTACTTAAGCATGTGAAACTGGCAATTTAAAGCTCTTACTGCTAAAGTTGCAGAAGTGTATATTTTCTACCCCCATCTATCCAAAGCTCTGGAATCTCTGTCAGAGGGTACTGGATTTTTTGCAATGGAAGCCTTAACCCCTTTTGGACCCTTGGAAATAGTTTCTGGATAAGCAGAAGGGTGTTTATAAAGAAACTTGTGAGAGTGAGGGACTCTATAGTACCTATCTGGCTTGGCTGGTGCAGGGGGCAAGGAATCGGGAGATAAGCTGGATTCAGAGAACACATCATCCATAATATCTAGCACAGGCGGAATAGCCAGGGGCCTGTGCTGAGGCAGTAAAAGGAAATCTCTGAGCCTTTTCTTAGATTCTGAGTAATCCTGACTTTCCCAATGGAAATGCTCCCTCATGGTATGTAAAGTTTCCCCAAAAGAATAATCCTCAGGAGGAGAGGCTGAAGGGATAGATTCTTCAGCATCAGAGTCCTCACAGGGGGGTAGAGAGTACCCCTGGTCTGAAGAGGAATCAGAGGAAATGGAAACCTGATCAGAGGAATCATAGTCTGTATCCTGCCTAGGCCTTTTCTCAAAAGGGGGATGGGAACCCCTGATTAGAGTAATGAGGTCTTCGGCCATTTTAGGCATCTGTTTCTTAGGCATGGAGGTTTGTCCAGGAGAATGCTGTACTTGTTTCTTTGTCTTTAGTGGTACTTTTGTCTTGGCTGTTGTTTTAATGGTAAGTTGTGAAGGTCTGAAAATACCCTCAGAAGCCGATGCCTGCTCAGCGGCTCCGAACCCATCTGAGGGATTAATTTCCGTAGGCCCAATACCTTGAATTTCCAGAGGCCTAGTTGTCTCCACATGGGAGTCGGAGGCGGCCTGTGGCTCTGAGGTAGCGGGTGTCAGGGGCTGCGAAAGCAACTCACTGAGAACCGTTGAACCGGCGACTGGCCTAGAAGAGGTTTCGTCATCGGTTTTGGACCTCGGATGTCTGTCTTCATCCTTGTCCTTGCGTTTTTTCGGTATTGCGGTTGTTTGTTGATCCGACAGCATAGTATAATTGAACCTTCGGCCAAAGTAGTGCAAAGCAAAATCAAAACGTCTTTTTATAGTACGTTTGTTAAATCTAGCACAAAACCGTCAACTAGTGACGTCGTGATCAGGGCCTAGGTATGGAATACAGTAAGAGTGGAAGTCCTTATGAGGTATTTGCTTTCCACAAGAAATACAATTATTAACTTTTTCTGACATCGGTCTGAGGCAAGAAAAAAGTTTCCCCAACGGGGTACTTAGCTTTATTGAAGACTTCGGATCTGAAATTCGACTTCTAAAATCTCAGGAGTCGGCTGACCGGCACTTGCGAACTGCTTCTGCTTTGGGCACCGCGCGGCAAGAAAGACTGGAGAAAATGGTGTCAGATGCATCTTATATATCCCTGGCGCACTGACGTCAGGGAAGAAGCAACAGCAACCGACGCCGGCCCAAGACTTTGGAACTCTGGCCGACTGCAGGACCGCCTGATGGCAGGATAACCCAAGTGTGATGACTGCAGCAGTGTAACACGATGAACATCTGGTAATGCAATGAGCCAGCTATGAATCTGAGGTATCTTCTGCAAGATTGTCTGATTGGGACATGCAGGTATGCCTCTTTTAGGTCCAAAGTTACGAGCCAAGCCTTCTTGTCCAGCATGGGCAGTAGCTGCTGTAGTGTCAACATTTTGAATTTTGGAACTTCCAGAAACGTATTTAGTATACATAGGTCCAGTATTGGTCTCCAGGTTTTGTCCTTTCTGGGTACTAGGAAAAGTCTGGAGTAAAATCCTTGCCCCTGCTCTTGTTGTGGTACTCACTGAATGGCCCTCATGTCCATGAGGGCTGTAATTTGTTTCTGTGCCTCTGCCCACTGATTGTGTGGCAGGTCTGGCATACCTTTTGACCTTGGTAGAGTGTGAAAATGGAATCTGTAGCCTTGGGACACTATGTTCAGGACCCATTTGTCTTGGGTAATCATTTGCCAATTTGATGAAAAAAGTGCCAGATTTCCCCCTAAGGGGCTGCCAAAAGAAAAGTGTTTGGATCTGGTAGAGGAATGTCATTGGGACTGTTTCCTGTAAGGTTGTGATTTGTCTTCTCCGCTTTTTGAGGTAGGAGCACCCCATTGTTTAGGCCTGTATGAACCTTGGGGCTGAGATCTGCCTCTGGGACGCCTGTATCTGCCTCTTTGTGGGCTGTCTGACACTGGAAAGGACCAGTTTTTGGAAGGCCAGTTCCTGCTAAACCTGGGTGGCTGTACCTGTAGGAAGTTCTTAATAGTCTGCATGGATTTTGCTTTATCCTCCATTTCTTTCAACACCTCTTCTGCTTCAGTACCAAACAAAGTATCATGCTGTAATGGTGAATCTAATAATTTTGCTTTAACATGATCAGGTAGAGTCTGTTCCTTTAACCAAGCATGCCTTCTAATAACAGAACCTGTAACATCGGCCCTGCAAGAGGCCTCCAGTGAATCATAACCACATTGCAAAGTATGCTTTCCCACTTGTTCAGCAGCATGCAATAAATCCTGCAATTCCTTGTTCTCTGAACATTCAGTATTTGTCAATAATTTCTGTTTAAGCAGTGACATTAAATATTGCTGATATTTAAGCATATGAAACTGACAATTTAAAGCCCTTACAGCCAGGGTAGCAGAAGTGTAGACTTTTTCCCCCATCTGTCTAGAGCCCTGGAATCCCTATCAGAGGGGACAGGGTTTTTTGCAGTGGAAGCTTTAACCCCCTTGGGACCCTGAGATATAGTTTCTGGGTCAGCAGCGGGGTTTTTATATAGGAATTTATGAGAATCCGGTACCTGTAGTATCTGTCTGGCTTAGCAGGTGCAGGGGGTAAAGAGTCTGGGGACAGGCCGGACTCTGAAAGTACATCATCTACAATGTCTAGAACAGGTGGAATAGCAAGGGGTCTGTGCTGAGGAAGTAGCAGGAAGTCTCTGAGCCTTTTCTTAGAATCAGAATAATCTTGGCTCTCCCAATGGAAATGCTCCCTCATGGTATGCAGGGTTTCCCCAAAAGAATAATCCTCAGGAGGAGAGGCTGAAGGAATGGATTCTTCAGCATCAGAATCCTCATAGGGAAGCATGGAGTAATCCTGCTCAGAAGAGGAATCAGAGGAAACAGAAACCTGATCAGAAGAATCATACTCTGTCTCTTGCCTAGGCCTCTTATCAGGAGGAGGATGGGAGCCCCTGATCAAAGTAATTAGGTCTTCGGCCATTTTGAGCATCTGTTTTTTAGGCATGGAAGTATGAGTATGAGAATGCTGTTCTTGTTTCTTTGTGTTTAGTGCTGCTTTAGTCGCTGAAGATGGCTTAATATATAGTTGTGTAGGTCGGAAGACACCCTCAGAAGCTGATGCCTGCTCAGTGGCTCCTGACGTATTTGAGGGAATAATTTCCGAGTGTCTAATACCTTGAGTATCCAGAGGCCCAGTTGACTCCACATGGGAGTCGGAAGCGGCCTGTGGCTCTGAGGTAGGGGGCGCCAGGGGCTGCGAAAGCACCTCAATGAGAACCGGCAAACCGGCGACTGGCCTAGTAGAGGCTTCGTCGTCGGTTTTGGACCTCGGATGCCTATCCTTTTCCTTGTCCTTGCGTTTTTTGTAAATTCGGGTTGGTGGCTGGTCCGACGGCATTATATAATTAAATCACTGGCCAAAGTAATGAAATGCAAAATCGAACCGACGCTTGATAGTGCACTGGTTAAATCTAGCACAAAAAGGACAACTAGCGACGTTGTGATCAGGACCTAGGCAAGGAATACAGTAAGAGTGAAAATTCTTATGAGGTATTTGCTTCCCACAAGAAATACAATTGTTAACTTTTTCTGACATCGGTCTGGAGCAAGAAAAAAGTTTCCCCAATGGGGTACTTAGCTTTAATGAAGACTTCGGTTCTGAAATTTGAATTCGAAAATCTCAGGAGTCGGCTGACCGGCACTTGCGAACTGCTTTTGCTTCGGGCACTGCGCGGCAAGAAAGACTGAAGAAAATGGCGTCGACTGCATCTTTTATACCCCTGGCGCACTGACGTCAGGGAAGAGGCAACAGCAACCGATGCCGGACCGAGACTTTGGAATTCTGGCCGACTGAGGGTAGCCTGCCAGCAGGATAACCCAAGAGTAATGACTGCAACAGTGAAACATGATAAACATCTTGTGGGACTCAGGAACCCTGTAGTATCTGTCAAGTTTACTAGGAGCCCGAGGCAGGGAATCAGGGGCCAGACTGGATTCCGAGAACACAGCATCAACAATGTCTAGTACAGGAGGTATAGCCAAAGGCCTATGCTGAGGCAGGAGAAGGAAATCTCTAAGTCTCTTTTTTGAATCAGAAAATTCCTGACTTTCCCAGTGGAAATACTCCCTTAAAGTATGTAAAGTTTCCACAAAAGAAAAATCCTCAGGAGGGGAAGCAGAGGGAATGGAATCCTCTGCATCAGAATCCTCATAAGTAGGCATAGACAAATCCAGGTCATTAGAAGAGTCAGAAGAAACAGAATCCTGATCAGAAGATTCATAATCAAGATCAGCCCTAGGCCTCTTGGGGGGGGGGGGGTTGACTATCCCTGATTAGAGTAATTAGATCATTAGCGATTTTGATCATTTGTTTTTTAGGCATAGGGTCCTGAACATGTGGCCTGAGCATCGTTTTTTTAGACATAGATCGAGATTTAGGCCTTGGTAGTGAAAGTGGTGTCGATTTAATATGCAAGTCTGTAGGTCTGAATACACTCTCAGAAGCCAGTGCCTGCACAGTGGCTCCGGACTCATCCAAGGTAAAGACATCCGAGGGTTCCATAAATGAAGCATCTTGCGGCATACTGGACTCCGAATGGGTCTCAGCAGAGGCCTGCGAATCAGAAGTAGCGGGTATCAGGGCCTGCAAAAGCGTCTCACTGAGTACTGGCAACTGGCTTAGGAGAAGTGTCGTCGGCAGTTCTGCACCTCAGTGGCCTGTCTCTGCCTTTATCTTTGCGTTTTTTCGGAATCCCGGTAGTCGGATGGCTAACCAACAACATTTCTGGATAATTAAACCAAGAACCAAAATATTTAGAAGCAAAAATGTACTGATGACGGATAGTGTGCTGATTAAATAAAGCACAAAACTGACAGCAAGGTATGTCGTGTCAGGTCCTAGGCAAGGAATACAGTACAAATGAAAATCTTTATAAACTATTTGCTTTCCACAAGTAATGCAATTATTAACTTTTACTGACATCGGTAAGGAGCAAGAAAAAGTTTCCCCAATGGGGTACTTAGCTTTAAGTTGAAGACTTCGGTTCTGAAACTCGAAAACGAAATTTTCAGGAGTTGGACGGCCGGCACTTGTGAACTGCTTTGGCTTCGGGCACCGCACGGCAAGAAAAACTGATGTAATGGCGTCGGCTGCATGTTTTATACCCCTGACGACCTGACGTCATGGAAGAAGGGACAGCAACCGACACAGGACCCAAGACTTTGTTAATCAGGCCGACTGAGGGCAACCTGCCAGCAGATTACCCAAATGTAATGACTGCAACAGTGAAACACAAAGAACATCTAATGTCTTCTGAAAGTATAAAGCAGTTTCCACATCTGGAAAGGGAATAGAAATAAGAAAGAAACAAAAAAATCAATGTAAATGGGAACACAGGCTGTAGCATGCACTTTAGCATGGGTAACAGTTTTAGATTAGGTAATGTCTGTGAGTACAACTGTCAATTTGGGATAAGTGTTCCTATTTAGAAGGTTAAACTTCATTTTTTGAAGATCTGCATAATTTTGTGTGTTTGTTCGGAGTTAACATGGGATGGGGGTATTCTAAAAATTTAATTAGTCTTTTTATCGAGGTTTTCATTAAAACAAAAAGTCATAAAAATATGACAGTTTTAAATGGAGGTGAGAAGAAACAACTGTATAAAAGATTAGACTGCCAAACACTAGTGCATGTATGCAAGCCAAAAGTTAGAAAAACACATTCAAAAAAACTGTCATAATGGCTACACTATCCATACTGTTGGAATATAAATAACCTCAAAAGTACAGACAAAAAAAAAACTGTATTGGATTACATTACGAAATGCAGAGTGTAAATAGTAATGCTGTAGGAGATGCAATTGGAAAGAAATTAGCATGTGAATTGGACAAAGAAAATATTTTAGGATGGATATTTAGCAGAGTATCAGGGACAAAGGAAAATGAGAGTAACAATACTCATTGCTAGATGGGTTCCAATAGTGACAGATCAAGGGAAAAAAAGACAATAGTGGTATTTATGTGGTAGTAAGGGACTACTGGCAAGGGAGGAGGATTACCTTGGCATAAATTTATATTCCACTAAAAATTGCTATTATGCAGTTTAAGAAATTTTGAGAAGAACTAATCAACTTTCAGCAGAGAATATTACTTATTGGTGGGGACTGGAACTTGATTTGTAATAGTGAGGATGTATCAGGGGACCTACAAGGTAAAATATTGGAAAAGAGGGTAGATTTCTAAAGAAATGTATTTAAATATTTGGTATGGAAGATGTGACTTCAGTAATTGGAATTAGATCAGAATTTACATATTTCCCAAGGTACAACAACTGGGTTAAACTGGACAGGAACATGTGCATTTAATTGAAAGCTTCAACACCCCCTCCAGTAACTATTTCAGATCATACAAAGATAAAAATGCAGGGAAGTAAAAATGAGACATTGGTACTTTTCTACCTACCTGTTAAAAATAGGCAGCAGAAATTATTCCAGTTATTAAAGAAGGTAGAAATTTCTTCAGAAGGGATAGCTAATGAGTAGGATAAATTGAAAATGGAGTTTAAAAACAAGGTAGTAATGTAAGAGATACAGTTAAGAAGTAATAGGGAATATTTAGAGGGACTGTCAAAGTATTGCAGAATAAGGGAATCCCACAAAACAAGAAGAAGCATAACCGTAGAGTGCTAAAGAGAAAAATAAAAGAGGATTTGAATAATATGCATGGGTTTAGAAAGACTGCTGTTAAGCAACTATTTCTGATAACTCTAGAGCACAAAAACTTTTAGCACAACTTAGGCAACAGAAAGTGCATATATATATATATATATATATATATATATATATATATATATATATATATATATATATAAAACAAGAAAAATAAACAGAGATCCTGTAGAGGTACTAAGAGATATTTTGTATAAAGCAGAGAAGTGTGGAAATCAAGAAAGAGAACAAATGAAAATATTTATGGAAGACTTAATTATGCCAGTGCTAGAGGTATACGAGGCTACAACTAACACTTAAGATAGGAGAAGATAAACATGGTGGTGTATAATCAATCTGCATGAAAGTCTCCAACAGCATACAGTACTCCTGTAGATGTTTGGAAGTTAAGAAAGAAGTACGTGATAAAAATATAGATGTTTTTGTTTAACAGTATTTTAAAATGAGGGGAAGCAACAACATCACAGAAGAAAGCTATGGCTGCTGTATTTCCCAAAGATGTTAAAGACCCATCAGACTCAGCTTTATATAGACTCCTTTCGATTTTAAACCATGATTATAAAGTGTTTAGGTCTATATACTATCTAAAAGAATGGTAAAGGTGTTGACAAAATTGATAGATACGCAGAAGTATGGTTTCATGGAGGGGAAGCAAACATTTGACATCATTAATAAAGCAATGATGATCCAGAAAGAAGGAGAACATAAGAAAATACTGCTGTTGTTCGTTGGGCTTGATACAGAGAAAACCTTCAACAGAGTAAACTGGGATTTTATCAGTATGATGAGGGATAGATTTGCACTCCGTGATAAAGTAAGATTAAGAAGATATATAAAGGATCAGAGGCAAGAATTTAAATGGGAGAGTTCCTCTCCGATAAGTCGTAGTTGTATTTGAACAGAGGATCCAGTTAGGGATGCCATTTTTCCCCTTTGTTATTTGCTTTACATTTAGAACCCACTGCCAAAGAAAGTTAGGGACTCAGAAATCCATGGGTATAACTGGTATGGTAATCGAGAAAATTTGGCTTTAGTTTTGCAGATGACATTAATTTTTGTACCCGATAAATCCAGAAAAGTACATCTCAGTGTTGTGGAACATTTTATGACAGTTTCAGGTCTTTTCAGGATATAAATTAATGAAGATAAGACAAAGTCTGTATCCATTGAATATGTACGCATGCAAATTGTTTCAGCAATACCCACACTTATGGGGATACAATAAGATGAAGTATTTAAGAGTAAGGATTAAAAAGGCTTCTGTTATAGCAAAGTATATGTGGGGAAATATTAATCAAAAGATATTACAAAAAATGAGAAACTGGAAGGTCTTGTTTATGGATATGGATATTAAGATACAAGCAGTGAAAATATTTTAGTTCTCTTAGTTTTATATATGGGTCAGACATACAGACATTTTTATCAACCAGAGGAGAAGTTGTGGACAATGATTAATAAAGATGTTGAAGGAATTTATATGGGAGGGGAAGAGGACAAGAGTTAAGTAGGATAAGATGACCCTTCCAATCGAACAAGGTGGTTTAGGATTACCAGGTTTGAATGGGTATTCTAGAGCTGCACAGTTACGGTTCATATGCATTACATAAGCAGAAAGCTATAATTCAAAGTAGAAAGGGATGAAGATGAAGTGGGGGGAAGTTCAAGAAACAAGGAGAGAGAGAGTGTGATTCTGGATTCAGATCCTTAAGGAGAACAACCAACACTATACAAAATGTTCCATTCATAAAATAACAGCAAGTATTCTAAGAAGTAAGGCAAGATGAGGATGGATAAAGGAGATTTTGCCAATAGGGATAAATGCAAGTAGGGTAACAGAAGATAGGCAAGTGGCGGCTGGAATTTACAGGAGAAAACTGGCAAAAGAACAAAAGCATTTGGAGCAAATAACTAGGGAAGAAAAGGCAAAAGAGTGGGATGAGGCAAAGAAGACATTTGGACTGCAAGCTAGAAACTGCACTCCCTACCAGGAATTGATAACAGAGTACAGGCAAAGAGAAAGGGATAGGGGAATCTTAACTGAAAGACCTGCTCCGGCACAGGTTTTTAGTTGAATCTAGAACAGAAGCTGCTGTTATAAAAGGGATATTTAATATAGTATATGTAGATCAATATGCACGTATGTACCCCTTAAGTAGTTATCCAAGGGCTTGCACAAGTGTATAAATACTGAGCACGTGCGAGCCATTTTGTAGTTAGTTGTTGAGGTGTAAGCACGTATGTATGTAAGGTCTGTCTGTTAACTAGTTCGTTAGTATTTAATGATGCTGCTATCCATCCTGAAGTGTTTCTATGCATTAAAGCATCTAAACGAAACCCTAAGCCTTCTTGCTATATGTGTTAGGGTGAACGAGAAACATGGTGTCAGAAGAGGCATGTCTAAAAGGGCATGGAGTCAGAATTGGCATATCCAAAGGACATGAAGTTAGAAGCAGCTGGGCTAAAATGATTTGAGGCACTTGCTTAGAGCTGGTGGAATTGAGAGGAGTGCATCATCTCTAAAATGTGCAAACTTCGCAAAACAGGTCAGAAACAAATTTCAGACACAAACTTTTACAGCACTATTTCTTTTTCGTAAAACATGAAATGGGGCATACAGAAAGTTCTAAATGATATTCGCATAAACCAATATGCACGACACTGATAGAAATATTCAAATTACTACAGAAAATGTTTGAAATAAAGTCCAAATTGCATAAAATGAACAAAATAAGGGGAAATTACTGCATTTTTGCAAAGCATGTATTTTCATATTAAGCAAAGATAAGTGAGTTGTCAGAAGAGTATAAAGTGTTTGAATGTTTGTGCAGTGTTACAGTAAAGTTATTTTACAAAGTACAGCCATTACAAGGCATATTTCGCAGAATAAAGTCATAACCAAAGTACAGTACTTCGAAGAGTTTATTGTGCATTTGAATGTTACTGCAAGCTCACAGAACTGTTTGTTCATACATAATTACAAGGGCTATATTTTCAGTATGCTTGTGTATACTTTGTGGGCATGGCAAATGGATTTTAAAAACCCAGTGCACTAGCGTTTGACAATAATATTGCTAAGAACTGGAGTGTGTTTGAGCAACAATACGACATTTTCATACAGGCTGCATTTTATGATAAAGAAGACCGTACAAAGGCATTCATTCTACTTAATTTAGCTAGGTCAAAAACCATAGAAAGGTACCACTCATTTATGTATGCATCTGCTGTCTATACAGGAGAGGGGCAAACCATCATATTATTGTACTGGCTGAGTCAAGGGAGGACCCAGAGTGCTTAAAATAAGAAGTTATGTACTCACCATAACGTTCCATCTGAGTAGATAAACTTAATTTGTCAGCAACCTGTGGGTATCGGATTCGACTTCGGATCCGAGCCGGCAGTTTTCAACAGCTTAGATCTGAGCTCCTAGCTCCTCCCTCTACCCATAAACCCCTGCCAAACCTGACTGACCTCAGATCAAGTTTGCCCCCAAGCAGCAACTGCTACAGATTTACCAAATTCAAATGTCATCTCTGAAGACAGCAAAGTGAATGATGGAAGGTCAGGGGGAAGGAGGGGGGGATGGTTGCTGACAAATGAAGTTTATCTACTCAGATGGATCGTTATGGTGAGTACATAACTTCTTAATCTGAAGTAGTTAACTTCATTTGTGCAGCAACCTGTGGGACAGAGTCCCCAGCTACCTGAATCTTGGGCGGCCATCATGGAAGGATGTTCCGGAGCACTGCAGAGCCAAAGGATGCTCTCCCTCTGGAGATAATATCCAGCTTATAATGGCTGATAAAGGTATGAGATGAGGCCCAAGTGGCAGCCGAACAAATATCATCTAAATGAACCCTGGATCTAAAAGCAGCAGAGGTAGACATAGATCGGGTAGAGTGGGCACGGACTCCCTGAGGCGCGGGCCTACCATAACTTTCATAAGCCAAAAGAATACATTGTGAGATCCATCGAGACAACATAACTTTGGATACCAATTTACCCAAATTCTTTTTGGCAAAGGAGACAAACAACTGGTCGGATTGCCTATGACCAGATGTCCTGTGAATATAGAATCGAAGTTGTCTATGCACATCCAACGAGTGTAATTTGTATTCTCCTTTGTTGTGATAGTTGGGAAAGAAGACTGACAGATTAATGGACTGGTTGATATTAGATTCAGAAGCAACCTTAGGGAGAAAGGAGGTATTGGTCCTGAGGTAGACTCTATCCTTGTGGAAGGTTAGATACGGGGGTTTGACACAAAGGGCCTGAATTTCAGAAACTCTTCTAGCAGAGGTGATGGCGACGAGAAAGGCCATCTTCCAAGACAAATACTTGAGTTCCACTGAAGCTGCAGGCTCAAAGGGGGGGAGCTGTCAAAGCCTGAAGCACTAACGACAAATCCCATGGAGGTACCACTTCCTTGACCAGAGATCTGAGCAGGAAGGTGCCCTTCAAGAAGGTCTTGCACAGCTTAGAAGTGATTAAGGGACGTAGATCTTGTCCGACATGGTAGTGAGAGATAGCTGCTAGTTGAACCTTGACAGTGGAAAAGCTAGCTCCCTGGTGAAATAATCCTGATAAGAAGTCTAGCAGCACAGGTAAAGGAGCTGTGAAGGGATCCAAGTTTTGACGTTCTGCCCAGATAGAGAAACGCTTCCATTTACTCTTGTAGATTCTCCTGGTAGAAGGCTTATGAGTGGCCACCAGAATGGCCTTAACAGAGGATGAGATACCGGGAGTCCTGGCCATTAATGGAACTGGATCAACCATGCCGAGAGCTTGAAGTTGTCCAGGTCGGGGGTCTTCAATCTCAAGGGATGAGAAATGAGATCCGGAATGGGATCTAAGATCCAGGGAGGATGTACTACATGAGACCGTAGGCATGGGAACCAGGTTTGGCGAGGCCAGAATCGGGCTATGAGGATAACTCTGATCCCCAACCGATGAGCTTTCTGCAAGAATTTTGTCATCAATGGAAGAGGAGGATAAGCATAAAGAAGACCGGATGGCCAAGCATGAACCAGAGTGTCTCTGGGGAATTCCCCTGGTGGGGGAATTAGAGCGAAGAACTTGCTGCACTTTGTGTTCGAAGGCGACGCGAAGAGATCGCAGCAAGGTTGACCCCATCTGAGGAAGATTTGTTCCGCTACTACTGGGTTCAGAGACCACTCATAAGGTGAGGGGATAGTTCGACTCAACCTGTCCGCTAAAAGGTTTGACCGACCCGGTATGTGCGTTGCTATGAGAAAGCAGTTGGTGGATATCGCCCATTCCCACACTCTCATGGCCTCTCGGCAAAGTGGGTAAGATCTGGTTCCCCCCTGTTTGTTGATGTACCAGACTACTGACATGTTGTCTGTTTGAATTGCAATAGTCCCTGGAGGAAGAAGGGAATGAAGAGCCTGCAATGCTAGAAGCACCGCCCTCATCTCCAGCACACTGATATGCAAACCGGTCTCTGTGTGAGTCCACGTGCCTTGGACGGATCTGCCCATGCAGTGCCCCCCCCCCACCCGAGGAGAGATGCGTCCGTGGTCAATGTGACTTGGGGTGGGGACATGGAGAAGGGGCACCCTTCCCGGAGGTCCCTGGAATGGAGCCACCAAAGTAGAGATTCCCTGCAAACCCTGCTGAGGGGAATAGGTGTAGACAGGGGGTGATGCAGGATGGACCACTGGACCTGTAAGGTCCATTGAAGGATTCTCGTCTTCAGACGTGCGATAGGTGACAGATTGATGGCCGCTGCCATGGACCCCAGGGCCCTCAGGACTAATCATGCTGGGGGGCTGATGATTGAAGAAGGGCCAAAATGTGACGTTTTAGATTGCGAAGTCTGTCCGCCGTCAGAAAAACTTTGCAATACATAGTGTCTAACTTGGCCCCTATGAAATCCAAGATCTGAGTAGGCTGAAGGGAGGATTTCTTGAGGTTGATTGTGATGCCTAGATGGCGGGCTAGATGTAAGAAGTAGTCCCTGCCTGAACATAGTAGATGCTTGGTGGGGCAGCTAGGAGCCAATCGTCCAGGTAAGGAAAGACCTGTATTCCCTGAAGCCTCAGGTGGGCCCCTACAACTGACATGACCTTGGTGAACACCCCGGGGGCTGTGGTGAGACTGAAGGGTACGACCCTGAATTGATAACGGCTGGCTCCCAGCCGGAAGCGGAGAAACCTCCTAAATCGCTTGTCCATTAGAATGTGGTAGTGCGCATCCTTGAGGTCTATCGAGCACATCCAGTCATTCGCCTGTAAAAGTGGGAGAATGGATTGAATAGTGACCATCCGGAACTTTTCCTTGGTGACTGACAGGTTCAGTATGGACAGGTCGAGAATCGGCCGTAAGTCCCCCGTCTTTTTTGGCACCAAAAAGAACCTGGAGTAAAAGCCTGATCCGGATTGCCCGAGGGGGACGTGCTGGATGGCTCTTTTTCTTAGCAGCTCTCTTATCTCGAAGGCTGCTGCCTCCCTCTGATTGGGTGGAACATCGGGGAGGGGATGTTAGGAATGGAATAGAATAGCCTCTGGATATGATTCGGAGCACCCAGTGATCTGTCGTGATGGACTCCCAATATGCTAGGTGCTCCGAGAAGCGCCCACCGACTGCCTCCAGAGAGGAGCAGTCGTGCAGCCCCTCAGGGCTGCTGCGTGGGTCGATCGGAAAAAGGTTTCCTAGACCCGAAATTCTTCGGCCCCCCTCTGCCTCTGGAGGACAAAGTATCCGGAGCAAAACGGGATTGTTGAGCTTTCCAGAACCACATCTTCTTTTGTCCTTTTTGGTTCTTGGAGAAGGACCTCTGAGGAGCCGAGAAGTGGATCCCAACGGCAGACGTCTTCCCGTCTTTCTCGCTCTGGAGAAGCATATCGTGGACGGTTTTTCAAAAAAGCATAGAACCGTCAAAGGGGGCGTTCTCGAAGGATGCCTTGAAGGGTTCCGCAAAGTCACAGAGACGGAGCCAGGCCTGTCAACGTAAGACAACGCCTGTTCCGCTGGCAATAGCAGCTCCCTCCGTGGCATGGGAGAGAAGCCGCATAGATGTGTTAGTAATCGACTTAAGAGTGGCCATTCGAGCCGAGAAGGTCCATTTGTCCTCGGCCGACATGGACTCTGGGGGTGATCCAGCGTACTCTTTGATTAGGTCCCACTGGTGCCGAATTACGTGTGCCATATAGTTCAGTGACCTTACAGAGAAGGTCACTGAAGTGAACATCTGCTTCCCGAGGTGGTCCATCATCCGAGACTCCTTGTCTGGAGGGTGAACTGAGGAACTCTCCTGTGCTAATTCCTTTTTAGTGGCAGCCGCCACCACCATGGCATCCACTAGGGCACCCTTGCTCCAAACTGTCCTGTCCATTGGGGGGCTGAGGATCCTGTCCGGTCTCCTGGGTATTGGCTTGACAGTGTCCGGCTCCTTCCATGCCCTGGTAGTTATGAGGTCCACCAGAGGGTCGGCAGAAGGGGACACCCAAGAGGTAGATGGGCCTGAGTCAAATGCCTCCAGAAACACAGACTCATCCGAGGAAGGTTTTTGGGCAGACCACCCCCCCTCTAATGCGCAACATTTCCATAATGTCTCCAAAGGAGATGTCTTTGGGGGGTGACCTTGGGGAACCTTCCCCTTCCTCTAAGTCCGTGTCTTCTGTGAGGGACTCGGGTGAGTCCAAGTGCCTCCTCTTGCACTTACGTTTGTGAGGGACCTCCTCGGGGGGGCTGTACGAAGAGGCCTCACCCACAATGTCCTGTTCCTCTACAGGAACCATCTGGGACATAGGCGCAGGCTGTCCCTGGGGCCGGATGATGGAAGAAAGGCCCATCTGAGAGGGAATGGCGGGTGGATCCATAGCAAGAGCCTGGGGCCTCGAATTCCTCGAAAGGACCCTATCCACAACGTTGAATGCTGAGGGTGAACTGCTCTCCCTAGGATCCAAAAGCAGTCCCCTCGGATCCGGCGTGCAGATCGGAGCCGGAGGCGATCTGATTGGATCTGAAAGAGTAGTGCGCTCCGACCTCAACGGAGCCGAAGGCCCACTAACTCCTCTGGATCCGACACCCAACTCACGGCCCCGAGAGCTCGGATCTGAAAAAGGATCTGACAGACTCGAGGGTATAGTTGACGCCGAAGTAGGAAACACTGCCAGCGCCGACACCACCCCGGCTCCGAAGCTAGTCAGATCAGACTGCTCCGAAACCCGATAGCGGGTCGGAGAAGGAGCAATGGGGGCGAAAAAGGGGGTCGAACTCCCCTCCGGAGGGGGGGGGGGAGGCAAGAGCACTCCCATCTGCATCTGGGCCTGAAGAAATCGACGCATCATCCAGTCCATATCTGTGTCAGACATACTCCTGGTCAATCTAGATGAGGCCATCGAGGCCAGCCGGGAAGGCCGCCTAGATTACCTCGAAGGTGACCAGGTCTCCTTCTCCGGCTCCAGAGAGAAACATGGAGAACGAAGCCGGGAGAGGGAAGACTCGGGAACCTTGAGGGGAGATGCTAGCCTTTTTGATGGCGGGTCCGAAAGAGCAGATTCGGATCGCCTCTTGTGGCTACGGTGCCTCTCTTTCTCCCGCTCCCTCCTATCCTTCTTACTGCTGTCCCTATCCTCCTGGGCCAAAGAGGGAGGTTGAGTCCCGGCCAGGGGATCAGAGGCGGGAGGTAGAGCAGCCGTGGCTGGCACCACAGAGGGGGAGGAGGACGAAGCTGAATCGGGGGGGGGGGTAAGAGGCCTGCAAGGATTAACTTCGCCCTCCCATCCCTCAAAGCCCTGGGGTTGAAAGCTGCACAAATAGTGCAGTCCAAAAAAAGGTGATCAACACCCAGGCAAATAACGCACAGAGTGTGGCCATCCGCTGGGGACAGCTTATGGCCACACTCGGAGCATTTCGAAAAAATAGGTTTTGGGCCTTCGGACATATTAAAGAAAGGAAAGAACAACAGGCCCACACACACACGCCTTCACACACAGAAGGGGGGGGAGGGGAAGTTTAACTACACAGAGAAAAAAAGAAAGACTATTCAAAAACAACTAAGGGCGTAAGTGGGAACACACACACACACACACACACACACACACACACACACACACACACAAGAAAAGGCAACTTTCTGACAGAAAAAATAGAGAAAAACCCTTAAACTCACAGTACCCACGCTGTTGGAGCTCGTTCTAGGATGCTTACAAAGCCGCGGCAAATGAGATCTGGGGGTTAGAGGGAGGTGGCAAGGCATTATGGGTAGGGGAGGAGCTTGGACCTTTGGCTATGAAAGCTGCCGGCTCGGATACGAATCGGATCCGATACCCACAGGTTGCTGATCAAATGAAGTTAACTACTACAGATCATCACATTCTTTTAAAAGAAACATCACATTCTTGAGGAGATGCAGCCCTCTAGGGCATTATCAGTTCCCTTTTTTTTTTTTATGGACAAATAAACCATCATTGACGATACTTCCAGTTTACTGTCCAACAACTCTTTGGAACTCTTTTTCAAGTAAGCATGAATTAATGTGTCTACCACATTTGTTTGTTTTCTTGGCTTGTGTATTGTTGTTTCAAACTTCTGCAAGCTTAGGATCATCCTTTTCAGTCTCAGTCACACACAGTGCAAGTTAGTAGAAGTTTGTGGTCTGCTTTATTGCTTTCCCCCTGCTATAAATGAATCTGTAAATTTTCTTTCAAAACTAGAGGCCATGGCCTTCTCAGTCTGGGTGTAGTATGTTTGTGCAATGGGAATGCACATGGCTATAGAGCGGCAAGAGCTCTGACAATAATGAAGTTCACAGTCCTGATTGACTGGCATCTACCTGCACTGTACAAGGTTGTTTTATATCATCTCTGGCACATCTGCTATCAGTTCCTTCAGCATAGTAAAACTCTGCTCTTGTTCATGGTTTAAGCACCACTTAGTGCTTTTCTTCTAGTATTTTTCTTTCAGTGGCAGTGACACTTGGAAGAAATTCAGGATAATATTTAATTAGGTAATGTACCATTTCCAGAAACCTCTACAGTGCAATCTTGTCTTCTAATCCATTCACCTTAACTACAGCTCTAACAATTTGGAAGTATGCTTTTATCCCCTATTCAGTAATGTGCACATGCCCACCTACATGATATTCATACAAATCTAACTTCTTTGCACCACGTTTTATATTAGCCACAGCCTAAAAGGTTAATATTTGGTTACGTTCTGGCTTTAACTCACCCAACAGCAGAACTTCATCCTTAATTTATAACTCTACTGCCATCTTCTAGTGTCCCTGCAAGGGTTCTCTGGAAGATCTTCAGTACAGACGAAATTCCAAATGGCATTCACAGACTACTATATTGCCTCAGCAATGTATTAAAACAAACAGCGCAGTTTGCCTAGAACTTTAATTACCAGAAGCTATTGTTTCCATTTAGCTTTGAGAAAGACAAGTTGCTGTTAGCATCAATGCTAGAGTTTCTTCTACTGTTTTGAGCTGGCACTTTTTTTTCATTTGATTGCTTAGTTTAGGTCCTGCTGGTCAATGAGTATTTGCATTTTGTTTGACTTTATCATAAGGATCGTACTGTTCACCTACTCATTTGGCTCAGTATGCTTTGCTATCAACCCAATTTGCTATGTCTGCTTTTCTTTTCATCAGTTTATTGAAACCTTAACCAATGCCTCCTCCCCTGACACCTATGAGCTATTAGATAATTCCTTCTTCCAGGGTAAAAAGTTAGATATCCTTCAACAGGGAGACAACCCCCCCCCCCCAACCCATTCATTTCCATATGAATGTCCGATGGAACCATTAATTGCTCTGGAGACAGCAGCTGGGCATTAGGGAGCAGGCCAATATATTATTCCAATGGACAGCCATGGCCCATCCCTTAAAATCTCTTCTCATATCTGGCAGGATGACTCACAATGGCTACTTGAGTAGGTGATGATGTGCTTGCTCCTACCCACTTCATCTCTGACTCAGAGACAAACGTGCTCTTAACAGCACGATAATGCCCTAGCCTCTTTCACTGGTGATCACCTACTCCTTAGTAGCGCCACCTATTTGATGGACCAGGCCACACTGTTCCCACCCCAAGAATGGGCAAGCTGACTATCCTTCCACACCTGGCACATTCAGCTCTTATGTCCTTAATCATACACGGATCACACGATCATAATCAGGGTTTCATCCCCTATGCCAAAGGGCTTATGTGGTCCAGCCTTTTAAGATTTTACTCAATTCTTTGCCTCAAGGCAAGAAGTACTCTCTCTCTGGGGCAAGAAGTAGTGTTGCCTCTGGGTTCAGTTTGATGCTGTACTGTCCTGGGATGCAGCCCAAATCTACATATTTTCAAAAATATCCTTGCAGAAATTTGAATCTCTCTCTCTTTCTCCCTGTATTGTTTTGCAGTACTCCTAAATGACTTTGCATCTCACTCTGCAAGCTACTCGTTCTATGAAATAAGATGTCTCTGCACCTGTGCAGAGCCCATTTATGGCAAGTATCTTAACTGCAGTCTGCAAGGAAATTACAACTGGGATTATACACTGTGGATACATTTCAGCCTGTCTAGTAATGTGTATGTAACCTGTCAGGAACTTGTACTTGAGCAGGTCAGCAGGACAAACAATGAACAGTCCGACTTGTCTTGTATTCCAAAAGCTTTATAGGAACTTTCATTTCAGCCATTACACACTGCATCTATGCTCAGATGAACTTAATATTCTGACCATGAATATAAATATTTTTTGTCTAGCGATTCAATACCATACAGCATTCATGCGCTCCCAACTTAAGGCTTCCGCAATCACTGAACACTCAACAGCCTCAACAACTTGTTATATGACTCTAAACATGCAATACTACTTGGAGTGCTTGCTGATTCATTTTTATCAATTTGCAACACTTTGACTCTGCCCCAACACTCCACCTCCTGGTGAGCAGATTTTAACAAAGCGATTTAAAGTTTCACCTTCTATAAAAAAAACAGTTAACAGCTGTAAACTCTTCATTGTAGCTGCAAGTGCATCTTTTACAAAGCTTTTGCTCATCAGCTGTTATCTTGGTCTCTTACTTTCATCTGTCATTACAACATGGCTTCTTGCTACACTCTTATATTTTTATCCTTTTTTTCACCTGACAAGCACCCTTATAATTGTAGTCTTTCGAACAGGAGTTTAAAGGGCAAGAGGAAAATGATTGGCTGCCTAGTCCAAATGACCATTCTCTGCTCTTCACTATTTGCTATTAGCCTGTTTTCTTCAGATTCTTTTCTGTTTTCTTAATTTCATACAAGTTGAATTTGATGCATCTCACTGATGTGCCTTATTGTTTCTTTCATAAAAAAGCTGAAGGCAACCATTTAAAATACTGGAAATCACAATGTAGAGTCCAGAAATGTGGAGACTTAATAACTGAAAGCTTGACTTACATATAGTAAAGTCCAAGACTGCTACTTCTCAGATTATTCCCTTTTCTCCAAGCTATAAAAACAGTATTTTGGTCTTTTTTGTTTTTTTGGTGTTTCAGGACTCAAGAGTTTGAGTCCCGACATTTTAATAGGTAGTTAAGCTGTCAGAAAAATATGTATTAATGTGTGTGCTTAATGCTAATTAGAAACTAAATGAGTTAACACGTTTTTCATTCTATTTTATATGCACTATTTTATATACAGCTTAGTTTTATGAGACTAAAAGATGCTTTTGAAACTGCAGTATGCTTTCTGAAACTTGCAAGATGCCCTCTGACCTAGTAACTGCTAGCACAGCAAAATTCATGTTTATGCCTTTTGGAAATGTACTTGAGAAGTAGGTGATTATCTGCTAGGTCAGGAAGCAATGAATGAACAATGCCATATTCTATAATGTAATGATTTTGAACAATTAGCTCTGTTCGAAGTATGAGAACACGCACAGCTTCAGAAGGAAGAGATAAAACTGACAAGGACTGTTGAAGAAATGAACTGCAATCTATACTTGCTTTGTGCTCAAATTAGCCATAGTACCTTGAATGGTAACATTGCATATATCTAACCGGTGGTAGCCAAGGCCACGTTGTTTTTCTTAGGAAGTTTCTCACAAAAATTGATAGTACAAGCAGAAATTTACAAAAACAATCACTACGAAATGATGATGTTAAAACTTGTGATTTACTACGTCAGCTTGGTAGGCAATGCGTCATTAGAAAATGTATAAAAATGCTTGCATTTCCTGATTCTAGTCAGACAAACTCTGTATTAATATGTTTTTGTCTCCTTGCTGCAAGATTAAAGTGCCTTAACCTGAACCTACCGTGTATTGATAATTTTTAAAGTATATTTTTCCTTTGACAGATTGGTCCTTCGGACCGGAAACATCTCTCGCTCTAGCTCAGGTCAGATGGGCCCAGTGGCATGAAACCGTACGGGGAAGAAGCCACATCGGTTCTTCTGCTTTGAAAGACCTCCGACTGAATTGTCGTTCAAAAGAGGCCAGCCACTGTTTCTGATCTGCGATTGGAGGACGAGTCAACGTTCCGGTGGGATCAAAACACGGAGGCTCAGGTAAGGAGGAATTTACCTTTTTCTGTTTTAGATCAGGGACTTGTTACAGTATTTTTGTTTTTGTCAGGGAGATTTGCAAGCGCAGATCAGGGACAAAAAAGATTGCTGTCTTGTCATAGATCAGGGAAACAGAATAGGTAGGCAGTTATTCTAGATAAACTGTGAAAAAGTGTAAGTCGTGGTACCATGTAATAAAAAGGGTTACGTAACAATTTCTAACTTAGCTAAGGCAACATGGGAAATCAGTGCACAAAAAGTTCCCGAGACCCGCCCTTAACCGAAGATGCGAAATATATGCAATTACAGCGTGCCGACAATGTTAGGTATTATACCAAATGGGTTAATAAATACAAATTTGATGGTAATTTAGATAAACCTTCACTTATTAAACTTGTCAGACAACTTAAAACAAACGCGAAAGGTCAGCTAAAAAAGCAACGTCAATTAGGAGTCCCTCAGGCACACAGGTGTCTTGAGGAAGCAAACAGCAGGGAACAAAAGATTAAAAATTCAAAAGCAATGTTTTTAGATAAAGAAGACAATAACTTGGTAATAGCAACGGCCCCTCCGCTTCCCTTACCAGAATATGAAGCGAGTGGACAAGCTGATCCACCTCCGCTATATCCCGTTGTTGATGCAAAACAAAAACCGTTTGTCAGAGATCCTATCGAGAACAGGTCTCGAACACGCAACTTAAGAGGGGATATTGAATTGTATGAAATAAATAAAAATTCACAAACTATGAGTGAAGAAGAGACATGTCCACTCATAGAAGTACCAAATCCACAGGCAGGACAGGACCCAACTCTTCTAGTATATAGACCGTGGACACCAGAAGACATCTGGAAAGCCACAGAGAGAATTCCCCATCCAAAAGTTAATTTTAGAAAATTCTTAGAAGACTTACAGGGCATGAGGTTAAGTTACCATTTGAATGGAGAGAAAATAGTCAGACAAATCGTAGGTTCAGATTGGCATATGATCAGTGGCAACTGGAATCCCCGTGACGCAGAGCTTAGACCACTCCCACATAGTAACGCAGAACTGGATAACAGAGTGAAAGGTCTGACAGACCGAATCTCTGAGAAATGGAAGCCTAGGGCTGATTGGACTTGCATTAATCAATGCATACAACAAGAAGGTGAAACTGTTGACAGATATTATGCCAGATTATTAGAGTGTTTTAATAACCATTGTGGAATGCAGGTAGCTGAAGACCAAACACATGATTCCCCATATGAGCAGCAGCTAAAGAATGCATTTTTGAAAGGCAGTATTGCACCCATTAGCAGCTTTATTACAAAGCACATGGTAGATCATCGTACGAGTAGATTACAGTCATTACCTGAATATGCAAGACATGCCGAAAGGCATTTTAATAGCAAAAAGAAAAAGAAAACTCAAGTATTTGCAGTAGAAGACGGATCAGAAGTCTTTGTAGTACAAACTGGGAAGAAGGGTAAGAAAAATGCCCAGGGAAACAAACAATCTGATAAACGATCAGAGGACTTTGAAGAGAGAAAGAAAAGGGGTGAATGTTTTAAATGCGGGGGGAAAAGGGACATTTAGCATGGGATTGCAGGCAAAATAAAAAGGTAACCACAGAAGACAAGGAGGGTGAGGACTGACTATATGGTAGTCAAGAATCACTGGAAAGGAATAAACAAGAAAAGACAAGTGCAAATGTGATAGAAGGGGTAGAGAATGTGATAGAAGAAATAGAGTGATGTGCATGAAATCACAGACAATGAAGAAAATGAAATTTTAGACTTAGCATTATTGAGCCTGGAGCTCTACTTAGCAGACACAAAACCGGAAGTTACACTCCTGGTAGAGGGGAGGGAAGTTAAATTCCTGTGTGACTCGGGGGCTTCACGGACCCTGATACATCCTTCCAAACTACCAGAAAATTCAGAATCACTTGACTACATATTAGTGAAAGCAGCTAATGGACAGCTGTATCGGGAGCCACTCTCCCACAACATAGCAATAACTGACCCTGTTTCAGGGATGACCCAGAAAAGCAAAATTGTTGTTTCTGCAAAATGCCCAGTGAATCTTTTGGGCAGAGACCTAATGCAGATATTTGGCATAGCAGTAGTTCCAGCTATGCAGGGTATGGAAGCACAGCGACAAATGGATACTTTTGTAGTGCAACCGGAGGGTGAAACATTTTATTGGTACAGCCAGGACTTAGTTACGACTGGGACAGGGGCAGTAACCGAAGAACTGATGAACGTAGCCATCAGTAAATCCCCCTCCCTTAACACTGATAAACAGCATTTGTTGCATTGTACTCTATATTACTGTAGCAAACCAGGACCTGATAAAGAATATGAGCAAGAACTGTTTAGAAACCATGCTAACAGATTAGTATTACGAAATTTGTACTGGGACACAGAAGGAAACAGTGTAGTGAGCTGTTCATTGCCCCAGGAATTCTTAGCACTTTACAAATCTAATCGATTACCACATGTGAGTTTGACTAAAGATAAAAATGTGAAGTGGGCAGACCTAGGAGAAAAAGTCACAAGGTGGGAAAAGCAGACAGAGTTAGAACTTTCCGAACAGGGAGTACAAAAGCAGAAGCTGAATTGGATAACACAGACCACCCAGCTGTACACTTGCAGGCAAGTGAGGACAGCTGAGTAGCACTTGAGAAAGGATGCAGAAATCGGAATCAAACCTATAATAGCAGCCTTACTTAAGGAAGGAGTATTGATAGAATCTCCTGATTCACCATATAATACACCCTTATTTCCTGTTAGGAAAGCAAACGGAGAATGGCGTATGGTCCAAGATTTACAAGCTGTAAATGACGCAGTTGTACCCAGGGCACCTACGGTGCCAGATCCACATACCTTATTAAATGATTTGAAGCCTCAACAAAAATATTTTTCTGTGGTAGATATTAGCAATGCATTTTTCTCAATACCGATACACCCTGACAGCCAACATTGGTTTGCATTTACATTTCAGGGGAAAAGGTATACATATACGCTACTACCACAGGGATATTGTGAAAGCCCAACAATATTCTCACAAGAAATGGCAAGTAACCTGGCGGGATTTATCCTACCGAAAGGCAGTCAGATTTTACTTTATGTAGACGACATTCTGCTGGCAGCCCCCACCCAGCAAGAATGCAGAGAGGATACCATAGCATTACTACAATTTTTAGCCACTCAAGGACACAAGGTAAACAAGAACAAACTGCAACTTTGGAAAAAAACAGGTCAAATACCTGGGATATGTAATATCCAAAGAAGGCAGAATACTAGATGAAGACAGAAAAACAGCATATTACAAGCACCTAACCAACTACCAAGAAGGAAATGATGTCCTTCCTGGGTACTACTAATTTTTGTCGGAGTTGGATTCCAAACTATGCCTTGGAATTCTGCTCCACTGACCAACTTGATATTCAAAAAGCCTATGGCAGCACAAGATTTATTACAGTGAACACCAGAAGCAGAATCAGCTTTCTGCAAATTGAAACAACTGATAGCTTCTTCATTAGTTTTAGGATTACCGAATTATCATAAACGATTTTTCCAAACTGTAGATTGTAAGCAAGGTTATATGACATCAGTGTTAACACAACAGCATGGGGACAAACAACGCCCCATAGCTTACTATTCATCACAGCTAGACCCAGTGGCGCGATCCCTGCCCCACTGTTTACAAGCAGTAGTCGCAGCTGCAATGGCAGTGCAGGCTTCAGCCTCAGTAGTGTTATTCCACCCTCTCACACTGAGAGTGCCTCATGCAGTCGCGATTATTTTACTGCAAGAAAAAGTAGCATATCTTTCTCCTGCTAGACATCTTTCCTGTATGACTATACTGTTGAGCCAACCTCATATGACAATTGAACGATGCACAACTTTGAATCCGTCAACCTTGCTCCCAACCCCTGCAGATGGCAAACCACACTGCTGCCTGCAGGAGATTGAGCAAAAGACACTACCTAGAAAGGATCTTACGGATGTTCCCTTGGATGATGCAGAGGTGACATACTATGTGGATGGCTCGTGTAGGAGGGGTCCTAAAGGACAGAATCTAGTGGGGTATGCAGTATTTTCTGATACTGAGATTTTAGAAGCAAAGTCTTTACCACACAACTTATCTGCACAAGCAGCAGAACTGATTGCTTTAACAAGGGCATGTACCTTGGCAAAGGGAAAACGAGTGAACATTTTTACTGACAGTCAGTATGCTTTTTCTACTGTACATGTTTTTGCGCAGCAGTGGAAAAATAGAGGAATGATAACATCTACTGGTAAACCAATTAGTCATGCGCAATTTATTTTAGATTTGTTAGACTCTATTCAGTTACCTCAGAAAGTAGCTATTCGCAAATGCGTAGCTCATACCAAGCAACAGCATAGGATTTCAAAAGGTAATGCGAGGGTTGATACAGCTACAAAACAAGCAGCTTCAGCTTCAGAAGTATTTCTTTTGAGGGAGGAATTACAACCATCTGAGATTTTAGACGTAGAAATGTTAAAAATAATGCAGACACTTACTACTAATGTATAAAAACAAAAGTGGATAAAACGAGGAGCAATCCTTGAGAAAGGACTGTACATCTCCAAAGAGAGGAAACCGATTTTGCCATCTAACTTGTTTAGATATGCAGCTTTGTTGAGCCATGGGCAGTGCCATGTCTCAACAGGGGGGATGGTACAGTTAGTGAATCGAGTGTTTACGACGTATGGATTTACAAACTACACAAAAAAATTTTGTGCAGCATGCCATGTTTGTAACAAGCATTATGCACAAGGGGCATTAAAACCTAAGCAAGGGAGTTTCCCTACACCACCGTATCCGTTCCATACTATCTGTATGGATTTTATAGAGCTGAACAAATGCGAAAATAAGAAGTACTGTCTTATCATTATAGATATGTTTTCCAAATGGGTGGAAGCTTTTCCAACAAAAAATCCAGATGCAGCTACTGTTGCAAAAGTTCTTGTTAAAGAAATTATTCCTAGATTTGGCATACCGAAAAAGATTTATAGTGACAATGGCACATACTTTGTAAATCAAACTATACAACAACTAAGCCGTTATTTCGGGATTTCTCTGAAAAACCATTGCGCATACCACCCCCAATCTGCAGGATTAGTAGAAAGGCACAATGGGGTTTTGAAAAACAAGCTTAGGAAATTGATTAGTGAGACACAAAAGAACTGGGTGCATTGTCTACCTCTGGCACTGTTGAGTATGAGAACTGTTCCAAATGTAAAAGGGTTAACTCCTTTTGAGATTCTGTTTGGGAGGGCATATTATACACCTCAGTGGAAACCTCTCATGCCTGCAGAGCAGGAGGCTGACAGTTCACTTGCAGAGTACATGAGGCGATTTTTGAATAACAAACTTTTGCAGTTAAATTCTGTTTCAGATAAAGAACAAACCAGACTATCAGAAGCAGCAATATCCCGAGGCACGTGGGTCTGGGTGAAGGTTGTGAAGAAAAAGAACTGGAGTTCTCCGAAGTGGGAAGAACCGTACCAGGTGCTACTGTTAACACCCACTGCAGTCAAGATTGCAGAGCGAGCATCCTGGATTCATCTGACACACTGTAAACTGGTTAAGAACTTTGAACTGGACAAAAACCTTGTTACTGTTGAACAACGAGAACAAAATGACCAGGTATAGAGTAAACAGGGATGCAGAACTACCTCAGAAAATTTGCATGATTATTCTGATAGCTATACTGATAACATTGATCTTTTTGCTGTGGCCTTTCCTTTTCCCAGCCAGACGAGTTGAACTGAACAAACGCGATGCATTACTCATAGACTGGCATCCAAACTTTAACACTTACCAAGCAATTAAATATGTGTATGCTGAGACTTTTAATGTTTCGAACTGCTGGATTTGCACAGCTATATCAACAGCATACGGGGGATTATTAATGACTGCTGTCCCCCTAGGGGTCAATGAGACCTGGGAAAACTTGATTTTTGATACTACACCTGTGAAATCACAAGACAAAATAGCATTGTACCTACCTGTTACACAAAAAGGGATTGTATGTTTTTACAAAAATGACACTATTCAGGTGGGTTGGAGCAATTGCAATGTGACTGTTTCTTAAATGTTATATTAAAGCCAGTAAGACTAAAACTATTTGTGATACAAACTATGATGCATATTTTGAGAAGATGCATAGAAATGTTGACGAAATACAACATAATCCTGTTCTTTTAAAGCAGCTTTCTATTATTGATAAGAAAATGTTTCATGCAGGGCAAGCTTATATCAATACTAAAGTAGAGAATTGTTATTTTGTTTGTGGGAAAAAAGCATATAAATGGCTACCTGAGAATTGGTCCGGCAGTTGTTTTTGGGTTACCTGGTTCCGGCCATACGACACACTGCAGCTTTGCCTCAGGGAAAAATTCGAAACGTCAGAGAGGTCAGCAGTAAACCTAGAAGTCCAATTAAGAGACCCGAGAATCCAGTGGGACGAATCGAAGCAGGGTGGAGAAACCATAATTCCGTAAAAAACAAAGATAAACTGACACACATGGACTTGAGTGACACCATTATATCGTGGGCAGGCATAGCCCCTGCATATGGTGCAGTAAAATCGATTTGGGACCTGAGAAAACTGTCTAAACTTCTCAAAGTTATGAGCAATGCAACTTTTTCTGCTCTCGAATTAGTGACTGATGAACTGAATGCTATGAGAACTGTGGTACTTCAAAACCGCATGGCTCTTGACTTCACCCGTGCGCTTTAATCAAAGAAGAATGCTGTTCGTATATTCCTGACAACCAGCACGAGATAAACGACCATCTTGAGGTGATCCAGCAAGTGTCGACCATGACCAAACCAGGCACAAACCCTCTGATGGACTTTTTCCAGAATCTGTTTGGGGGGGTGGGGTTCCATCCTAATGAACATCCTGATTGCCATTTGTGTGGGATTACTCCTATTAGGAGTATGCATTTGTTGTGGTATTCCCTGCATGAAAAAGTTAATCAAAGATTTTATAGACATGTCAGTTTCTGAGACTTTGTATCAAAGTACTGAAATTGAAGAGATGTTGAAAAGTGAAGCACTTTCATAAGTTTAAACTGAATGACTCTCTTAACTGCAAATCCTGAATGGAAGAGGTTAGGAGAAGAAGCAAACTGTTTATGCTTTTGAAAATAGAATTAAAAAGTATTAACAGGGGGGAAATGTCAGAAAAATATGTATTAATGTGTGTGCTTAATGCTAATTAGAAACTAAATGAGTTAACACGTTTTTCATTCTATTTTATATGCACTATTTTATATACAGCTTAGTTTTATATGAGACTAAAAGATGCTTTTGAAACTGCAGTATGCTTTCTGAAACTTGCAAGATGCCCTCTGACCTAGTAACTGCTAGCACAGCAAAATTCATGTTTATGCCTTTTGGAAATGTACTTGAGAAGTAGGTGATTATCTGCTAGGTCAGGAAGCAATGAATGAATAATGCCATATTCTATAATGTAATGATTTTGAACAATTAGCTCTGTTCGAAGTATGAGAACACGCACAGCTTCAGAAGGAAGAGATAAAACAGACAAAGAACTGTTGGAGAAATGAACTGCAATCTATACTTGCTTTGTGCTCAAATTAGCCATAGTACCTTGAATGGTAACATTGCATATATCTAACCGGTGGTAGCCAAGGCCACGTTGTTTTTCTTAGGAAGTTTCTCACAAAAATTGATAGTACAAGCAGAAATTTACAAAAACAATCACTACGAAATGATGATGTTAAAACTTGTGATTTACTACGTCAGCTTGGTAGGCAATGTCTTATTAGAAAATGTATAAAAATGCTTGCATTTCCTGATTCTAGTCAGACAAACTCTGTATTAGCACGTTTTTGTGTCCTTGCTGCAAGATTAAAGTGCCTTAATCTGAACCTATCGTGTATTGATCATTTTTAATAAGAAGTTATGTACTCACCATAACGTTCCATCTGAGTAGGTGGCTTCATTTGTCTGCAACCTGTGGGTCTTGGATCCGATATCGGATCCGAGCCGGCAACTATTTATACAGCTATGGATCCGAGCTCCTAGCTCCTCCCCTCACCCATAATCCCCTGCCAACCCCAAATGACCTCAGATCAAGTTTGCCCTCCTATATACCTGAAAAGGTATCCCAACAGGAAAAGGCAGGAAAAATACCATCAACTAACTCTTCTGAAGGCCAGGGGGAAGGAGGGGGGGATGGTTGCAGACAAATGAAGCCACCTACTCAGATGGAACGTTATGGTGAGTACATAACTTCTTAATCTGGAGTAGGGACTTCATTTGTCAGCAACCTGTGGGACAGAGTCCCCAGCTACCTGAATCTTGGGCGGCCATCATGGAAGGATGTTCCGGAGCACTGCGGAGCCAAAGGATGCTCTCCCTCTAGAAATTACGTCCAGTTTGTAGTGGTTAATAAAGGTATGAGATGAGGCTCAAGTGGCTGCCAAGCAAATATCATCCAAGGGGACTCTAGATCTGAATGCAGTAGAAGTAGATATGGAGCGAGTGGAATGTGCACGAACCCTTTGAGGTGCGGGCCTCCCAGAAGTCTCATAAGCTAGAAGGATACATTGGGAAATTCAGTGTGATAAGGTGACCTTCGAAACGGCTTTACCTAAATTGAATTTGGCAAAGGAAATGAACAGCTGATCAGATTGTCTGTGACCAGCAGTCCTATGAATACAGAAACGCAGCTGCCTGTGCACATCTAATGAATGCAGCTTGTATTCTCCTTTATTCTGATAATTAGGAAAGAAAACAGGAAGATTAATGGACTGATTGATATTGGTTTCTGAGGCCACCTTACTGAGGTACACTCTATCCTGATGAAAAACCAAGTAAGGGGGTTTTACGGAAAGAGCTTGAAGTTCCGAAACTCTTTTCGCAGAAGTGATGGCTACCAGGAATGCTGTTTTCCAAGACAGGTATATAAGATCAGTCGAGGCAGCTGGTTCAAAGGGAGAAGCAGTCAAGGCCTGAGGAACTAGCGATAGGTCCCAAGGGGGTATGGCTTCTTTGATAGGGGGCTTGAGCAGAAAAGTACCCTTGAGGAAGGTTTTACATAGTTTAGCTGACATCAAAGGACCTTGTCTCGTGTCCTACGTGGTAATGGGAGATGGCTGCCAATTGTACCTTGACTGTCGAACAGCTAGCCCCTTGCTGAAAAAGCCCAGTAAGGAAGTCCAAAACGGACGTTAGCGGAGCAGTGAAGGGGTCCAGATTATGATGTTCCACCCAGACGGAGAAGCGCTTCCATTTACTGCAGTAAATCTTCCTGGTGGAAGGTTTATGCGCTGCCACCAAGATGGCTTTGACTGGTGAAGAGATACCGGGAGTCCTAATTAAGAGTTTGTCAGCTTCAGGCTGTCCAGATTTGGGGTCGGTAAGCCTGATGGGTGGGAGATCAGATCCGGGCTGGGATCCAGAATCCAGGGAGGATTCACCAAGTGAGACCACAGGTAAGGGAACCAAGTTTGTCGAGGCCAAAATGGTAAAATGAGGTTCATTTTGCTCCCCAACCGAGAGGCTTTCTGTAACATCTTTAGCATTAGGGGTAGAGGAGGATAGGCATAAAGTAGACCGGGCGGCCAAGCATGCACTAGAGTGTCTCTCGGGGCTTCCCCTGGTGGGGGATCAGGGCGAAGAAGCTGTCGCATTTAGTATTTGAGGGAGAGGCAAAAAGATCGCAGCAGGGTTGCCCCCATTTTGCAAAAATCCGCTTAGCTACAAGGGAGTTGAGAGACCACTTGTAAGGGGAAAGAATAGTGCGGCTGAGTTTGTCCGCCAGAATGTTGGACCATCCTGGAATGTGCGTTGCGATCAGAAAGCGGTTGGTGGAGATCGCCCATCCCCACACTCTCATGGCCTCTCGTCAGAGAGGGTAAGACCTGGTTCCCCCCTGTTTGCTGATATACCAGACAACTGACATGTCGTCCGTCTGTATTGCAATAGTTCCTACGGGAAGAAGGTTGTGAAGTGCTTGCAACGCCAACAGCACTGCCCTCATCTCCAGAACATTGATATGCAGGGAGGTCTCTGTGTCGTTCTATGTGCCTTGGACTGTTCTGCCTGAGCAATGCCCCCCCCCCACCCGAGGCGAGAAGCGTCCGTGGTCACTGTGACGAGAGGAGGTGGAGCGCAGAAGGGGCGACCTGTATGGAGGTCTGGGGAATGAAGCCACCATAACAGGGCCCTCCTGCAAGCCTTGCTGATAGAGACAGGGTGATTGAGAGGAAGAAGCTGAAAGGACCACTGTACTTGAAGGGTCCACTGTAGTACCTTCATGTTTAGGAGAGCGCATGGAAGGAGTGTAATTGCCGCTGCCATAGAGCCCAGTGCCCTCAGGACCAATTCCGCGGGTGGAGCTTCTGATTGGAGGATGGCCCGCACATGTAAACTCAGATTCTGTAGTCCTTCCGGAGTGAGGTAGGCTCGCAGACTTCTCGCATCTAATCTGGCCCCTATGAAGTCTATCACTTGTGTCGGAACAAGGGAGAATTTGTCCATATTGATCGTGATGCCTAACTGGGGGGGCTAGGCGAAGAAAAAAATCTCTGGCTGAGCAGAGTAGATGCCTTGTTGGGGTGGTCAGGAGCCAGTCATCCAGGTATGGGAAGACCTGCATTCCCTGAAGTCTCAGGTGGGCCGCTATCACAGCTAAAACTTTGGTGAACATCCTGGGGGCTGTGGTGAGGCCAAAGGGAAGGACCCTGAACTGATAGTGGCTGGCTCCCAGCGGGAAGCAGAGAAACCTCCTGGATCGTCTGTCCATTAAGATGTGGTAGTACGCATCCTTGAGGTCTATTGAGCACATAGTACAGTTGTGTACACTTACCATAAATGTAGATGTTCGAGTGTCTTCACTGCTGCAGTCATGACTGTAGGGTTCTCCCCTGCCGGCAGGCAGTCCTCGGTCGTCCAGAATCCCAAAGTCTGAGTCCGCCGTCGGCTGTTCAGCCATGCTCCCTGACGTCAGAGCGCCAGGAGTACAAAGCTGACAGCTGATGCCATGTTCTCCAGTTTTTCTTGCCCCATATGTCAGGAGTCCCAAAATGAGTAAGGTCCCATACCCTTTGCAAATACACCTCAGAATAATGGTGAAAAAAGGAACCACACAAAAGAAAAAATAAGAGGGGACAGGAGGGAGGGAAACCCAGACTGCAACAGTGAAGACACTCGAACATCTACATTTATGGTAAGTGTACACAACTGTACTATGTTCATCGTGTTTCACTGTTGCAGTCATGACTGTAGGGTAGAATCCCAAAGCAGAATGAAAGGGAGGTGGTCATAAAGTAGAGGGGGTGGCTAAAAGGCCCTGCAAGACTGCAGAAGCAAAGCCTGTCCTAGACTTAGAGTAGAGAGGTAGATTGTAGTGCTTTGAAAAAGTATGCACTGAACTCCAAGTTGCAGCTTCCAAAATGTCTTTGGTAGGAACTCCCCTGAGGAAGGCAGCTGAAGTGGCAGCAGCTCTGGTGGAGTGAGTCCTTATACTCCCTGGGATTTGCTTTCCATGGTGTGAATAACAAAATCTGATTCCATGAGCAATCCATTTAGAAATGGTCTGTTTTGAAATAGCTTTAACTTGGGAACTTGAAGCATAAGAAACAAACAATTGCTCTGATTTCCTGATGACCTTGTTTCTGTCCAGGTAAAAACGTAGTTGTCTGTGTACATCCAAGGAATGTAAGATCCTTTCCCCTTTATTTTGAGGAGAGAGGGAAAAAGTTGGCAAGTGAATAGTTTGATTTAAAGCCACTTTGGAAACCACCTTAGGCATGAAAGTAGGATTAGTCCTTAAAGACACCCTGTCTTGATGAAAAATAATATAAGGTTCCACAGCCATAAGAGCTTGCAACTCTGAAACTCTCCTGGCAGAGGTCAGAGCCGACAGGATGGCTTTCTTCCAAGATAAAAACTTGATGTCAGATGTGGCAGCAGGCTCAAAAGGAGGTAAGGTGAGCTTTTCCAAAACATAGTTGAGATCCCAAGCAGGAATGTGAGGAGATCTAGGGGGCCTTAAGTTTTTAGCTCCTCTGAGAAACTGTCTCATGAGCTGGTGGGAAAAGATTGGAGGGTCTGCATTATAATGGGCAGAAACAGCAGAGGCATGTATCTTAATGGAAGAGAAAGAGAGACCCTTTTGTAACAGGTCTGTCAGGTAAAGTAAAATCAAAGGAATGTTAGGAAGAAGAGGATCAGAATCCTGAGCCTGCATCCAGGAACAAAATCTTTTCCATTTTCCTGCATAAGATTTTCTAGTGCTAGGATGTCTGGCTTCTAAAATGACATCCATAACCTGCTTGGGTAGGAGAGAATGAATCAAAGACCCTGGATTAACCAAGCAGCCAGGCTGAGAGTTCTGACATGGGAGTGTAGAACCTGACCCTGGTGTTGGGAGAGAAGGTTCGGAGTCTGTGGTAAAACCCAAGGGGACTCCAGACAAAGGTTTTTCAGTGTTGGGTACCAAAACTGTCAAGGCCAATTTGGGGCCAGCAAGATTATCATCTTGGGCTTGTCCTGTTTGATCTTTAGTAATACCCGTGGAAGAAGAGGAAGAAGCAGAAAGGCATATCCCGAGAGGTTTCTCCAACTGAATGATAGTGCATCCACTTTCCAAGCTTGTTCGTGGAAAGTCCTGGTGCAAAAAATCTGTAGTTGATGACTGAGGTGGGATGCAAAGAGGTCTATGTGAGGACATCCCCAGACTGCTGTTATCATCTTGAATATTTCGGTGTCCAGCATCCATTCGTGTGGGTCCGAAAGGTTTCTGCTCAGACTGTCTGCCAGGAAGTTTTGCTTCCCTGGTAGAAACTGAGCTTGAAGGTCCAGATTGCAAGCTTGAGCTGTATTCCACAGATCCATTGCTAGTCTGCAAAGGGGGTAGGAATGAGATCCCCCTTGCTTGTTTATGTACCATACTACATAACTGTGGTGTTGTCTGTCCGTATCAGTAGTTGTCCTGGTTGTAGAAAATTCCTGAAGGCCAATAGAGCTTTCTGAACGGCTAACATTTCCTTTAAATTGATATGCAGGTGCTTCTGATCCTTTGTCCAAAGGCCCTGCAGACAGTTGCCCTGAAAATGGGCTCCCCATGCATAATCTGAGGCATCCGTGGTTAGTATCTGAGTGGCAGGAGGCAGACAGAAGGGTTTTCCCTTGTTTAGAGTACATGCCTTGGACCACCAAAGGAATTCCTTTTGAAGACAAGGCAGGACGGAGATCAGTATGTCTAAACTGTGGCAATGCTGAGACCATACACTTTTTAGGTACCACTGTATTTTCCTCATATGTAGTCTTGCATATGGTATGAGAAGGATGCAGGAGGTCATGTAACCCAAAGCCTGCAGGAATCTCCTTGCAGATAGCTGAGTTAAAGTTGCCAAGGTTTTGAAAGTTGAAGCCAGCTGTAACTGTTTTTCGCATGTCAGAAATGCCATCTGGGTTGTTGTGTTTAGAGAAGCGCCCAGAAAAATTATCTGTCGTGAGGGTGTCAAATTTGACTTTTTTATGTTTACAGTGAATCCCAGGAACTTGAGAAGATTCTGAACAAACTGTAGATGCTGGAGTAAGACATCCTTGCTGTCTGCCTGAATAAGACAGTCATCCAGATAAGGGTAAATTTGAATTCCCTTGAGTCTGCAATAAGCTACTACTGGAGCCAGGCATTTGGTGAAGACCCTGGGTGCAGCAGACAATCCAAAGGGCAGCGCAGAGAATTGAAAGTGCCTCAATCCGGCCTTGAACATGAGGTATTTTCTGCATTCCTGCCTGATGGGAATGTGTAAATATGCCTCCTTTAAATCCAAAGTTACCATCCATGCATTTTTGGTCAGCATTGGAAGTAGCTGCTATAGAGTAAGCATCTTGAATTTTGGTATCTCTAGAAAAGTGTTCAAGACTGACAGATCCAGAATGGGTCTCCACAAATTTTGCTTCCTGGGGATTAGAAAGAGCCTTGAGTAAAAACCTTGTCCCTTCTCTGAAAGTGGAACTAGTTCTATGGCTTTCATAGCCAAGAGAGCTTCCATCTGGTTCAAGGCCTCTGTCCATTGATGTTTTGGAAGATCTGGCCATCCGCTTGGCCTTGGTAGGATATGAAAATGGAATTTGTAACCTCTCGAAACCACATCCAGAACCCACTTGTCTTGGGTTATATGAGTCCAATTTAGGTGAAAAAGAGAAAGTTTTCCTCCGAGAGGGGCTTCCAGGCAAGAAGTTCCTGCAGCCCAACAGAGGGAGTCATTGAGTCTATTTCCTATGAGCTTGCGACCTGTCCTCTCCTCCCCTAGGGGTGGAAGCAGTCCACTGTCTTGGTCTGTAAGAGGCTTGCGTTTGAGGCCTTCCTCGGGAGCATTTGTATCTACCCCTCTGAGGCCTGTCTGAATTGGGAAAGGACCAATTTTTTGTAGGCCAATTCCTACTAAATCTGGGTGGCTGTACTTGTAAGAAATCTTTAACTGTTTGCATGGATTTTGCCTTGTCCTCCATCTTTTTAATCACCTCTTCAGCTTTAGATCCAAACAAAACATTATGCTGAACAGGAGCATCCAATAATTTAGCTTTTACTTGATCTGGCAAATTTTGTTCCTTTAACCATGCATGCCTTCTAATTACTGTGCCAGAGGCAGCAGCCCTACAAGAAGCCTCCAAGGCATCAAATCCACAGTGTAAACCATGCTTCCCAACTTGTTCAGTGGTATGCATTAAGTCATGTAATTCCTTATCATCTGCACAGGCGGAAATGAAAGTTAGCTTTTGTTTTAAAACAGACAGGAGAAATTGCTGGTATTTTAGCATATGAAACTGACAGTTTAAAGCCCTAATAGAAAAAGTAGCAGAAGTGTACACTTTTTTGCCCCATCTTTCTAAAGATCTGGAATCCTTCTCAGTGGGAATGGGGTTTTTAGCAGAAGCGGCCTTAACTACCTTAGGACCCTGAGAAATGGTTTCAGGGTCAGCAGTAGGGTTCTTGTATAAAAACTGATGGGAATCAGGAACCCTGTAATATCTGTCAGGCTTAACAGGAGCTGGAGGAAGAGAGACAGGGGTTAAGTTAGCCTCCGAAAAAGCATCATCCACAATATCCAAAATAGGAGGAATAGCCAGGGGTCTATGTTGGGGAAGAAGAAAATCCCTTAGTCTTTTCTTAGATTCCGAATACTCCTGTCTTTCCCAGTGGAAATGTTCCCTGATTTCATGCAAAGTTTTCCCAAAAGAGAAATCCTCAGGGGGAGAAGCTGAAGGAATGGATTCCTCAGCATCAGAATCCTCATAAGGAGGGAAAGAATATTCCTGGTCAGAAGAAGAAACTGAAGAAAAAGAAGCCTGATCAGAGGAGTCATAATAAACTTCCTGCCTTGGCCTTTTATCTGGAGGGGGATGTGAACCCCTAATCATAGTAAGTCAGTCCTCCGCCATCTTAAGTAACTGTTTCTGTGACATGGGAGCCAGATCAGAAGAGGCCTGTGTTGCAGTCTTTGATTTAGAAGGAGTCTTTGCCTTTGTCTTTGGCTTTGCCTTTATTAGAAGCTGAGTAGGCCTGAAAACCCCTTTGGAAGCCAGTACCTGCACAGTGGCTCCGGACCCATCCGAAGGAGCATTGTCCGAAGGTCCTGCAACAGAAATATTCAAAGGCCTAGTTGGCTCATCGTGGGAGTCCGTTTCGGCCATCGGTTCTGAAATGGCCGACGACAGGGGCTGCAAAAGCACCTCACTGATGACAGCTGAACCTGAAGCTGGCTCTGCTTGTACGATATCGTCTGATTTGGACCTTGGAGGCCTGTCTTTGTCCTTGCGTCGTTTGTGAACTCCGGTAGCCGGAACCGTATCCGACGACATTTTGTAATTAAAACGCCTACCGAAGTAATGAAATGCAAAATCGTACCTTCGTTTAATTGCACGTTGATTGAGTCTAGCACAAAACCGACAATTCGCTACGTCGTGGTCAGGGCCTAAGCAAGGAATACAGTAAGAATGAAAATCCTTATGAGGTATTTGCTTCCCACATGAAATACAATTATTAACTTTTTCTGACATCGGACTGGAGCAAGAAAAAAGTTTCCCTAACGGGGTAGTTAGCTTTGAGTAGGAGAAGAAAATCTTCGGATTGAAGTTTTTTCAGAAAAAATTGTCAGGAGTCAGCCAACCGGCACTTGCAAACTGCTATCACCGCACGGCAAGAAAGACTGGAGAACATGGCGTCGGCTGTCAGCTTTGTACTCCTGGCACTCTGACGTCAGGGAGCATGGCTGAACAGCCGACGCCGGACCCAGACATTGGGATTCTGGCCGACCGAGGACTGCCTGCTGGCAGGGGAGAACCCTACAGTCATGACTGCAACAGTGAAACACGATGAACATCCAGTCGTTCTCCCGCAACAGGGGGAGAATGGATTGAAGAGTGACCATTCGGAATTTCTTCTTGGTTACCGACAGGTTCAAGAGGGTAAGGTCTAGAATTGGTCTCAGGTCCCCCGTCTTTTTTGGCACCAGAAAGAACCTGGAGTAAAACCCTAATCCGAGCTGGTTTGGGGGGACGGGTTGGATGGCCCTTTTTTCTAGCAGCTGTTGGATTTCTGCGTCTGCAGCCTCCCTCTGATCGGGTGGTACATCGGGGAGGTTCTTGAGTCTGGGAACATGTAGCATAGGGATTTTGTAACCTCTGGATATAATCTGAAGCACCCAGCGGTCTGACGTGATGGACTCCCATGCCGCCAGGTGCCTCGAGAAGCGCCCCCCAACTGCCTCCAGAGTGGAGCAGTCGGGCAACCCTTCAGGGCTGTTGCGTGGGCCGATCAGAGAAGGATTCTCTGGACCCAAAATTTCTCGGTGCCCCTCTGCCTCTAGGGTGGCATCCTCCCTGTCCTCCTCTGCCACGGAAAGACTGGTTGTCCGGAGCAGGTTGGGAATGTTGCGATTTCCGGAACCACATCCTCTTCTGTCCCTTTTGGTTCTTGGAAAAGGACCTCTGGGGAGCAGAGAAGCGGACTCCGACGGCAGACAACGTCTTCCCGTCCTTCTCGCTTTGGACAAGTGTCTCGCGAACGGTCTTGCCAAACAAAGCCAAACCATCAAAGGGGGCATTCGCAAAGGATGCCTTGAAGGGCTCCGCGAAGTCACAATGTCGGGAGCCAGGCCTGGCGTCTCATAACTAGGCCCGCTCCGCTAGCTCTAGCGGCTCCCTCAGTTACGTGAGACAAAAGCTGCATAGAGGTATTAGAAACAGATTTCAGAGTGGCCATACGAGTGGAGTACAATTGCTTGTCCTCCGCCGACATGGACTCCGGGGGGGGAAGCAGCGTATTCTTTAATAAGATCCCGCTGCATCCTGATGACATGTGCCATGTAGTTCAGAGACCTTACTGAGAAGGCCGCTGAACTGAATACCCACTTCCCAAGGCGATCCATCAAGTGAGACTCCTTGCTCGGAGGATGGACCGAGGGGCTCTCCTGAGCTAGTTCCCTCTTAGTGGCTGCCGCCATCAACATGGCATCTACAGGGGGACCCTTGCTCCAGTGGGGCCGGTCTGCGAGTGGGCTCAAAATCCTATCCGGGCGCTTGGGAATAGGCTCCAGAGTGTCCGGCTCCTTCCACGCCCTGGTGGTCACAAGGTCCACCAGGGGGTCGGCCGGAGGGGACACCCAAGAGGTAGATGGGCCTGCTTCGAATGCCTCCAGGAACACGGACTCGTCGGAGGAAGCCTTGGGGGCAGACCACCCCCCCGAGCCTGAGCATTTCCATGATGTCTCCAAAGGAGACATCCTCAGGGGGGTGACCTTGGGGAGCCTTCACCTTCATCCTAGTCCGTGTCCTCTGTTAAGGACTCGGGGGAGTCCACGTGCCTCCTCTTACACTTATGCCTGCGAGGCACTTCCTCGGGGGGGGGGGGCTGTCCAAGGAGGTCTCACCAGCAATGTCCTGTTCCAAAGGAACAACCTGGTACATTGAAGCAGGCTGTCCCTGTGGCCAGGTGATGGAAGCCTGACCCAGCAGAGAGGGAGTGCAGGGCGGAGCCGAGACAAGGGCTGGAGGTCTGGATGCTCTCGATAGAGCCCTCTCCACTACATCGAAGGCCAAGGGGGAGCCGCTCTCCCTGGGCTCCGAGAGCCATTTCCCACTCGGATCCAATGAAGGGATCGGAACCAGCGCCAAGATCGTCGGATCCAAGGGACCAGTGTGCTCCGACCTGGATGGAGCCAAAGGCACACTGAATCCCTCGGATCCGAAGCTCGGGCCACGGCTCCGAGAGGTCAGATCCGACAATGGAACTGACAGACTCGAGGGTAGGGTTGGATCCGAAGTACCCAGTACTGTCGGCGCCGACCCACCCCCGGCTCCAACGCTGCCCGGCTCCAAGCGCTCCGAACCCGGAAAGCGGGTCGGAGAAGGAGCTATCGAAGCAAAAAAGGGTGTCGAGTTCCCCTCTGAAGGGGGGGGAGGCAGGAGCACTCCGATGTGCAGCTGGGCCTGGATGAACCTTCTCATCATCCGGTCCAAGTCTGCATCAGACAGGCTGTAGGTGGATCTCGACGAGGCCACCGAGGAAGACCTGGAGTGCCTCCTCGATGACCTCGACGGAGATCGGGTCTCCTCCTCCTCCGGTCCTGGGGAGAAGCAAGGTGATCAGAGCCGAGGAGGAGGAGACCTGGAAGCCGTAGAGGGAGAAGCCCTCTTAGCTGGGGGGGGCTGAAGCGGAGGCCTTGGCCCGCCGCTTGTGGTGCTTCTCCCACTGTTTCTCCATCCTGGCCTCCCTGTCCTCCGGCGCTTTAGTGGGAGTTTGAATCCCGGCCGGAGGAAGGGGGGCAGGAGTAGCCACCACCACAGGCTGGGGAGGTGCCATGGGAGTAGTGGAGGCCAAAGCCGACTCCGCGGGCAAAAGTCCCGCCAGGACCAGCTTCGACCTCCGCTCTTTCAGTGCCCTGGGGTTGAACCCTGCACAAATCGTGCATCCTGAGGACAGGTGTTCAACCCCAAGGCACCGAACACACCGAGTGTGGCCATCCGCTGGGGAGAGCTTATGGCCACACACGGTGCATTTAGAAAAAATAGGCTTTGGGGCCTCAGACATGTCCCAAAACTAAGAAACACTACTCACGCACACAAGGCCCCAAACGCAAACACACACAATCACACACTAACGACCAGCGAGGGGAGTGTAACACTAAAATTTTTTTAAAAAAGACCTAAAGGGAAGCCTAATACACACACACTAATTACAGACAGAAAAAAAAGGGCTAAAGAGATAAAATAGCGACACTTATCTCAAAATCGCCAGGAGCTCAAAATCCAGCTGACACACTCTAGAGCGGCAAACTAGATCTGAGGTCATTTGGGGTTGGCAGGGGATTATGGGTGAGGGGAGGAGCTAGGAGCTCGGATCTATAGCTGTATAAATAGTTGCCAGCTCGGATCCGATATCGGATCCAAAACCCACAGGTTGCTGACAAATGAAGTCCCTACTCCAGATAGTAAATTTTTCCTCTGACATAAGCCAAATAAGGGTTGGTGGTTGGGTGCTTCGCTGTTTCTTTTAGACATGCTGCAGTTTTTGACAGCTAAGTGCTTTTTTTAGACAATGACCCTGTTTCTCTAACCACCTTCTGAAATTCAGAGGCTGGCACTATAGCACAGCGAATCCCTCTGCAGTAAGGGATACTTATTTTAGTTTGATATTTGGGTGAGTGGACTGGTTGGCAGACCTTTTTCAGCCATGGGCCAGGCTCCACAGTGCAAGCGACAAACAATTATACATGGACTAAAGAATACACAGAGTTGTGCACAGTACAGTAACAAAGCAGAACATTCCATCTGTGCTGTCCATTTTCATTCTTCCTCAACTAATGGGTTCGGATATGATTCCTTGGATCCAATTCGGATATTGGTGAAGCTCGTGGTAACCAAGAACTCTCGAGCTTCTCTCTTACCCACAGTGCACCAACCCCAATCATCTCAGATCTAGTTTTCTGACTTTGGTAGAAAGGCATATTCATATTCAGAAATGGAGAAGGCTATATCTGGAGCTTAATATAAAGGACAGGAATGCCCTGTAACCATTCATTCTTCCAGACGTTTTCAAGGACAGGGGTTGGTGGGAGGGAAGTTGAGGAAGAATGAAAATGGACAACACAGATGGAATGTTATGGTGAGAACATAACTTCTTTATCTGACGTTGTCAATTTTCATTCTATCCTCAACTGATGGGACAGAGTCCCCAGCTACACAGAATTCAGGGTGGACTCAAGGAAGGATATTCCTGAGCACCACTGTGCCAAATAATGCTCTACCTCTGGAGACCACATCCAATTTGTAATGAGTAACAAAGATACGGGAGTAGCCCAGGCTGCAGCTGCATATACATCATCCATGGACATTCTGGATTAAAACACTGAGGAAGTAGCCATGGATCTAGTTGAATGGCTCATAATGGTTTTGGAAGAGTAATGTACAATTTGTTATAAATGAATGAAATATAGTCGGTTAGCCACTCAGGTAAAGTGACTTTGGCAACTGGTTTACCAATTTTACTTCTGCGAATGAAACAAACAATTGGTCAAATGTTCTAACATCTTTTGCTGTATATATGGAGAAACGAAATTGCCTGTGGACATCCCGTAAACGTAACATGTATTCAAAATACTGGCAAATCAATGGATTTATCGATATTAGATTCTGACACCACCTTAGGAAGAAAGGAACCATTAGTCCCTAGTATAACTCTATTCTTGTGAAAAATCAAGTATGGGGGTTTACAGGACAAGGCTTGAATCTCAAGAATTCATCTGGCAGAAACGACAGCTACCAGAAATATGGTCTTCCAAGAAAGATATTTAAGGTCACATGTAGGTGCTGATTCAAGGGGGGTTTAGTAAGAGCCTGCAAGCAGATTCAGGTCCCATGGAGGAGGAGGAGTTCTAAAAAGTGGGTCTTAGAAGAAGAGTGCCTTTCAAGAAGGCTTTGCTTAATTTATGAGAGGCGACAAAGAAACCAACACAACCAAAGAGAACATTTGATATGGCCGCTAAGTGAACTTTAATGGTTGATGAACTAGCTCCTTCTTTAAAAAGCTTGGACAAAAACTCAAGAATGCTATGCATGGGGACTGAAAAGTGTTCAGTATTATTTAGATAAATCCAGTGAAAAAAACATCTTCCATTTGCTGGAATACAGCTTTCTAGTAGAAAGCTTATGGGAAGATAAAAGTATTTGATGAACAGGTGAAGAGAGCATAGGTTGTCTGGCTATTAAAGGAATGGGAGAAGCCAAGCAGTCAGCATGAGGTTGGTTATGTTTGGATGAATCGTGCCTGTTGGGTGAGACCGGAGGTCTGGAGTCAGATCCAGAGTCCAAGGTTGGTGAAGCAACGGAAGCATAAGGAAGGGGAACCAAATTTGTTGAAGCCAGTAAGGTGTAATGAGGATGACTTTGCTCTTTAACATGACAGCTTTCTGAAAGAATTTTGGAATTAGCGGTATGAGTGGAAAGGCAAAGAGTAGACCCGGGAGACCAACTGTAAAGTAAAGCATCCCTCAGTGATTCCCCTGTGGGGGGATTAGGGCAAAGTAGCTGCTGCATTTTTTCGTTTGCAGAGGAACCAAAAAGATCATAGCAAGGCTAGCCCTAATGACAGAAAATTACTTATATGGCATTCTTGTTGAGGAACCATTTATAATGCAGAAGAGTGCAACTGCTCAGTTTGTCTGCAATCAGATTGGATTTCCCCGAAATATGTGTTGCTATGAGAGATCACCAACTGCCACATTCGGAACTTTTCAACACAAGGGGAGGATCTGGTCCCTCCTTACTTGCTGATGTGCCAAACTACTGACATCTTGTCTGTTTGAACTGCAATAGTCCCCCAAGGGAGAGCATTCTGGAAGGCCTGCAATGCTAAGAATGCTGCTCTCATTTCCAGCGCATTGGTATGCATGTTGGCCTCCTCGGGAGACCAAGTGGTTTGGAATGTTTTCCCCAGAAAATGCCTCCCCCACCCAATCTGGGAAGCATCTGTGGTCACTACAGCGTTGGGCTGAGGGAGGATGAAAGGATGCCTTGAAAAACCTTATCTGATCAAATCCACAACCAAAAGTATTTCTTTTCTTGCATGTCTAAGTGATTCTTACTTGTGCTGACATGTGCTGATAAAGAATCAACAACTGAGTTACTAGCATCCATTGAAGAATTTTCATATGAAATCTTTCTAAAGAAACTAAAATAATGGCTGGTGACACTGACCCCAAGGTTTGCAGAATCAACCGAGCTGAAATTTTAGTACTCCAAATTATTTTCCTGACCTGGAATCTGACAGTCTGCACTCTTGAGGGAGGAACAGAAGCTGTCACTGATACAGTGTTGAACACTACTCCTATGAATTCCAAAGTTTGAGTCAGTTGTAACTGAGACTTCTTGTAATTTACGGTTATCCGCAAAACAGAACAAGTCCAGAATACTTGATCTCTTGCTCTTATTAGCAGAAGCCGGGTTGGAGAGGTAATGAGCGAGTCATCAAGATATGGAAACACTTGGAATCCCCACAGTCTCAACTGAGCTGCTACCACTGCCATGCATTTTTACATCCTGAGGGCTGTGGTGAGGCCAAAGGGCAAGTATTTTGAACTAGTAGAGACTAGCTCCTAGCCAGAAGTGTAAATACCTTCTGGACTGTCTGTTCATTTTTATGTGATAGTACACATCCTGAAAGTCTATCAAGCACATGCAGCTGTCCTTCCCTAAAAAAGGCAGATTAGACTGAACCATGACCATCCGGAACTTTATGTCTCAAACTGCTTTGTTCAAATGGCTGAGATCCAGAATTGGTCTCCAGTTCCCTGTTTTCTTTGGCACTACAAAGAATCTTGAGTAAGTTCCAGATTCTATCGGATCTGGTGGAACCTCTTGGAATAGTCTATTTTTTTTCTAGCAGCTTTTGTATTTCTAGTGCTGCTGCTTTCCTCTGACTGGGTGGAACATCAGGAATTTTGCATACTGATGAAGGTGGAAGGGAAAAGGGAATTATACAACCTCCTGGAAATAATCCTGTGCACCCAAGTATCTCTTGTTATTTTTAGCCAAGCTCTCTGGTGCAGGGATAGTCGACCCAAGACTGCCTCCAGAGGGGGACAATCGGTCCTCCATTCAGAAGCACTGATAGAGTCTATCAGAGAAATAATCTCTGGACCCTTGGTTTTCCTGGCCTCCTCTGCCGTGTGGGCAAAGTCATCCGTATGAGTTCCCCCCTCTGCCCCTAGGGGAACTATCTCAATGTGTGTCCTGGAAAGGACCCAGGGACTTCCTGAACCACATTTTTCACCCACCTTTTTAATTCCTATAAAAGGATCTTTGAGGGGTCAAAAATTATAAATCCACTGTAGAGAAGGTCTTCATGCCTCATGGATGAATTCAAAATGGACTGGAAGGTAGCCAAGTGAGAGTCCCAGAAAGGGATTTTGAAAGCTCCTTGATCAAGTCCATTTGTAGCCTAGTAAAATGTATCAAATAGTTCTGTGACCTAATGGCAAAGGCTGCTGAAGCATACACAAGCTTCCCAAATCTATCCATCACCCTAGACTCCCTGTTAGGAAGATGGACAGAAAAACTTTGTTCACTAAGTTCCTTCTTAGTGGCTGCCACCACGACCCATAGCATCTACGAGCAGCCCCTTCCTCCAGAATTCCTTCTCGATTGGTGGAGTCAGAATCCGATCTGGCCTATTAGGGATTCGCTCAACTGAATCAGGTTCTAGCCACACTCGCCTAAAGACCAAATCAATGAACTAACTGGTGGGTGGAGTAACCCAGGAGGTAGACGGGTCAGCTCTGAAGGCTTCCAGAAATACTGATTCCTCAGGTGAAGGGTTGCTGGAGGACCAACCACCTATCTGCTTAAGGATCTCAAGAATGTCACCAAATCAGACATCTTCTGGAGGGGATCATGGGGACCCTTCTCCTTCATTGAAATCAGTATCCTTAGTCACTGACTCTTGTGGAGACTCTAAGTGCCTCCTCTTGCACTTTCTCTTCCTAGGGATTTCCTCTGTGGAATATTCCATTGAAATGTCTAAGAGATCATAAACTCCTGCTGGGTGGTCTGAAGGCCTTTAGCTGGGTGTCCCTGTGATGTAGGATAATGTAGCTTTAAGTACACAGACATCTGAGAACCAGATGGGAGATCCGAGGAGGTTGAATCCCTCCATCCTGTCAGAGCAGAAAACACTCTCCTCTCTTCACTACCTTGAAGGCAGCTCACTCTGGGCAGAAGGAAGACAATGGCAGGCTTCTGGACTATTGCCTGCCAATAGCAATCTCCCCGAGGCAGAAGTCAAAGCTGAGCTTTCCAATGCCGAGGCTCCAAGGAGCAAAGACCGCTCCGAAAACCTTGGCGTAGACTTCAACACCTCGGACCCAACAAGGCAGCTTCAGTTCCAAAGTGTCATTCCAGATCCAAAGATGTCAGAGCCGGTACACTCAGAGAAAGCTTTGGATCTGAAGATAAATTTATCTTTGGATCCGAACCAGATAGACCTAGAAGGTTCGGATCCAGGGACTCAAACAGTTGGGTGGATCAGAGAAGAAGTAGCCAAAGGTGGTTTGGTACATTGACAGGTTTCTTGACCAGAAGTAGTAGGAGCCAGAAAAACACCCATCTGTACCTGCACCAAGAGGAATCTCATTTTCATTCTGTCCACATCTGCTTCAGTCAAACTCCTGGAAGAATGAGATTAGACAAAGGATGGTGACCTGGAATGGCATCTCTCCAAGAAAGGAGAAGGTATTGGGACAAGGATGATGAATACCTTATTCTAGGTTAAATCTTCAGATCAAAGGAGCTTGGATCCATAAATTTTTTTAGGTCGGATCCAATGGAGGCCGGATCAGAATGGCTTTGAATCTGACTAACTTCTTTTTAGGTGGCTCTGAAGCTGGAGTCGACAAAGTGGAAGGTTTTGGAGACTTGGTCAAAGATTCTTTAGATTTTATTTTGGGGGACTGAGCCCCAGAAATAGCTTCACCAAACAATGAAGGAAGCAACCCTTTTAAGATCAATTTTTTCTTTCTATCCACTAAATCTCTAGGGTTATTTTTTTTTTTTTTACATATCAAACAATCGATTTGTAGATAGTCCAGGCCCAGACAGACACACAAAGTATGGGCATCTGAAAGGGACAATTTATGCCCACACTTAATGGCATTTTTTTAAACCTAAAAGTTCTTGTCCTACATAGTGGTGGCAGAATGGAAAGGAATTTTTTTTTAAAAAAGTAGAAGGGAGAAAAAAAAAAAAGATACCAACAACGGTATTAAAGACTACACACTTGTGTAAGAAACAGAAAAAACAATTATAAAGTGGAAAAACAAACACTTACCAATAATGGTAATAAGAATTACACACAATGTAGAAGGTAAGGGAGTAATACTAGGAGAAAATGTTAACAGAAAACTACTATGAAGAAAAAAAAAAAAACACTTATCGTAAGCAAAACTCGAGACCTCAGGCTGACCACGTCTTTTCACAAAAGCGGCAAACGAGATCTGAAGTAGGTTAGGGATTGGTGCATCTCGAGAGATTTTTGGTGGCCACAAACTATAGTAACAGCCGAGACAGATCCAGGGATCGTATCTGAACCCAACAGTTGATAGAATGAAACCTGACAACATCAGATCAACTTTTAAACTGACAGGAAAAAAGTGTCCCCCTTTTAAAAACTGTAAGTTTCATGACTATCCATTAAAACACAAACTCCTAGCTTAAAAATAACTTTCCTAAATAAGAAAGTACAATAAAAAGAAACAATTTTTTTAATGTGGAAGGTTTTTCCTCAAAAGGAACTTATCTGCCGAGCAAAAGATCAGCTTGAGCTGACCTTCGACACTTGAAAGCCTGCAGAGGGGTACTCTCTTCAACAGCAAGAAATCTCTGAAGGGGTTGGTACCCACACCTGTCTTTTTAACCAGCTCAGCGTGAGATGACGGATGGTTTGAGCACACCCCATGGTAGACTATTATTTATTATTTTATTCACAGACTATTACTTATTATAGTATTATATCAGTGTTATTGCACTGCACTGCATGCCAAACACTATACATTTTACTAGGAAACATTCTACTCCATTTTGCACATTACCTTCACCTGAATAAAATTCAATCTAGTTATTTACTAATTTACTCTCTCAATGATGGAATATGAAGCAGATTTTATCACATTAAATGCCACAGACTGTAGCGGACTATAGAAAACATGTCTACCATACAGGCAAATATGGTCATGTCTCTAATCATATTGAACTTATGTTATTCAGACTAGGGTTGACACAAATCCTGTATTTTTCCGGACTATCCAGCAATCAGAATAATTGTTCGGTAGTCCAGAAAGCACTGTACAAACTCCAGTATTCTGTTTATCTGCAAAACCAGAATGCCAGAGTTTGTAAAAATGCATCCGTGGCTTAACTTATTTTATAAAAAGCATCACTAATGTGATGCACTGAAGATATAGACTACATAAGAAAGAGGGGGGACAAAAGATGGTGTCTCCCCAAACAATGATGTACTTGATGAGATCACAAATGGGCAGGAAAGAAGGTGGCATGGGCAGGGAAGTGGGTGGAGAGAGGCATGACTATGGGTGGTGAAAGGGGTGTGGTTTCTGTCTGGTTTTCACCACAGAGAAAAGTGGCAACTCTAACTAATACATGGCTGTCAAGAAATTTATCTCAAGTATGACGTGAAACAATTCTCAAGAGGTGCAGCTTGACAATGGTTTAGAAAATACAAAAGCTTATTACAATCAGAAAGATCCATTTATAGTTCCAATAGTAATACAGCTTAAGATGTTTTGATGTCCTACTAGTTACAGTAAAAAATGGAGGAGTGCAAAGTGTTTCAGAGCTGTGAAATCCCTGAAATACCGCTCTGACACACAGACTGCAGTCAGAAGCTAAGTGTACCTCCAAAGGACAAACAGTTTTAAAAGCAATTAAAGACTTTGGTGTGGGTGAGTGTATGCACATATGTAGGGCAATACGAAGGGTTTATAACTTTTAAAGCTGTTTAAGCTTCTCACTGGTGTTTTGTGGTAGCTGCTGCACATGCTCTAGCATGGGACTAGAGCACAACTGCAAAAGCAATGCACAACAAAACTTATTATGCACCTCTTTGATGTCAGAGATACAGATGTTTGTAACATGATTGCCTTTTTCCCAATTGCAGAAGCTGAAAAAGTGGTTAAATACTTCATTCAGATAGATTTAAAGAAAATGTGAGGTAGAGTGAATTGTCTAACAGCTTTTAAAGCCATAAGCTCCTCAGTGGGATACTTTGTTTCTGCCCAATGTCTATGTGGCATCTCTAAGTGTTTTATGGCTTTCAAAACTGTAAACACTTCACCTTCTAAACTTTCTTCTGTAATTGGTAGTACCTGGGATAGATTTTATTTATTTATTGCATTTGTTTTCCGGGAAAGTCCACTGGGCCTAAAAGAGCCCATTTTCAGTGAAGGCCTGGGGAGAAAAGTGCCAACGAGATACAGAAAAAATATAAACATTAATTAGTACAGAAGTAGAAACAGTGTTACAGATAGTAAATATAGTAACATATACAGAATATATACATAAAAGCAGGAATCTAGTTTGTTTGATTACAGTAATATATACAGAAAATCTACATTAAAGCAGAATTCAATGAATTCAATCAGAGTGGTATAAACAGAGATACATTAATCAGTATTATTGTACCAGTATCAACAAGTGAAGATAAAAATAAATATGGAGAAAGTATCATCAGTTACTAGTAACAAAAGACATTTTAGTAATCATATAAGGAGAGTAAAAAGGTTAGGTTATAGAGCAGGAACATAGCCAGTAAGAGGTGAAATGATTTTTCAGTATTTGTTTGAAGGTGGTGGTGCTGCCTGTGTTTCTTATAGAAGGTGGAAGTGAGTTCCATAGTTTGGCGACAGTGAAGGAATAGAGGAGTTGACCAGCAGGTAAGGTGGGCTTATCTGCTTTTAGAAGTAGATGATTTTCAGATCTTAGATGCCTGCTGGGATGGTATTTGGCAAGTAGAGTTGAGAGAGCAGGGCAGTCTGTGGGTCTGTAGAATATTTTGTGCACAGTAGTTAGTTGGGTGAATGAGAGATGGTGGGGGAGTTCCAGCCACCCTAACTGTTTCAGTGACTTACAGTGGTGGGATGAGAAATTGGCCTTGGTGGCAATTTCTGCTATTCTGTTGTAACACATAGCAAGTTTGGATTTTCATGCAATATAAGTAAATGAAAACCTAACTTACAGTTTGGGGATAAGACCTAATACAGGTAAAATGAAAGTTATGTACTTACTATACTGGTAGAACCATGCTGTTTTCTTTCAACCAACTCAACAAATGGGTTATCAACATCCTTTCCAAACCCTTGGATCTGGGGCACAGGGTACTCCTCCTATCTATAATTCCCTCCTGTCCCTACAACACCTCAGATGGCATTTGCCTACTTGCACCTTATACACCCTCCTAAAGGTCACTAAATGGAAGCAGGACAAACTATGACAAAATAGGAAACAGCTCAGAGATGCATATCAGACAAAGACCTGGCCAGGTCCAATGCGATCAGTCAAGAGCCACAATATGACAATTTAGGAAAGGGATATGGAGGGAAGATTGAGACAGACAGAAAAAGAAAACAAGGATCTAGCATTATGGTAAGTACATAATTTTATTACCCAATGTTGTCTTTTCCATCCAGCTCAATGGATGGGACAGATTCCCCAGCTACTCCTGACTCCAGGGTGGTCTCATGGAAGGACAAAGATGTAAACAGTAGACCAAATAGCTGCAGCACAAATATCATCTGAAGGTGCTCTGACAAAGTAGGCTGCAGAAGCTGCAATTGCTCTAGTTGAATGAGTTCTTGGCTTGTGCGGTAAAGATGGACCCTTTCTTTATATAAAAAATAAAATCAGAAAGCCATCTGAAAAATGTGACTTTTGAAACACCATCTCCCAATTTGACCCTTGAAAAGGAAGAAAAGACCTGTTTTCCTAAAAACTTTGGTACGATGCAGATAGAATTTCATTTGAGGGTAAACAACCGTCAAATGCAATGTATATTCCCCCTTGTTAGGAACATTTTGGGAAGAAAACTGTTAATTAACTGATTAAGGATGGCTTCTGAGGCTACCTTTGGAAGGAAATTTGGACTGGTCCAAAGAGATACCCTGTCCTTATGAAAGATCAAATAAGGATGCTTTCAAGATAAAGCCTGTAACTCAGAAATTCTCCTTGCTGACATAATGTCCACCAGGAAAATAGTTTTCCAAAACAGAAATTTCCGTTCTGCTGACACTTCTGATTCAAAAGGAAGTTGAGTTGAAGATTGAAGCAATAACAATGTCCCAAAGAGAAACAGACTCACTGACAAGAGGTCTGAGAAGGAATATGTTCTGCAAGGAGGCTTGTGAAAGTTTCAAGGATGCAACACAATTCTGGTTCTCTCCTATGTAACAAAAGGAAATAGCTGCTAACTGTACCTTGATGCTAGAAAAACTACCACCTTCCTGAAATAAACCCACCAAAAAATCCAGAATAGGATAGTAAAGTTGCTGAGAAAGGATACAAATCCTTTGATGATGCCCAGGTAAATTTATAAAAGCAAATGGAAGTTTGTTTTCTAGTATTTGGTTGTTGTGAGGAGAATAAGCCTGGCAAACAATCACACAGAACCATCAAACGGATGTGGCAACAAGTAATAAGTCCTTAGTGGGGAATATATCTAGTAGAACACAGACTGTTTTTAAGACATCAGTACTACAAACAGGTTTGTTTTTTATTCCTGCTCAAAAGTCTGATATTAGTGAAGCAGTGATTGATTTAAGATTGCAAGAACTGTTATGTTTAGGACAATTTTCCTGAATGACAATCCAGTAACTGTTTTTAGAAAGCCAAGTACATTTGTGCCTGCCATCCATACACTTCTTGAAGCATTTGTTAAAACATGTGAGAATGACTTGAATGCTAATTTTAACAGTAGCTGGTGTAGTAAGAAGGTTTTTTAATCTATCGAAACTTAAAGGCACTGCCAGCTTTAAAGACCAATAAAGACTGTGATTTGTCCAGCTGATAAACGCAGTGCTATTGTAGTCATGGAGAGTGATTTTATATTTCTGCTATTAAGTTTATTTTGTCTGATACCACTACATAGGCTCTCACTGAGAGTATTGACACTGATGTTATTATTAAAACGTATATAGAGTGGTTCAAGACTGTTTACTGAAGAGGTTAATAACCTTACAACTATTAGAAATATTTTAGTTAAGTTTCCTTTAGTACCACTATTTCAAGGGCTGCCCAAGATTCATAAAGATCCACAGAGGCCCCCTTTTCAACCCATATTATCAGCTAAGGGATGGCTTACAAAGCCTTTCTTCATACATGTGGAGAAACAGCTGAAACCTGCGCTTGAAATATCAGAGGTAGTTCTAAGGGACATGAAACATTTTTTGCAGGATTTACTTCAGTATATGTCTACGAATGCTTTATCAGAAGAATGTGTTATGGTGACTTTAGATACTGCTTCCCTATTCACAGCCATTCCAAATGGGGAAAGAATCATTTCAGTTAGAAGATACTTGCTGTCCAATGGTCAAATGGACAGTAAGTGTAATGATCTGATATGTTTATATTTCGAAAAAAAAATTAAATGAAAACTCCAGCCAAGCTAGAACCTCCAATGAGTGACCTCCGAAACCTCCTGTAACAGAGGCACATGGGATATATGCAAATGACCCTTATGAACATCAGGTGTTTCAGCTATATGGCGATTCTGATTGCCCATGACTTTTACATTTGAAGTCGTTTTAATGGACAATTTCAGGCCAATAAAGCCAAACCCCACTAGCTATGGATATGCATATTTTGGCCTTGTTATGACCTCATCAGCATAGCATAAGGAGAGTGTTTGACTAAGCATAAGAAACACAGGGTTGTTATACCCAGCTGATGTCCATTATCATTAGGGTGACTGCAAAATATCCCAACTAACAAATTAAAAAAAGAAGTTATGTACTCACCATAACGTTCCATCTGAGTACTTATACTTCATTTTTCTGCAACCTGTGGGTATACGGATCCGAGCCGGCAACTTTTTTTCTAGCATCTGCTCCAAGCTCAGAGCTCCTCCCCTTACCCATAATGCCCTACCATCTCCTATCTTCCCTCAGATCGAGTTTGCTGCAACTAAAAACATAAGCAACTCAGCCCAATGAACCAAACCTGAAAAGACAGGACAAGGTCAGGGGGACAGAGGGAGGGAATGTTGCAGAAAAATGAAGTATAACTACTCAGATGGAACGTTATGGTGAGTACATAACTTCTTTATCTGAAGTAGTTAACTTAATTTTATCTGCAACCTGTGGGACAGAGTCCCCAGCTGCTCCAATCCTGGGAGGCCCTTATGGAAAGATATTCCTGTGCACAGCAGAGCCAAAGGATGCTCTACCCCTAGAAATCCTGATCTAATTTGTAATGGGAAATGAAGGTATGTGAATTGGCCCAGGTCGCTGCTGCACAAATGTCATCCAAAGGCACCCTAGACCAAAAGGCAGCAGAAGTCGCCATGGACCTGGTAGAGTGAGCCTTAACAATACCAGGAGGAGATAAACCTTTTGCTTTGTAGGCATGTGAAATACAAAGAGTGATCCATATGGCCAAAGAAACTTTAGAAATAGCTTTTCCCAGATATGCTTTGGAAAAGGAAACAAACAATTGATCAGTCTTGCGGAAAGACTTCGTTCTATGAAGATAAAAATGAAGCTGTCTATGAACATCCAACAAATGAAGTTTGTGTTCACCTTTATTTTGGAAGTTAGGGAAGAAAACGGGCAGATTAATAGACTGGTTTATGTTTGCTTCAGATGCCATTTTGGGTAAGAAGGAAGGATTAGCATGGAGAGAGACCCTATCCTTGTGGAAGACCAAATACGGAGGCATGGCAGACAGAGCTTGAAGCTCAGAAACCCTCCTAGCAGATGTAATGATGACTAGGAAAGTGGTCTTCCAGGACAAAAATTTTAAATCCAACAAAGCTGCAGGTTCGAAAGGAGGAGCCACCAATGACTGTAAAACAAAGGTAAGGTCCCAAGGAGGCACTGAATCCTTGACAGGTGGACGTAACAGAAAAGTATCTTTAAGAAAAGACTTACACAGCCTAGAGGAGGCTAAGGCAATGTCTTCACCAATGTGAAAATTGGAAATGGCTGCCAATTGTACTTTCAATGTGGAGGAACTAGCTCCTTGCTAAAAAACGCCAGACAGGAAATCCAACACTGCTGGAACAGGGGCTGTAAAGGGATCTAGTTTTCTCTGTGAGGCCCAAATGGAAAAGTGCTTCCATTTACTGCGATAAAGTTTCCTAGTGGAATCCTTAAGAGAAGCCACCAGAATGGATTTTACCGGGGATGAAAGACAGGGAGACCTGGCAATCAATGGAACTGGAGCAACCAGGCTGTCAGCTTGAGGCTGCCCAGATCAAGCGGACGGGCGCCCGACAGATGGGAGTTTAGATCTGGGCAGGGATCCAGAACCCACGGGATAGCTAAGAGATGAGACCAAAGGAATGGGAACCAAACCTGACGAGGCCAGAATGGGACAGTGAGGATAGCTTTGCACCGCAGTCAGCAAGCTTTCTGAAGAAACTTTGGAATGAGTGGTAATGGTGGATAAGCATACAGAAGCCCAGGGAGCCAAGCATGGACTAGAGCATCTCTGGGGACTTCCCCTGGTGAGGGATTCAGAGCGAAGAACTCGCTACACTTCGCACTGGAAGGAGATGCAAAGAGATCGCAGCAAGGCTGACCCCATGCAAGGAAGACCTCCTCCGCTACTGACTGTTTCAGAGACCACTCGTACAGCATCAGAACAGCCCGACTCAATCTGTCAGCTAAAATGTTGGAGCACCCTGGGATGTGCATTGCTATTAGAAACCGACCAGTGGAGATCGCCCATTCCCCACAATCACATGGCCTCACGACATAGGTGGTAGGATCTGATTCCCCCCGCTTGTTGATATACCAGACAACCGACATGTTGTCTGACTGAACTGCAATCAATCCGAGAGGAAGGACAGTGTGAAAGGCTTCCAACGCTAAAAGTACTGCCCTCATCTCTAGAACATTTATGTGCAACTTGGTCCCTGACTGGGACCACATGCCTTGGACTGTCCTTCCCAAACAGTGCCCCCCCACCCGAGTTGGGAGGCGTCCGTGGTCACTGTGGCTTGGACTGGAGATGACGCGAAGGGGCATCCTTCTAATATCTCCGGTGAACTTAACCACCAAACAAGAGACATCCTGCAGACGTGACTGATCTTGATCGGAAATTCTATGGGCAGGTCTAGCCAAGACCAATAAACAGCCAGAGTCCATTGAAGAATCCGCATATGAAGGCGCGCACAAGGGAGAATCGATAATGGGAGGCAGCCATGGAGCCCAGAGCTTGGAGAACCTCGCTCGCCTTTAGAGACTTGGAGTTCGCTATGTGGCACCTGAGGTGTAAGATCCTGTCTGGAGTTAAGAATACCTTCATCTGCAAAGTGTCTAGCCATGCCCCAATGAAGTCTAGAACTTGTACTGGTTGCAAATGGGATTTCTGAACATTGACTGTAATTCCCAGTAGATCTGCCAACTGAATGAAGTAATCTCGGGCCAGACACAGGTGATGCTTGTTGGGTGCAGCGAAGAGCCAGTCGTTCAGGTATGGAAACACCTGAATACCCTGAAGCCTCAGGTGGGCCGCTACAACTGCCATTACCTTGGTGAACACCCTGAGGCTGTGGTCAGACCAAAGGGTAGGGCTCTGAACTGAAAATGACAGGCTCCCAGCTGGAAGCGCAGAAACCTCCTGGAGCTTCTGTGTATTTTGATGTGGTAGTAAGCATCCTGGAGATCTAACGAGCACATCCAGTCGCACTCTCGGAGATAAGGTAGAATGGACTGTAGGGTGACTATCTGGAATTTCTGTTTGGCTACAGACAGGTTTAATGCTGATAGGTCTAGAATGGGCCTGAGGTCCCTGTCTTTTTTGGCACCAAAAAGAACCTTGAGTAGATGCCTGATACAGACTGATCGGGAGGACCTGTTCGATGGCTCGTTTGAGAAGCAGCTTTGAAACCTCTAGAGTTGCGGCCGCCCTGTGAGTGGTTGGAACATCCAGGAGGTGTTTTGGAATATTTGGAGGGGCAAAAAATGGGATAGTGTAACCTCTGGATATTATCTGTAACACCCAGCGATCTGTCGTAATGGACTCCCATGCCGCTGGGTGTAAGGACAATCTTCCCCCGAATGCCTCCAGAGTAGGACAGTCGGGCAACCCCTCAGGGCTGCTGACCATGTCTATCAGAAAAAGGTTCCCTAGACACAAAATTCCTGGGCCCCCTCTGCCTCTAGGGGAATAGTTGCCCTGAGAATCTCAGGAAAACTGAGATTTTTGGAACCACATCTTCTTCTGCCCTCTTTGATTCCTAGAGAAGGACCGCTGAGGGTTAGAGAAACGGATCCCGATGGGAGACAAAGTCTTCCCGTCCTTTTCGCTCTGGACAAGTGTGTCATGTACTGTCTTCCTAAAAAGGGAAGAACCGTCATAGGGAGTGTTGATAAACGACACCTTGAAAGGGTCTGCGAACTGACACAACCTGAGCCTCATGGCTATGCCTGTCCCAGCCACCCTAGCTGCTCCTTTCGTGGCATGGGAAAGGAGCCGCATCGACGTGTTTGAGACTGACTTCAGAGTAGACATTTTCGCAGAGAACAACTGTCTGTCGTGTAGCAATAAAGACTCTGGGAGCGACTCAGAGAATTCCGAAGCAACGTCTCGCTGAAGCCGGATCACATGTGCCAAATAATTCAGTGCACGGATTGAAAAGGTCGCTGAGGAATAGACGCTCTTCCCAAACTTATCCACCGACCTGGACTCCTTGTCTGGAGGGTGGACTGAGGAACTCTCCTGTGCTAGTTCCTTCTTTGTGGCCGCTGCAACCAACATAGCGTCAACTGGGGCTCCTTTTGACCAAGGTTGTCTGTCGGAAGGGGGAGATAAAATTTTGTCAGGGCGTTTGGGGATGGGCTCTACGGTGTCAGGCTCCTTCCATGCCCACGTGGTGATAAGGTCCACCAAGGGGTCCGCTGTCGGGGACACCTAGGAAGTAGATGGGCCCATGCCAAAGGCCTCCAGGAACACTGACTCATCCCCAGAAGGTTTTGGGGCTGACCAACCTCCCCTCTGGCGGAGGATCTCCATGATTTCTCTGAAGGAGATGTCTTCGGGAGGTGACCTAGGGGAACCTTCTCCTTCATCTAAGTCAGTGCCCGTAGTGAGGGACTCGGGGGAGTCCAAGTGCCTTCTTTTGCACTTGCGCTTATGGTGACCCTCTTCAGTGGGACTCTCAGAAGGGGATTCGTGAGCCGCAGGGGTTTCCTCAGGGAAATTATCCTGGGGATCCTCTGGCACGGGCTGTCCCTGAGACAGGATGAAGGGAGTCGTTCGCCAAATCCAGGGGGGCCTGGGTGAAATCTGAGGGGATGGGCTGGGGTCTTAATCCCTGGGAGAGAACCCTCTCCACCACTTTGAAGGCCGAGGGAGGGCAGACCTCCTTAGCACCCAGCAAGGAAGACACCCTCCCCAGATCCGAAGCGGGGACCGGAGCCAAAGCAAGGGTAGCCTGAGGTCCGAGGGAACGGGTTGGAGCAGATTAATCCATTCCCTCGGGTCAGACTCCCTGTCCGCGGCTCCGAGAGATGCTCGGATCCAAACAAATCAGATCTGAGGAATTCAAGGTAACAGCCGGAGTCGGGGTTGGAGGAACCATCGGCGCCGAGCTACCAGATCCAAAAATCCTCGGATCCAAGAGCCCCGAAGCTGAAGCATGGATTGAGGAAGGAGAGATGAGGCGGAAAAAAGGCATGGAGGATCCCCCTCCAGAGGGGGAGGGGCCTGGCAAGACTCCCATCTGTATTTAGGTCTGAATGAATGTCAGCATCATCCTGTCCATGTCCGATAAACTCTGAGTCGACCTCGAAGTGTCCACTGATTCGGATCTGGCTGGTCTGCGCAATGGAGAGGAAGGCCTCAGGTCCAAATGTTCCAACGGCTCCGGTGAGAAACGAGGAGACCGCAGCCGTGGAGAATCAGGCCTCATGCGGGGACTAAGAAAGAGCTCCCTGTCCGGATACCTCTTGCAATGTCTGTCCTTTCTCTTGTCCCTATCCTCTCTGCACCTTTCTTTGTCTTTTTCCTTGTCAGCCACGCTGACTGTAAATTTGTCTTTATTAGACCCATCACCAGAAGAAGAAGAGGGAGGTTGAGTCCCTGTCTGGGTGGGAGGTTGAGCACCAGAAACCGAGGCCATGGCAGATTCCAGCATGGAAGCGGGAAGAAGGCCTTTGGCTACTAACTTGGCCTTCCGATCCCTAAGGGCCCTCGGATTGAACCCGGTGCAAATAGCACATTAAGTGGACAAATGTGCCACTCCCAAGCAAATCACACACAGAGTGTGACCATGAGCCGGGGAAAGCTTATGGCCACACTCTACATTTCTTGAAAACAGATTTTGGCTGATCAGCCATAGTCCTGAACCCAAAAGGAAAATACTACCTACCAGAAAAAAAACACACACAAACACAGCTAAGGAAAGGGCAGGCCTAAAGTACAGTTGTGTACACTTACCATAAATGTAGATGTTCAAGTGTATTCACTGTTGCAGTCATTACAATTGGGTTATCCTGCTGTCAGGCTACCCTCAGTCGGCCTGAATTCCAAAGTCTAGGTCCGGCATCGGTTGCTGTCGCCTCTTCTCTGACGTCAGTGCGCCAGGGGTATAAAAGATGCAGCCGACGCCATTTTCTTCAGTTTTTCTTGCCCCAGATGTCAGGTGCCCCCAAAAGGGTAGGCTAAAAATATGTCAATAAAACATGCATGCACCAAAGTATATATTTTGCCTTCATCTACAAGCAAATATAGGTTGTATAGAATAGAGAAGTACAGATAAGTTCCAGCAAAGAAATGGGGGATGATGGCTGGGTAACCTGGAATGCGACAGTGAATACACTCGAACATCTACATTTATGGTAAATGTACACAACTGTACTATGTTCTTCATGTTTCAATGTTGCAGTCATTCCACTTGGGTTGAATCCCAAAGCTAAGGTTGGGAGGCTGGAGCTAAATAGCATTAGGGCGGCTATTAGGCCCTGCAGAACTGCAGTGGCAAAGCCTGCCCTGGATTTAGAGTAAAGTGGTAAGTGATAGTGCTTTGTGAAGGTGTGCACTGAACTCCAAGTAGCAGCCTCTAAAATGCCTTTGGTTGGTACTCCCCTGAGGAAGGCTGCTGAAGTGGCTGCTGCTCTGGTTGAATGTGGCTTAATGCCCTTAGGTACTGGTTTGCCATGTTGAGAATAGCAGAAACGAATGCAGTGGCCTATCCACTTTGAAATCGTCTGCTTTGAAATAGCCTTTCCTTGTGATTCTGCAGCATATGCCACTAGTAATTGCTCTGTCTTTCTGAAAGCTTCGGTTCTGTTCAAATAGAAGTGTAGCTGTCTGTGTATATCCAAAGAATACAGAATTCTCTCCCCCTTATTCTGTGGGTTTGGATAAAAGGTAGGCAGATGAATAGTTTGGTTAAGGGCCACACTGGACACTACCTTAGGCATAAATGTTGGGTTTGTCCGCAGAGAAACCCTGTCTGGATAAAAAATTATAAAAGGTTCCACAGCCATGAGTGCCTGTAGCTCTGAGACTCGTCTTGCAGAAGTTATTGCTAGGAGCAGATCTGTTTTCCAAGATAAAAACTTTATATCAGCTGCAGCGGCTGGCTAGAAAGGAGGCAGGGTGAGTTTTTCCAAGACATAATTGAGGTCCCATGCAGGTATTGGTAATCTCCTTGGAGGCCTTACATTTTTGGCCCCACTGAGGTACTGCCTTAACAAAGGATGAGAAAAGATTGGTGGCTCTGTATTGTAATGAGCCAAAATGGCAGAGGCATGAGTTTTTATAAATGAAAAAGACAGACCTTTGTCCAACATCTCAGTCAAGTATTGCAAAATCTGAGGAATGTTTGGTACAGCTGTGTCAATTCCTTGTTCCTGGTTCCAAGCACATAATCTCTTCCATTTTCCAGCATAGGATTTTCTAGTATTAGGCCTCCTGGCCTCCAAAATGACATCCATCACCGCTTTAGTGAGAGATGTATTTTGTATGACTATATTATCCGCCATGCTGCCAGATTTAAGGTCTTGAGTTGGCTGTGCAGGATCTGATTGTTCTACTGGGACAGTAGATGAGGTACTTGAGGTAAGGTCCAGACTGGACATTGAGACAAGTTCCTTAGGATTGGATACCAGTACTGGAGTGGCCAGTCTGGGGCAATCAGTATCATTTTTGGCTTCTCCTGTCTGACCTTTAGAAGTACCTAGGGAAGGAGAGGAAGAGGAGGAAAGGCATAGACTGTTAAGTTTTTCCAGCTGAAAGATAGGGCATCCACTTTCCATGCTTGTCTGTGATAAGTCCTTGTGCAGAATCTCTTTAGTTGGCAGTTGTGAGGTGAGGCAAATAGATCTATGTCCGGGCATCCCCATTTCCTTGTTATCATGCTGAAGACTTCTGGATCCAATTTCCACTCGTGGGGATCCATGAGGTTTCTGCTTAGTTCGTCTGCCAGAGTATTTATCTTTCCTGGCAGGAATTGTGCCTGCAGATGTACTTGGTAAGTCAATGCTGTGTCCCACAAAGTCATGGCTAGTCTGCAAAGGGGGTAGGAATGAGTGCCTCCCTGCTTGTTTATGTACCACATGACTGTGGTATTGTCTGTCTTTATCAGTAGTTGTCCTGGATGATGTAGGTCCTTGAAGGCTGTCAGGGCATTTTGAACAGCTAACATCTCTTTTTGATTGATATGCAGATGCATTTGGTTTGTGGACCATGTGCCTTGAATACATCTTCCTGCCATGTGGGCTCCCCAGGCATAATCCGATGCATCCGTTGTTAATGTCTGTGTGGCTGGGGTTAGGGTGAATGGCTGTCCCTTGTTCTGGTGACAGGCCTTCGCCCACCATCGAAACTCCTGTTGCATGCAGGGAATGAGAGTAATTAGAAGTTATGTACTCACCATAACGTTCCATCTGAGTAGGTGTATTCATTTGTCTGCAACCTGTGGGTTATGGATCCGATATCGGATCCGAACCGGCATGGTTTTCCAGCTATGGATCCAAGCTCTCAGCTCCTCCCCTCACCCATAATGCCCTGCTCTCCCTACATGACCTCAGATCGAGTTTGCCATCAATAAAAATACCCTAGAAAGGGTAACACATAATATGCAGGAAACTGACAAGGCCAGGGGGATAGGAGGGCGGGATGGTTGCAGACAAATGAATACACCTACTCAGATGGAACGTTATGGTGAGTACATAACTTCTAAATCTGAAGTAGGAGATTCATTTGTCTGCAACCTGTGGGACAGTCCCCAGCTACCTGAATCTTGGGCGGCCATCATGGAAGGATATTCCGGAGCACTGCGGAGCCAAAGGATGCTCTACCTCTAGATGTAATATCCAACTTGTAGTGGGAAATAAAGGTATGAGATGAAGCCCAAGTGGCTGCTGAACAAATATCATCCAGAGGAATCCTAGCTTTAAAGGCCGCTGAAGTAGAAACTGACCGGGTTGAATGGGCATGTACTCCCTCCGGTGCGGGCCTTCCAGAAGCTTGATAAGCCAATAAGATGCACTCATAAATCCAGCGTGATAAGGAGACTTTGGAAATTGGTTTACCCAAATTGAATTTAGCAAAGGAAATAAACAACTGGTCGGATTGCCTATGACCAGCTGTCCTGTTCAAATAAAATCTAAGTTGCCTGTGAACATCTAAGGAATGTAGCTTGTATTCACCTTTGTTTTGATATTTAGGAAAGAAAACAGGGAGGTTAATGGATTGATTAATATTTGCTTCAGCAGCTACCTTAGGAAGAAATGATGGGTTGGTCCTGAGGTATACACGGTCCGGATGAAAGACCAAGTAAGGAGGCTTGATGGATAAGGCTTGAAGTTCTGAAACTCTCTTGGCCGAGGTAATGGCTACTAAAAAGGCCGTCTTGAAAGATAAAAATTTCAGATCTACCGTAGCCGCAGGTTCAAAGGGGGAAGCGGTCAAGGCCTGAAGAACCAATGAAAGGTCCCAAGGAGGAACCACTTGCTTTACAGGGGGTCTAAGGAGAAAAGTACCTTTTAGGAAAATCTTACACAATTTGGCAGACATCAGTGGACTGGAGTCTTGACCAATATGATAGTGAGAAATTGCCGCAAGTTGCACTTTGACCGTGGAACTGCTGGCACCATCATTAAAAAGAGTGGTTAGGAAGTCAAGCACCAGAGGAAGGGGAACTGTGAAGGGGTCTAGACCTTGCCGCTCCGCCCAAATGGAGAACCGTTTCCACTTGCTGCGGTAAACTTTCCTGGTAGATGGTTTATGAGCCGCTACCAGGATGGCCTTAACTGGAGACGAAATACTGGGAGTCCTGATTAGGAGTGGAACTGGAGCAGCCAAGCAGTTAGCTTCAGGTTGTCCAGATTCGGGGTTGATAGATGGGACGGGTGAGATATCAGATCCAGAATGGGATCTAGAATCCAAGGTGGATTTACTGAGTGAGACCTTAGGAAAGGGAACCAGATCTGCCGAGGCCAAAATGGGGCAATGAGAATCATTCTGCACCCCAACCGAGAGGCTTTCTGAAGAACTTGGAGCATCAGAGGCAAAGGGGGGTAAGCGTAAAGAAGACCGGGGGGCCAAGCATGCACCAGAGCGTCTCTTGGGGTATCTCTGGGAGGAGGGATTAGAGCGAAAAAACTGTCGCACTTGGTGTTTGAGGGAGACGCAAAAAGATCGCAACAAGGAGTTCCCCACCGTGCGAAGATGCGTTTCTCTACCTGAGCATTGAAAGACCACTCGTAAGGGGAGAGAATGGTGCGACTGAGTTTGTCCGCAAGGATGTTGGACCGACCCGGAATATGCGTTGCGATGAGAAAGCGGTTGGTGGAGATTGCCCATTCCCACACTCTCATGGCTTCTCGACAAAGAGGGTAAGACCTGGTTCCCCCCTGTTTGTTGATGTACCAGACGACAGACATGTTGTCCGACTGATTTGCAATAGTTCCCAAGGGAAGAAAGGCCTGTAGTGCTTGCAACGCTAAGAGCACTGCTCTCATCTCTAGAACATTGATATGCAGTAAGGTCTCTGAATCGTTCCACGTGCCTTGGACCGTCCGGCCTGCAAAATGCCCCCCCCACCCGAGGCAGGAGGCGTCCGTGGTCACCGTGGCGAGAGGGGGAGAAGCACAAAAGGGGCGGCCTCCGTGGAGATCTTGTGAGTGGAGCCACCACAGGAGGGACCGCTTGCAAGCCTTGCTGATCGCAATGGGATGATGCATAGGAAGAGCAAGATAAGACCACTGAACTAGGAGTGTCCATTGAAGGACCAGCATATTGAACCTGGCGAGAGGAAGAAGAGCTATCGCTGCTGCCATGGACCCTAGAGCCCTCAGGACCAACTCTGCCGGAACTGAGCTGGAGTGGAGGATGGCCCGCACCTGGAGCTGCAGATTCTGAACTCTGTCCGCAGTGAGGAAGGCTCTTAACTGTCTCGTGTCTAACCTGGCACCTATAAAATCTATGAATTGCGTAGGGGCTAGGGTTGGACTTTTCTGCATTTATTGTGATGCCCAGGCGGGGAGCTAGATGGAGAAAGGAATCTTGCACCAATAACAGTAGATGCCTTGTTGGGGCGGTGAGGAGCCAGTCGTCCAGGTAAGGGAAGACCTGTACCCCCTGAAGCCTCAGGTGGGCCGCTACCACTGCTAATACTTTGGTGAACACCCTGGGGGCTGTGGTGAGACCAAAGGGAAGGACCCTGAATTGGTAGTGACTGGCTCCCAGCCGGAAGCGAAGAAACCTCCTGGAGCGTCTGTCCATTAGAATGTGGTAGTATGCATCCTTGAGGTCTATAGAGCACATCCAGTGATTTTCTCCCAGAAGGGGGAGAATGGACTGCAAGGTAACCATTCGGAACTTCTCCTTGGGAACTGCCAGGTTTAAGAGTGAAAGGTCTAATATTGGTCTTAGGTCCCCCGTCTTTTTTGGCACAAAAAGAACCTGGAGTAGAACCCTGATCTGATCTGGTCTGGGGGGACGGGCTGGATGGCTCTTTTCTTCAGCAGATGGCCAATTTCTGCCAAAGCGGTCTCCCACTGACCGGGTGGAACGTCGGGGAGGGACTTCAATTTTGGGATGTGATGAAATGGAATGAGGTATCCTCTGGATATGATGCGGAGGACCCAGCGGTCTGATGTTATGGACTCCCATGCCACTAGGTGCTCCGAAAAACGTCCCCCGACTGCCTCCAGAGTGGAGCAGCCAGGCAACCCTTCAGGGCTGCTGCGCGGGCCGTTCAGAGAAAGGTTCTCTGGACCCGAAGTTCCTGGGAGCCCCTCTGCCCCTGGGGCAGCGTCCTCCCTGTCCTCCTCTGCCACGGAAGGACTGGTTGTCCGGAGCGGGTTGGGACTGCTGCGACTTCTGGAACCACATCTTCTTCTGGCCCTTTTGGTTCCTAGAATAGGGCCTCTGGGGCACAGAGAAGCAGATTCCGACGGCAGACAGCATCTTCCCGTCCTTCTCGCTCTGGGTCAAAGTATCGCGAACAGTTTTGCCAAAAAGGGCAGAACCATCGAAGGGAGAGTTCGCGAATGACGCCTTGAAGGGCTCCGTGAAATCGCAATGTCGGAGCCAGGCCTGACGTCTAGTAACTAGGCCTACCCCTGCAGCTCTAGCGGCTCCCTCCGTAGCATGGGACAGTAACCGCATAAAGGTATTAGTCACGGACCTGAGAGTGGCCATACGGGTGGAGTGCAACAGTTTGTCCTCCTCCGACATGGACTCTGGGGGGGATGCAGCGTATTCCTTGATAAGATCGCGCTGCATCCTGATCACATGTGCCAAGTAGTTTAGCGCCCTCACTGAAAAGGTCGCTGAACTAAACATTCGCTTCCCATAGCGGTCCATCATCCGAGACTCCTTGCTCGGAGGATGGACTGAGGGACTCTCCTGGGCAAGTTCCCTCTTGGTGGCTGCAGCCGTCAACATGGCATCTACCGGAGGCCCCTTGCTCCAGTGGGCACGGTCTGCCGGGGGACTAAGGATGCGGTCTGGCCTTTTGGGGATTGGCTCCACGGTGTCCGGATCCTTCCACGCCCTGGTGGTAATTAGGTCCACCAGGGGGTCGGCAGGAGGGGACACCCAAGAGGTAGACGGGCCCGCTTCAAATGCCTCCAAGAACACGGACTCGTCCGAGGAAGACTTGGGGGCAGACCACCCCCCCCCTTATGCGAAGCATTTCCATGATGTCTCCAAAGGAGACATCCTCGGGGGGTGATCTTGGGGAGCCTTCCCCTTCCTCCAAATCCGTGTCTTCTGTGAGAGACTCGGGGGAGTCTATGTGCCTCCTTTTACACGTATGCTTGCGAGGTGCATCCTCAGGGGGGCTGTCCGAGGACCCCTTGCAAGCAGTGTCATGTTCCAATGGAATAACTTGGGGCAAAGGAGCGGGCTGTCCCAGTGGCCGGATGGTGGAAGCCTGGCCCAGTGCAGACAGAGCGCGGGAAGGAGCCGAAGCAAGTGCCGGGGGTCCGGAAACCCTCAACAGGACCCTCTCCACTACATCAAAAGCCGAAGGGGAGCCAACCTCGACCAACGGATCCGATAATCGGCTCCCCCTCGGATCCGAAGAGTGGATCGGAGCCGGCCCCGAGGCATTCGGATCCGAGGGGGCAGTGCGCTCCGACACCGACGGCGCCGAAGGAACACTGATCCCCCCGGATCCGAAGCTCGGATCCAGGCTCCGAGAGGTCGGATCCGAAGCACTCGAGGGCAGGGTCGGATCCGAAGTACCCAGTACTATCGGCGCCGACCCACCCCCGGCTCCGAAGCTGCTTGGCTCCAACTGCTCCGAACCCGGGTAGCGGGTCGGAGAAGGAGCTATAGGTTTGAAAAAAGGTGTCGAGCTCGCCCCCAGGGGGGGGGGGGGTAGGAGCACTCCCATCTGCATCTGGGCCTGGATGAACCTTCTCATCATCCGGTCCAGATCAGCGTCAGATAAACTGTATGTGGATCTCGACGAGGCTACCGAGGTAGGCCTTGAGTGCCTCCTCGATAGCCTCGACGGAGATCGGGTCTCCTCCTCCTCAGGTCCTGGTGAGAAGCACACTGGAGACCGGAGCCGAGGAGGGGGAGAACTAGCAGACAAGAAGGCCGGAGGAGAAGCCCGCTTGGCAGGTGGGGCCGAAACTGAGGTCTCGGCCCGTCGCTTATGGTGCTTCTCCCTCCGGTCCTTTTTTCTTGCTTCCCTCTCCTCCAAACCACTAGAGGGAGGTTGAGTCCCAGGTGGAGGAGGGGGAGCCGGAGAGGAGGGAACCGAAGACACGGTACCCACTGAAGGAGCGGTAGCCGAAGCCGTGTCCGGGGGCAAAAGTCCCGCCAGGACCAGCTTCGACCTCCGCTCCTTCAATGCCCTGGGGTTGAACCCTGCACAAATGGAACATCCAGAAGTGAGGTGTTCAACCCCAAGGCATCGAACGCACCGAGTGTGGCCATCAGCATGAGAAAGCTTATGGCCACACTCGGAACACTTCGAAAAGAAAGCCTTAGGGGCTTCAGACATCCTAAGGATACTTCTACTTTTTTTTTTTTTTTTTTTTAAAAATAATAAGTGCTAACTAGCCAAAAACAAACACAGGCCCAAACACACACTACGCACCAGCGAGGGGAGGGATAAATAAAAGTTATAAAAAGTTATTAAAAACTTTCAACTTTAAGCTTTAAGGATGGGGAACCTAACACTTTCACACAAAACTAACTAAAAATTTTAAATTTAACGCTTTTTTAAAGAGAATAATAAACACTTAGCTGAAGAGCTCTGAAATCCAATCTGGTCACCAGCGTGGCAAACTAGATCTGAGGTCATGTAGAGAGAGCAGGGCATTATGGGTGAGGGGAGGAGCTGAGAGCTCGGATCCATAGCTGGAAAACCATGCCGGTTTGGATCCGATATCGGATCCATAACCCACAGGTTGCAGACAAATGAATCTCCTACTTCAGATCATACTTTTGGCAGAAAGGATGGGTTTGTACGTAGTGTTACTCTGTCATTGTGGAACAATAGGTAAGGAGGTTAGATTGATAAACCCTGTAGTTCTGATATCCTCCTAGCTGATGTGATGGCCACTAAAGATAAGTTTCCATGTCAAAAACTTTAATTTGCATGACGATGCAGGTTCGGGGAGGGGGGGATTATCCCAGATAGAACAAAATTTAGATTCCATGGTGGTGGTGTGGGCATAATAGGTGGTCTCAAAAGATTAGTGCCTCTCAGAAATGTTTTAGACAGTCTGTGGGACATAATATTTGGCCTATCATTTCCAAAGTGAAAATTTGCAATTGCTGCCAATTGGACCCAGATAGTAGCTCCAGCTGCCCCTTCATTAAAAAGTTTTGTCAGGAACTCCAGAACGGAAGATATAGATGCTGAATAAGGGTCAATATGATTCTCTGATGCCCAAAATGAAAATCATTTCCATTTGCTAAGATATAAACTTCTCGCTGATGTCTTGTGAGAAGATATTAAAATGTGTCATGCAGAGGATGAAAGATTTTGTAGCCTGGCTATATTTGGAATTGGAGCAGCCAAGCTGTCAATTTGAAGGTTTGAAGGGATGGGTGAGGAATTCCCGATGAGTGAATCAGAAGATCCAGCAATGAGTCCAGAATCCAAGGTTCCTCCTGAAGATGAGGCCGCAAGAAGGGGAACCAAATATGATGAGGCCATTAAGGGGCTATTAGTATTAAGGCCCTTCCCAATTTGCTGGCTTTCTGAAGAACTTTGGGTATCAATGGAAATGGAGGAAACGCATAGAGACCAACCAGGGGCCAAATGTGCAAAAGTGCATCCCTTGGGGATTTCCTCAGAGGAGGAATTAGGGGAAAGTAGCTGCTGCATTTTGTGTTCATGGACATGGCAAAGAGATCGCAGCAAGGCTGGCCCCATCTTCGGAAAATCATTTCTGCTACTTCTTGGTTGAGGGACCACTCGTGGGGCATCAATATTTCTCTGCTGAGTTTGTCCGCTATCACACTGGATTTTCACGGGATGTGCATTGCTATCAGAAAGCATTGGGAGGATGCTGCCCACTGCCATACTCTCAAGGCCTCAAGACAAAGGGGATAAGATTTTGTTCCTCCTTGTTTGTTTACATACCATACAATGGACATGTTGTCTGTCAGGATTGCAACTGTTCCTAATGGAAGAGAGTCTTGGAATGCTTGCAACACTAGAAGCACTGCTCTCATCTCTAGGACAATGATACGCAAGTGGACCTCGTGATTCTGCCACGTACCTTGGGCTGTTCTTCCCTGATAATTGTCCATGGTCATCAAGGCTAGTGGAATTGGAAAAATAAAAGGTAGGCCTAATGTCACTTGGTCTGAGTAAAGCCACCAACGTAGGTCTTTTCTGCAAGATTCCATCAATACTATTTGGTGAGACATTGGGAGTTCCTGCATGGACCACTATGTACAAAAAAAGCCATTGTAGAATTCTCATGTGCATACGTGCTACAGGAATTACACTGATTGCTGCTGCCATCATGCCAAGTACTTTCAGAACTTCCCTTGCTTGAGTTTTTGTTTTGAATGGGAGATCCAAAACTTGTGCTTGAATGACCTGTATCCTTTCTATCGGAAGCTTTATCATCATTGTAGTTGTGTCTAAATCTGCGCCTATAAAGACGATATGTTGAGATGGCAATAAGGCAGATTCTTCATAGTTTACAGTAATCCCTAAATGTGCAAAGAGCTGTAAGGTGGTGTCTCTTGCTTGTATTAGTAGATGTTGGTGAGGGCGGTTTGGAGCCAGTCCTATAGGTATGGAAATACTATGAATCCTAAACATCTCAGGTGAGCCGTGACTACTGACATGCATTTGGTGAACACTCTGGGGGCTGTAGTGAGGCCGAAGGGTAGAGCTCGAAATTGATAATGACTGGCTCCCAGCCGAAAGCACAGATGACTCCTGGATGGCCTCTCCATTCTTATATGGTAGTACTCATCCTGTAGGTCTATAGAGCACATCCAATTGTCTTTTTCCAGGAAGGGCAGTATCGACTAGTGTGACCATCTGGAACTTTGTCTTTTTTACTGATTTGTTCAGTCTGCTGAGATCCAATATTGGTCTTCAGTCCCCTGTCTTCTTCGGAATCAAAAAGAACCTTGAGTAAGTCCCGGATCCGATCTGGTCTGCGGGGACTAACTGGATGACTCTTTTTTTCTAGCAACTGTTGAATTTCTATGGTTGCTTGATCCCTGTGACTGGGTGGAATGTCCAGGATTTTTTTGCTTTGTGGGGGTGACATGGAAAGGGCTATTGATTAGCCTCTGGATATGATGCTTTGTACCCACTTGTCTTTTGTTATTTTTAGCCAGGCATCTGGGTACAAAGGTAAGTGACCCGCGACTGCTTCCAGAGTGGGACAGGTGGGCCTTCTTTCAGGAGCGCTGAAAGGGCTTACCAAAAAAGGATTCCTGGTTACCCTGATTCTGGGAACCCCCACTGCTGTGTGGCTGGTGTTTTCCATTATTACCTCCTGGTCTGCCTCTGGAAGAAGGTTCACCACATGTGTCTGGAAAAACTCTCTGGGATTTCCGAAACCACATCTTTCCCCCTTTTTGACCCTTAGGATAGGGTCTAAAAGGGATGGAAAAAAGCACTCCGGCAGCAGAGAGAGTTTTCCCTTCCTGTTTACATCTGGTTAGTGTCTCTTTGACCTTAGGCAAAAACACAGATGAGCCTTAAAGGCTTGTTTATAAAGGATGACTTGAAGGGTTCTGTGAAATTACACAAGAGCATCCAGGAATGTCTCCTAAGGGTGATTCCTGAACCCGCTGACATACTCGCTTCATCGGCGGCATAAGAAACTAGCCTCATGGATGAGTTCACTACAGAGTTAAGGGTGGAGAGCCGGGAAGATACCTTATCTGCTATCCCTTCAGCTACTGAACCCTGAAGAGCATCTCCAAGCTTTTTAAGGAGATCTCTCTGTAATCCAGTGAAGTGGGTTAGGTAGTTCAGGGACCTGAGAGTAAAGGTCACTGAAGAAAACATGCGCTTTCCATACCTGTCCATCGTGCATGAATCTTTGTTCGGAGGATGAACAGAAGTGGAAGTTTCCAACTCCTTCTTGGTGGTTGCTGCCACCAACATAGCATCTACCGGGACACCTTTTGTCAAAAAAGCTTTATCTTCAGGGGAAGTGATAAATTTATTTGGCCTCCTAGGGACAGGGGCTCCACTGTGTCTGTCTCCATGCCTTCTGACAAACTAAATTCATAAGATCATCGAAAGGCGGAGACACACAAGTGGTGGAAGTTCGAGACCAGAAAGCCTTAAGGTAAACACACCCCTCTTTCTGAAGGGGTGATGGGCTTCCAGCTGCCTCTCTGTTTAAGGATCTCTAGGATGTCAACAAAAGAGACAACCTCAGAGGGCGACTGCGGGGACCCTTCTGATTCATCAAAGCCTGCGTCCAACATGATTTGACTCCTGCAGGGAGTCCAAATGCTTCCACTTGCATGCCCTCTTCCACGGAACCTCTTCAGAGGGGTATCCGGAGAGGTTTCAGAAGAGAAGTTATGCCCACTGGGGCATCCTGAGGCCCTGGGTCTCTATGCCGAGAAGGACACCGGTGCTCTATGGGGAGGAATGGCTGGGCCTGAAGGTGTGGCTGCCTCTGAGGACAGTGCTCTCCTCATGGCCTCGAAAGCCCCCTGCCCATGATCCAAAAAAAACCCTGGCTCCAAAGAACCGGAAGGTCCCCCCGGAATCACGGGAGTAGGCTCTGAAGCAGAAGTAGGCGCCAAACTCACACGCGCCATGGCCCCAAGAGGCAAGATTGGATGTGAAAAAACTCGGCTCGACTTTCATCCCCAGACCCGATCTGAGAATGTCGGCTCCAAGACCCCTCAGATGGCAACGAAGTAGTCGGAGCCAAAGATCCTGGAGCAGGTCTTGGTCCTGACAGTTCCAATACCATCGGATCCGCACATTCTGGTTCCAAAGCTCAGGTCAGAGGAGAAATTGAACTAGAAGGGACAGGTCCGGTCAGTTCCGAGACCCGCTGGGTCAGTTCTGACAAAAGTTTTGCCAGCACCGGTATTCCCTAATAGTCTCTGCACCATGTGTTCCACATCAAAATTAGAAAACTTCTAGAAAATCGAGATAACGGAGCTGAGGATGCTGTAACTTGTAATGGGGTGACTTCAATGTAGGAGATACTGGCTCCAAAGCAGGGGACAGGCTCCTAACTTGAAGAACCAAGGGGTCTGATACCAGTGGAGCTGAGGTAGACGGTTCCTCAGAACCAATAGGTTTGGAGACTGTCTGAGACATCCTCTGTACTTTCCTTAATGGCTCCGACCCTTCTGAGGTGGAAGAGGATGACCTTTTTGGACTCTTCATCTTGTCAGCTGTAGAAGATGATATTTTTTTATCAGGACTTTGACCCAGTTCTAGTCCTCTTAAAATTAACTTTCTTTTTTTCTTTCATGAAGTACGCTGGAGCTACAGGATTGGCAAACAGCGCAAGACTCCAGTAAGTGAAATTCCCCCAAGCAGTAAACACACACTGTATGACCATCAGTAATTGTCATCTTTTGGTTACACTTAGGGCACTTTTTGAAACCCAAAAGTTTGCCTTCTTTACCTTGCTCAGACATTATAACACCTGGTCTAGACAATTATACAGTCCTATTAAACAGTAACAGTCTCAGGAGCTCTCTAAATTAAACGAGCTGGATATAACTGTACAAATTATCCAAAGATAAACACCAAACAAAAGTACACAACAAGAATCTCAGTCCTATGTATCTTATTACTAATAGAAAAAAATTCTTTAACAAGCAACAACCAATACTAAAGAAGAAAAAAGGCCCTCTAACTTAAACGGGCTCTGCTCTAATAAAAATGAGCTATAGTAAAGGATAGAGTAAGCGATAGAACACAGCACATCTCTAATATATATACATATATATATATATATATATATATATATATATATATATATATATATATATATATATATAAACAATTGCGACTATCTTCACAGAACCGATAGTATTGTCGCAACTACACACAGCAAAAAGGGCTATCTCTAAGTTTTAATCTAGGCAGATCTTTTAAATAAGTTTTAACAACTTCCAAGGCAAGGATCAAAGTAAAACCTACTTTGATGAAAAGGGGATAGGGAGTATGTATGCCCAAATACAAAGCAGCCAGAAAAATGATCAAATTTCACTAACTAGCAAGTCAAAAGCTAACTAAGCACTCTCAGAAAAAAACACACTGCACACTACTGACACATATAATTATTTTAAAGATAGTCAAAAGTAGAAGAAAAAAACATATTCCACTTGGCCAGAGCTAGGAGAATCACCCAATCTGTTTCAGCAGCAAACAAGATCTGGGGAAGGCACTAGAGCATCATAGGATAGGGACTAAGCCACGAGGTAGCTGAAGACCTCGAGCTTGTGTAAACAGCCAAGTCGGAACAGAGGATCAGTTCCGAAACCATTAGTATAAGATGAAGGTGAGATAGGACAACTTCACATCTGAGGAATGGCCTGAATGGGTAGAGTGTCTACAGTCTCCACAGAAGGACCTAGTAGATCTCCTCGGATCCGGGACTCTGGAAGTGGCTGGGGGAATCGATAATAATAATCGGCACCAAAAGAGCCATCAGATCCGAAGACCCGGTTGGATCCAAGCATGGAAGAATCCCATGGGCAGATCTGCTGAGATCATTGGAGCCAAGAGGGAATTTGATCCGAGTGGATCCAAGGACCTATGAGTCTCCGAGGATTCGGATCCGGCTGGGGGAGATGAGGCTCCCAGAGCCGATGCCCCAAAGGCTGGGCTTGGATCTGGGACACATGGATATGAGAGCCTGGGCTGTTTAGCATAGGAGTCCCGAGAGGAAGAAGGCTTCCTCTTGGGATCCGATGGGGTTTTGGAGGGGGAGCCTGAGACCAAGGGACCCCCTTTGGCAAGCCCTTTATGGAGCAACTTATTTCTACGGACTAGGAGAGCCCTAGGATTAAACCCTGCACAAATATCACATTCAATCAATAAATGGGGCTCTCCTAGACAGTAGACGCACTCCTCATGCGTGTCGGCAGGAGCTAACTTCCGAATGCATGAGGAGCAACGTCTGAAGCCTGAGGTTTTGTCAGACATGACCAAAACAAAGAACAAAACCCTCCAACACACACAACCACACACCCACACACCCCACAAACAAGGGAGAAATAGAAGGGAAGTAAGGAAGGGAAAGGGCAGGAAAAACTGCACCAGCTAACCTTGTGTGTGTATTTTTATGGTTAAGTGCTAAATACTGCATGCAATGGGAGTTTGCATGAGAACTAGAAATCAGATGACCAAAAATTATGTCATTCAGCAAGCTATCCCAGCATTAATGTTTTAGATATTATTTTGAAAAGTCTCTTAGTGAGACAGAGCATTCTGCATTCTGTCTTGGACCTGACATTAAGAAGAACCAGTTACATCATCTGCCTTACGCTAGTAAGTAAGTTACTAGGGAATAGTATAGTTCTCTTAGATCCAGTCAGAAATATAATAAAGCTTAGATTACATATTGTTTTTATTTGTACAAGACTGTTGTTCAATGTTATTTTAAATATTCCCTGTGATTTGTACTCTGATGTCACTGTGAATATATACTTAGTATTGTCTTTATTCTTTTATTTTTACTACTAAATATATTTAAACCATTCATTGTGGCTGATCTTTGTAGCAATATTTACATTTTGAGAGTACTTGCATATTTATTTGGTGACACTGTATGGGGCACTCCAAATACCCTTGCTCTTGGACAAACTACCATTTGTATTAATATTAATTTCACTTAATACATTGGGTACCCTTGGAAGACCCTTAAGGCAGCTGGCAGGAGTTATCTGGTGGCAGTCTTAACTACCTTATAGTTTGGGCAGAAGGGGCAGCTAGAAAACTTTTGCAAGCCTTTCCCAGGTGTGTGCGCATGCATGTAAATTAAATTTCAAAAAGTGTGTGTGTCAACTACTTGGGCAGTGACAAGAAGCACTGGCTGGATGAAGAGGGTGCTGGGGGCCTTGGTTTGGACACACAGCTGAGATCTCAACTCTATAACTGTGCCAGTGGACAGTCTTACTAGGGATCTGGAGAAAGAGAGAGGAACCATCGCTGGACTGACTATGTTCCCTGTGTGCTCTTAAGGGAAATTGTGCTTAACTGCACTTGATGCAGAGAGCTGCATGGGAAAGTACAGTTGTGTACACTTACCATAAATGCAGATGTTCAAGTGTATTCACTGTTGCAGTCATTACATTTGGGAAATCTGCTGGCAGGTTGCCCTCAGTCAGCCTGAATAACAAAGTCTTGGGTCCTGCGTCGGTTGCTGTCCCTTCTTCCATGATGTCAGGTGCCCCTCAAATGGGGAGCAAAACATATATGCATGAAATTTAGAACACAAAAAATATACCTCCAACTAAAAGCAAATACAACAAAAAGGCTTCTGAGCATAGTAACAGAAAGAAGAGGTATAAAAAGAGAAAAGTAGGGGGCTGGTGGGTGGGTAACCAGGACTGCAACAGTGAGTACACTCAAACATCTACATTTATGGTGAGTGTACACAACTATACTATGTTCTTCATGTTTCACTGTTGCAGTCATTACATTTAGGTTCACAGGTTCATAGGTTCATACTAGGCTATCTGGCCTAGGGCATTTATAAGCCTAGCTAGAATGTGTTTGGCTTTCGCCACCCATTTTAAATTTATTTATTTATTTATTTTGCTATGCCCTTTTTCGAGGTTAGTATACTGTGCCTCTGTCTAACAGTGACACAGAAGTGATACCCAGGGTAAACCTACGATCTCCCATCCACTCAACAAGATTCCTCTTGAAGAGAGTCAATGAGGGACTCTGCCTAACCTGGACTGGGATTTTATTCCAGAGTGAAGGGAGCCTCTGGGTTATGAATCTGTCCCTCCAGCATGTCCTATTTATTTCAGTGCTGAGGTTCAAGTCTCTCAAGCGCGTAGCTCGATGGGATTTGGATTTTCTGAGGTGCAGCATGTCCATTAATTCTGGGTTGGACATGGCTTTATACGTCAGGCACAGATTGCCTCTGAACAGGCGGTATGCCACTGAGTAGAGCTGGAGTTTCTTTAACCGGGCAGCATACGGCATCTGTTTGAGCCCTTTGATCCTCTTGGTGAGGTACTTTTGGGGTCTTTCCAGTTGCTGCAGGTGTCTGGTAAGGTACATCCCAAAAAGGGGCATTGTACTCAATTATGGGCCTGATGAGGGATGAGTAAAGAGGCACGATGACCTCCCTGATCTAGATGTGAATCCCTTCATGATTAGGTGGGCTATATAAAATGTTTTTCTAACCACTTTGGCCACGTGGTTGTCAAATGAGAGATTGCTATCAACTTGGGTCCCCAGGTCCCTAATTACTTCTTCTGTACTTAATGGATTACCACATATGTGGTAATTTGTGGGCACTTTGTTTTTGCCAAAGAGGATGACTATACACTTTTTTGGCATTTAGCTTGAGGCCATGGCTCTGGCACCAGTTGTCTGTTTCTATGAGGCCCTTTTGGAGGATGCTTGTGTCGGCTGGAGAGTCGATTATGGCGCCCAGTTTGCAGTCATCTGCGAACTTGGTCAGCCAAAGTCCTTCCGTGTTGGCCTGTACCTCCGAGAAATATATACCGAACAAGAGAGGTCCCAGGACTGAGCCTTGTGGGACACCACTTGTAACTGGTTTGGAGTCTGACATGGCTCCAGCAATTCTAACCATGTGGGTTCTGTCCTCGAGCCAGTTTGCAATCCATCTAGTGACATAGGGGTTTATATTTAAGCTGGTGAGCTTATCTATAATGCCCGAGTGGGGTATTGTATCAAAGGCTTTTGCGAGGTCCAGGTAGGCTGTGTGGACCACCTTCCCCACGTCAATGGCCTTGGTGACTGTTTCAAAGAAATCAACCAGTTTTAAGAGGCAGGATCTGCCCTTAACAAAGCCGAACTGGGTAGGATCCAGTGTTTGTAGGTCCCCAATATCTTTATTTATGAGGTCCATGATGATCCTTTCCATAGCTTTGCAGACCAAGCTAGTCAGGCTTATGGGGCGATAGTTTCCAGGATCCGTTGAGGCACCACCTTTATGGAGAGGGACCACTGTTGCTGTATGCCACTCTTTGGGCACACATCCTGTAGTAAGGCTGAGATTGAACAGTAGTTTTATGTTTGGGTTTAGCTCTTCTTGGAGTTTATGTAGGACGCAGCCCGGGACACCATCTTGTCCCATTGATGCTGTGTTTTTTGCTTTGGACAGGGCGGCTCTTACCTGAGCATCTGAGATGTCAGGGGGGCAGCACTCTGCTGGGATAGATATTTGCCCATTTGGTGGGGGGGGGGTTTGCGCTGAACCTGTCAGCTAGGATGTTGGCAATGTCTGTGGGTTCGGTGTATTTTTTGTCATTTTGGACTAATTCTGAGCATATCTGGGAATTACCACCCAGGTTCCTAACATAACTAAAGAAAGCCTTGTGATTATCCTTAGTGTCCTGTGCAATTTTTCTCTCAAAGCTGGCCTTAGACAATTTTATGTGTGCCCGTAGTTTTTGCTAATACTGATCAGTGATGCCTTCCCTTTTGGGATTTTGCTCTATCATTTAGTAGCTTCCTCCTTCTTTTGTATAGTTTGTTTATGGCTGGGGTCCACCAGACAGGACGTCTGCCTTTGGAGGATTGGGTCTTGGTTTGATTTGGGATCGCATGATCCATGCATTCCTGAAGGTGTTCATAGAATGCGTTTATAAAGGATTCTGCGGTCTGGGCCGTATTTTCCACAGGCCCGGGGGCTTTGAAAGATTCCACCTCAGTTTTGAGGAGTGTGAAATTTGCTTTAGAGAAGTTTTTCACTGTGGTTTTCTGGGCAGGGGGTGGGGTCGGGATGTGAATATCCAGTGAGATTAGTTTATGGTCTGATCTTACCAGTGAGGGATACACTTCTGGTTGGAGCATAGAGTCCCCATGTTGGTGATGATCAGGTCCAGTATGTTTTCCCCTCTTGTGGGAGTGGTAACAAGTTGTTCCATAGCATTTGAGTTTGTAAATTCTAGGAACCTTTGGGCTAGGGTGTTGGAGCTAGAGTAATGCTACCAGTCTATGTTTGGGTAGTTGAAGTCACCCAATATAATGGTGTTTGGAGAGACCTTCATATTTTCCAGTGTTCTCAGGAAGCCCGAGTGGGGTTCCTGGGTTTGGGAGGGTGGTCTGCAGCAGGCTATAAACTGGAAGGCAGTTTTACCCACTGTTAGTTGCACATGGATAGTCTCTGATGCTTCGTGCTTTGCCACCAACGTGGAGGTGTGGGTATCTTTGATGAATATCGATACTACCCCTCCTTTTGTGGTTCGGTCCAAGTTTTGGGGCCGAAAAGCATGGTATGAGGTATAACCTGGTAGTGCTGGGGTGCTCTCGGGAGCCCTGAACCAGGTTTCTGTTACTGCACAGATATCGATGTTCTCCATGCTAAGGTGAGTTTCGAAAAGTGCATCTTGAGGTTTAGACTTCTGGCGTTGAGTAGCATTACTCTTAGATTCTTATCCCTTGTGATACCTATGGAGGTGGGTTTGTCTTTTGAGCCTTGCCTAAAAAGGCACTATGGGGGTAGCAAGAGCCTTTGCCAATATCCGAAAGCCCAGGGGTGACCGGTGCAAGCCGTCCCTAGCAAAGCATCGTGGCTTGTCGAGCATATCATCCCAAGCTGACAGGCATTGGATCCCCTTTGAATGACACCAGTACTTAAGCCAATTGTTGAAATTGATCATCTTGTCTTCATATTGTGGCATCATTCTTGGTGAGGGTAAGATGCTACTCAAGGTCAGGGTCATACCGGCCTGGGGTACATGCTCAGAGAGCTCCTTTATGTCTCTTTTCATGTAGTTCAGGGAGGTACGTCTCAGGTCATTCACACCAGCATGGACAATGACTGAGTCATATTTGTACTTGCCTTGGAGTGACCTGAGTGCTTGTGTTATGTGGCGGATCCTAGCGCCTGACAGGCTGCTCACCGTGACCCTCTCCTTGTTCAGCCTGGTGAGTGGGACGTCAGTGTGCCTGACGATAGAGTCACCTATTACAAGTGTATCAGGTGTGTTGTTTAGCCTTAAGGGCTGTGACTGTTTGGCACACTGGCTTTGTGAGATATGTGTTGCATGTGTTTTGTTTTGGGGTGGCGGCTGCTTGGGTGTCTGCTTTGGAGGTCTCTGCTGCTTCGGCAGATCTTTATTTAGAGCCTCCGAGTATGTTTTTGTGTGATTATGTGTTTGGTTTGCTGTCGTGGTAGGTCTATGTGAGACTGGAATTGTAGTGAGTGTGGTTTCCTTCCCCTCCTGACTGGTTATGCCAGTACTGAGTTGAGAGAGCTTAGCCTCCAGTTTGGCTATATGGTTGCATCTCTCACATGTGTTGGAATTTGTTGGGAGTAGGAGAGGGTTGTCTGTGTACATGAGGCAGTTGTAACATTGCCTCAAGATTCCCAGATTCACCAGCTGGACCGGAGAGGAGATTGACAACTGACTTTTGGACATGCTAGAATAATATTGGGAATTCCTTAATAATTGAAAACCAGGGCCAGTGGGGAGTGAGGGTGTAGTGCTTTTAATTTTTAGTGCTGACTTATATAATTGCTTTAGTGAGCAAGTGCCAGGTAACTTAAATGCAAAAATGACAAACAGTAACTTCCTTTCAAGTGAAACAAGGAAATAAGTACAGTAAGCAATGCAGATATCACTAGTGATCCACAGAAGCACTGAGAAGTCACAGATTAGGTGGAATTAGCATTCCAGGGAAATAACAAGCAAACAAACAACAAGCATATAAACAAAGCTAGATTCAGCAGGCCTGGATCTAGTCTATGCTACAGCAAACAAGGTGTACCAATTTCAGTAAGATACAGTTCAAATATTCAGGCACTATAAACCTTTAACCAGAAATTCCCAGCTCAGAAGGGCAGAGACCAGCCTCTTCTCCCACAAGAGTGCAGACCACAAACCTTCTTAATGTAAAATAACTGGCCTGAAGCGCAAGTGCTTAAACCAGAACTAATACACTTTAAGAATAACAGACACTGGGCTCTCAATCAGCAGTTCCCAACTTAGAAGGATGAAAGCTACCTGTCCTGCCACCACAGTGCATGCCACAAACCTTCCTAATGTAAAACAACTGGTCTGAAGCCCAAGTGCTTAATCCAAAAGACTAAGAATGATAGCTACACTTTAATCAAGTTACTACCAAGCAGTAATAAATACAATTGAATACTTTAGAGAATGCCTGGATTAGTGCTCAAGTTACACAAACAAATCTAGATCCAGCAGGTCCGAATCCAGTGTATGCCACAGCAAACAAGGCGCACCAACTTCAGTAAGAAGCAGTTCAGATATGCATGCACTATAAGCCTTCAACCAGAAATTCCCAGCTCAGAAGGGCAGAGTCCAGCCTCTCCTCCCACAAGAGTGCAGACCACGAACCCTCTTAATGTAAAATAACTGGCCTGAAAGCCCAAGTGCTTAAACCAGAATTAATACACTTTTAGAATAACAGACACTGAGCCCTCAATCAGCAGTTCCCAACCTAGAAGGATGTAAGCTACCTGTTCTGCCACTACAGTGCAGACCACAAACCCTCTCAGTGCAAAACAACTGGTCCGAAGCCCAAGTGTTTAAACCAAAAGGCTTAGAATGAGTTAGACCAAGCAGTAATAAATACAATTGAGTACTTTTAAGATGATGTAAAAGTAAAAAAAGTAGGTAGAAACACAAGTAAAGTAAAAGCAGATGACATTTTTTTTTTCTTTTTTTTTTCTGAACAAGTGCTGAGATCAAAGAAACAGATTTGAGTGCTGAAACTAGAAAACTGGCTAGTTATAAGAAAAAACCTAAGCTAGAAGGCTTCCCTCCAACACAGAAGGGCTTGGGGGCTCAGAAGCCTACAAATAGTCTATACAACTTAACAGGAAAGGCAGGAAACAAGCTTAATTTTATTTATTTATTTTTTTCTATTTCCCAGATGCTCTCTTTGTACACAGTAGGAGTGCCTGAAATCAGAATATGATCTCACTGCACTCAGTTGAATGAGCAAATGAGATGGGCCCAGAAGGAGTATCCAAACACAAATTTACAAGAGGGGCGGGCAGTTGCAAGGCCACTAAGATTTAACTGAAGGGCAGAGTGAAAACTTCCAGTTCAGTTAATATTCCTTCCACACAGTTAAAATCAATTTAAATACTGTATTTTTTGGAAAAAAAAGAGCAGATAAAGGTACTTAAATTCTCTTATACGTCCAGTTGAATATAGCAAGTTCTTAGCCGGCCAAAGCTGAGGTTTTTAAGCAGAAAATATTTCACACTGTACCACTTAAATACGCAAGGACAGGAAATCAAAGAATGTGACTACCCCCACACCTGTAATTACTAGAAAATGACAAAATTCAGCAAACACTGACTAACTTCCAGTTCAGCTAATATTCCTTCCACACAGTTAAAATCAATTTAAATACTGTATTTTTTGAAAAAAAAGAGCAGATGAAGGTACTTAAATTCTCTTATACGTCCAGTTGAATATAGCAAGTTCTTAGCCGGCCAACACTGAGGTTTTTAAGCAGAAAATATTTCACACTGTACCACTTAAATAGGCAAGGACAGGAAATCAAAGAATGTGACTACGCCCACACCTGTAATTACTAGCAAATAACAAAATTCAGCAAACACTGAATAACTTCCAGTTCAGCTAATATTCCTTCCACACAGTTAAAATCAATTTATATACTGTATTTTTTTGAAAAAAAAAGAGCAGATAAAGGTACTTAAATTCTCTTATACGTCCAGTTGAATATAGCAAGTTCTTAGCCGGCCAAAGCTGAGGCTTTTAAGCAGAAAATATTTCACACTGTACCACTTAAATAGTCAAGGATAGGAAATCAAAGAATGTGACTACCCCCACACCTGTAATTACTAGCAAATAACAAAATTCAGCAAACACTGACTAACTTCCAGTTCAGCTAATATTCCTTCCACACAGTTAAAATCAATTTAAATACTGTATTTTTTGAAAAAAAAAGAGCAGATAAAGGTACTTAAATTCTCTTATACGTCCAGTTGAATATAGCAAGTTCTTAGCCGGCCAAAGCTGAGGATTTTAAGCAGAAAATATTTCACACTGTACCACTTAAATAGGCAAGGACAGGAAATCAAAGAATGTGACTACCCCACACCTGTAATTACTAGAAAATAACAAAATTCAGCAAACACTGACTAACTTCCAGTTCAGCTAATATTCCTTCCACACAGTTAAAATCAATTTAAATACTGTATTTTTTGGAAAAAAAAGAGCAGATAAAGGTACTTAAATTCTCTTATACGTCCAGTTGAATATAGCAAGTTCTTAGCCGGCCAAAGCTGAGGTTTTTAAGCAGAAAATATTTCACACTGTACCACTTAAATAGGCAAGGACAGGAAATCAAAGAATGTGACTACCCCCACACCTGTAATTACTAGCAAATAACAAAATTCAGCAAACACTGACTAACTTCCAGTTCAGCTAATATTCCTTCCACACAGTTAAAATCAATTTAAATACTGTATTTTTTTGAAAAAAAAAGAGCAGATAAAGGTACTTAAATTCTCTTATACGTCCAGTTGAATATAGCAAGTTCTTAGCCGCCAAAGCTGAGGATTTTAAGCAGAAAATATTTCACACTGTACCACTTAAATAGGCAAGGACAGGAAATCAAAGAATGTGACTACCCCACACCTGTAATTACTAGAAAATAACAAAATTCAGCAAACACTGACTAACTTCCAGTTCAGCTAATATTCCTTCCACACAGTTAAAATCAATTTAAATACTGTATTTTTTGAAAAAAAAAGAGCAGATAAAGGTACTTAAATTCTCTTATACGTCCAGTTGAATATAGCAAGTTCTTAGCCGGCCAAAGCTGAGGTTTTTAAGCAGAAAATATTTCACACTGTACCACTTAAATTGGCAAGGACAGGAAATCAAAGAATGTGACTACCCCCACACCTGTAATTACTAGCAAATAACAAAATTCAGCAAACACTGACTAACTTCCAGTTCAGCTAATATTCCTTCCACACAGTTAAAATCAATTTAAATACTGTATTATATTCCTTCCACACAGTTAAAATCAATTTAAATACTGTATTTTTTTGAAAAAAAAAGAGCAGATAAAGGTACTTAAATTCTCTTATACGTCCAGTTGAATATAGCAAGTTCTTAGCCGGCCAAAGCTGAGGTTTTTAAGCAGAAAATATTTCACACTGTACCACTTAAATAGGCAAGGACAGGAAATCAAAGAATGTGACTACCCCCACACCTGTAATTACTAGCAAATAACAAAATTCAGCAAACACTGATTAACTTCCAGTTCAGCTAACATTCCTTCCACACAGTTAAAATCAATTTAAATACTGTATTTTTTTGAAAAAAAAAAAGAGCAGATAAAGGTACTTAAATTCTCTTATACGTCCAGTTGAATATAGCAAATTCTTAGCCGGCCAAAGCTGAGGTTTTTAAGCAGAAAATATTTCACACTGTACCACTTAAATAGGCAAGGACAGGAAATCAAAGAATGTGACTACCCCCACACCTGTAATTACTAGCAAATAACAAAATTCAGCAAACACTGACTAACTTCCAGTTCAGCTAATATTCCTTCCACACAGTTAAAATCAATTTAAATACTGTATTTTTTGAAAAAAAAAGAGCAGATAAAGGTACTTAAATTCTCTTATACGTCCAGTTGAATATAGCAAGTTCTTAGCCGGCCAAGGCTGAGGATTTTAAGCAGAAAACATTTCACACTGTACCACTTAAATAGGCAAGGACAGGAAATCAAAGAATGTGACTACACCCACACCTGTAATTACTAGCAAATAACAAAATTCAGCAAACACTGACTAACTTCCAGTTGAGCTAATATTCCTTCCACACAGTTAAAATCAATTTAAATACTGTATTTTTTTGAAAAAAAAAAGAGCAAATAAAGGTACTTAAATTCTCTTATACGTCCAGTTGAATATAGCAAGTTCTTAGCCGGCCAAAGCTGAGGTTTTTAAGCAGAAAATATTTCACACTGTACCACTTAAATAGGCAAGGACAGGAAATCAAAGAATGTGACTACCCCACACCTGTAATTACTAGCAAATAATAAAATTCAGCAAACACTGACTAACTTCCAGTTCAGCTAATATTCCTTCCACACAGTTAAAATCAATTTAAATACTGTATTTTTTGAAAAAAAAAGAGCAGATAAAGGTACTTAAATTCTCTTATACGTTCAGTTGAATATAGCACGTTCTTAGCCGGCCAAAGCTGAGGTTTTTAAGCAGAAAATATTTCACACTGTACCACTTAAATAGGCAAGGACAGGAAATCAAAGAATGTGACTACCCCCACACCTGTAATTACTAGCAAATAACAAAATTCAGCAAACACTGACTAACTTCCAGTTCAGCTAATATTCCTTCCACACAGTTAAAATCAATTTAAATACTGTATTTTTAAAAAAAAAAAAAGAGCAGATAAAGGTACTTAAATTCTCTTATACGTCCAGTTGAATATAGCAAGTTCTTAGCCGGCCAAAGCTGAGGTTTTTAAGCAGAAAATATTTCACACTGTACCCCTTAAATAGGCAAGGACAGGAAATCAAAGAATGTGACTACCCCCACATCTGCAATTACTAGCAAATAATAAAATTCAGCAAACACTGACTAACTTCCAGTTCAGCTAATATTCCTTCCACACAGTTAAAATCAATTTAAATACTGTATTTTTTTGGGGAAAGAAAAGCGCAGATAAAGGCACTTAAATTCTCTTATACGTCCAGTTGAATATAGCAAGTTCTTAGCCGGCCAAAGCTGAGGTTTTTAAGCTATGGGTGGGAGGATGGAATTAAACAGCATTAGGAGCAGCTATAAGCCCCTGCAGGACAGCAGTGTCAAAGACTGCTCTGGATTTAGAGAAGAGAGGTATATGCTAATGCTTGGTGAATGTAAGAACTGAGGTCCAGGTAGCAGCTTCTAGAATGTCTCTGGTAGGAACCCCTCTGAGAAAGGCTGCAGAAGTAGATGCAGCCCTGGTGGAATGGGATCTGATCCCCTTGGGGACAGGTTTACCATGGATGCATGTAGCAGAAACGAATACAATGACTTATCCATTTTGAAATTGTCTGCTTTGAGATAGCCTTTCCCTCTGCCCCTGCAGCAAATGCCACCAGTAGTTGCTCAGATTTTCTTAGAGATTTTGTCCTGTTCAAGTAGAATCTTAGCTGTCTGTGTACATCCAATGAATGTAGAATCCGCTCCCCCTTGTTCTGTGGATTTGGGAAAAAGTTGGCAGATGGATGGTCTGATTAAGAGCCACACTCGATACCACTTTAGGCATAAAGGATGGATTGGTCCCGAGCACTACTCTGTCCAGGTAGAAAATAATAAAAGGCTCCACTGCCATGAGAGCCTGTAGTTCTGAGATCCTTCTAGCTGAAGTGACTGCTAAAAAAAAGCTGCTTTCCAAGAGAGAACTTTTATGTCTGCAGTAGCAGCTGGCTCAAAAGGAGGCAGGGTGAGTTTTTCCAACACAAAATTGAGGTCCCATGCAGGAGTTGGTGCTCTACTGGGTGGTCTTACATTTTTGGCCCCTCTGAGATACTGTTGTAGCAGGGGATGAGAAAAGAGGGGAGGCTCTGTGTTGTAATAAGCTGAAATGGCAGAGGCGTGGATTTTTATGGAAGAGAAAGATAGTCCCTTGTGAAGCATCTCAGTCAAATATTGCAGAATCTGAGGAATATTGGGCATTTCTGTGCTTATTCCATGTGCCTGATTCCAGGCAAAAAATCTTTTCCATTCATCAGCATAAGATTTTCTAGCGCTAGGCCTTCTAGCCTCCAAAATGACATCCATTACAGGTTTGCTGAGGGATGTAACAGGTGAAATTAGTTGATTAGCCATGCTGCAAGATTCAGAGTTTGGAGCTGAGTGTGTAGAATTTGAAAGTTCTGCTGAGACAGTAGATAAAGTGTATGACGCAGGTACCACAGAGGAAGGTGTGCCATATTGCATAGGAGCGGGTATCAGTGTTGGCGAGGCCAGTCTGGAGCAATCAGAATCATTTTTGTTTTTTTCCTGTCTGACTTTTAGTAATACCTTGGAGACCAGAGGCAGGGAGGGAAAAGCATAGTCTGATAGGTTTTTCCAGCTGAAGGATACAGCATCGACTTTCCAAGCTTTTTTGTGATGGATTCTTGTGCAGAATTTGTCCAACTGATAGTTTTGGGGTGAGGCAAAAATATCTATGTCTGGGCTCCTCCATTTGTGTGTCAACATGCTGAAGATTTGCAGATTCAGTTTCCATTCGTGTGGGTCCCTAAGATTTCTGCTTAGTTCGTCTGCCACAGTATTTTGTTTTCCTGGCAGGAATTGAGCTTGTAGATGTATTTGGTAAGACAAGGCTGTGTTCCACAAGGCCATGGTTAGTCTACAAAGGGAGTAGGAATGGGTACCCCCCTGCTTGATTATGTACCACGTGACTGTGGTGTTGTCCGTCCTTATCAGTAGTTGCCCTAGATGAAGAAAGTCCTTGAAAGCTGTCAGAGCATTCTGTACAGCTAGCATCTCTTTCTGGTTGATATGCAGGTGCATTTGATTTGGGCTCCATTCACCCTGAGTGCATCTCCCTGCCAGATTCGTCCCCCAGCATAGTCTGATGTGATTGTAGTCAGGGTTTGGGTAGCAGGGGGTGGAATGAATGACAGTCCCTTGTTTTGGTGACAGGCCTCTGCCCACCACAGGAACTCTTGCCGCAGGCAAGGAATGATAGCAATCATTGTTTCCAGGCTGTGACAATGTTGACTCCATAAGCTTTTTAGGTACCATTGAAGTTTCCTCATATGCAGTCTTGTAACATGGAATTAGAAGAATTCAGGAAGCCATGAACCCCAAGGCCTGCAGAATTTGTCTTGCAGATAACTGGGGTTTTGTGGCCACTTGTTTGAAGTAAGTCAGTTGGATTTGTTTGTCTGGCATGAGGTAAGCCATCTGGGCAGTTGTATTCAAGCTTGCACCCAGGAATGTAATATTTTTGAAAGGGTACCAGTTGTGATTTCTTTTCGTTTATGGTGTACCCTAGGCAAGTTAGAAGCCTTTTTACAAATGCCAGATGCTGTAGAAGAGTGTCCTTGTTTTCTGCCTGAATTAGGCAGTCGTCCAGATAAGGATAAATTTGAATGTTTCTTTGTCTGCAAAATGCAATTACCGGTGCCAGGCACTTTGTGAAGACCCTGGGTGCAGTAGATAAGCCAAAGGGCAGTGCACAGAACTGGTAATGCAAATAGCCTGCTTTGAAGCGGAGGTATCTTCTGCAAGATTCCCTGACTGGGATATGCAGGTAAGCCTCTTTTAAGTCTAGAGTTACCAACCAGGCATCCTTACCTAACATAGGCAATAACTGTTGTAGAGTCAGCATCTTGAATTTTGGAATGTCTAGGAAAATATTTGGATAAGTCCAGAATTGGACGCCATGATTTGCCTTTTCTGGGTACCAGGAAAAGTCTTGATTAAAAGCCTTGTTCTTTTTCCTTTTCTGGTACTGGTTGAATAGCCCCCATATCCATGAGGGACATAACTTGTTTCTGGGCCTCTTCCCACTGATTTGGATGCAGATCTGGCCATCTGTTTGGAATTGGCAACATGTGGAAATGAAATCTATATCCCTGGGATACTATATTTAAAACCCACTTGTCCTGGGTAATTAGATGCCCATTTTGTGCATGAAGTGCTAGCTTTCCCCCCAAAGGGGCTGCCAAAAGATAAGTGCTTGGAAATGGCAGAGGAAAGTCATTGAGACTGTTTACTGTAGGGGATGCCTTGCTACTTCCAGATTTGGAGGTGGAGGCACCCCATTGTTTTGTTCTGTAAGTTCCTTGTGACTGAAACCTGGAGCCTTTGGAGTGTCTGGGTTTGACCTGAGCAGCTCTTGTGGGTACTGGAAAGGACCAATTCTTAGTAGGCCAGTGCCTACTGAACCTGGGAGGCTGCACTTGTAGGAAATCTTTTACAGTTTGCATAGATTTAGATTTGTCTTCCATCTTTTTCAAAACCTCTTCTGCCTTATTACCAATTAGACTGTCCTGTTGTAAAGGAGCATCCAACAATTTTGCTTTAACATGATCAGGCAGATTTTTCTCCTTGAGCCAAGCATGCCTTCTTATCACAGATCCAGTTACAGCGGCCCTGCAAGAGACCTCCAAGGAATCAAAACTACATTGCAAAGTATGCTTTCCAACTTGTTCAGCTGAATGCAATAAATCCTGTAACTCTTTATTTTCCACACAGTCAGAAATCAACATCATTTTCTGTTTAAGTAAGCCCATGACATGCTGCTGATATTTAAGCATCTGAAATTGACAGTTTAAAGCCCTGATAGCCAGGGTTGCAGACATGTAAACTTTCTTAACCCATCTATCCAGCGCCCTGGAGTCTCTATTAGAAGGGGTAGGATTTTTAGCAGTAGAAGCCTTAACACCCTTGGGACCCTGAGAAATTGTTTCAGGGTTAGCAGTAGGATTTTTAAAAAGAAATTTGTGGGAGTCAGGAACCCAGTAATATCTATCTGGCTTACTAGGAGCCGGAGGCAGGGAATCAGGAGCCATACTGGATTCTAAGAAAACATCATCAACAATGTCTTGAACTGGAGGTATAGCCAAAGGCCTATGCTGAGGAAGAAGGAGGAAATCCCTAAGTCTCTTTTTGGATTCTGAAAAATCCTTACTCTCCCAATGAAAATGTTCCCTTAAGTTATGCAAAGTTTCTCCAAAAGAAAAATCCTCAGGAGAAGCAGAAGGGATGGATTCTTCTGCATCAGAGTCCTCATAAGGTGGAATAGATAATTCCTGATCAGAAGAGGAATCAGAAGAAATGGAAACCTGATCTCAAGATTCATAATCAGTATCTTGCCTAGGCCTCTTAGCAGGAGGGGGTTGGGAACCCCTGATCAAAGTAATTAAATCCATAGCCATTTGGATCATTTCGTGGCCCATGCGTCGGTTTTTTAGACATAGAAGTTGGTTTAGGTCTTGTTTTTGAGGATGGCGTCAGTTTAATATACAAATCTTTAGGCCTGAAAACACCCTCAGAAGCCGGTGCCTGCTCAGCAGCTCCGGACCCATCTAAGGGAGAGACATCCATGGGTTCAATACTTGAAGTGTCTTGTGGCATACCAGACTCCGAATGGGTCTCAGTAAAGGCCTGCGAATCAAAAGTAGCGGGTATCACGGGCTGCGAAAGCGCCTCACTGAGAACTGGCGACTGGCTTAGGAGAAGCATCATCATCGGTTTTGGACCTCGATGGTCTGTCTCTGTCTTTTTCTTTGTGTTTTTTGTGAATTTCGGTAGCCGGACTGCTAACCAATGACATTTCTGGATAGTTAAATCTTGAGCAAAAATATTTAGATGCAAAAATATACCGACGCTTAATACTGCGTTGGTTAAATTTAGCACAAAACCGACAGCAAGGCACATTGTGGTCAGGGCCTAGGCAAGGAATACAGTACAAATGAAAATCCTTATGAGGTATTTGCTTCCCACAAGTAATACAATTATTAACTTTTACTGACATAGGTAAGGAGCAAAAAAAAAGTTTCCCCAATGGGGTACTTAGCTTTAGGTTGAAGACTTCGGTTCTGAAACTCGAAAATGAAAATTTCAGGAGTCGGCCGACCGGCACTTGTGAACTGCTTCTGTTTCAGGCACCGTGCGGCAAGAAAGACTGATGAAAATAGCGTCGGCTGCATGTTTTATACCCCTGACGACCTGACGTCATGGAGGAAGGGACAGCAACCGACGCAGGACCCAAGACTCTGTTATTCAGGCCGAATGAGGGCAACCTGCCAGCAGATTACCCAAATGTAATGACTGCAACAGTGAAACACAAAGAACATATACTGTGTGTGTGCCTGTTGTCCTCCCAGTGAATGTTCCCCCACAGGTGCCAGTGGTGAGGATTGAGGCTCCTTGATTACTGGCCCAAAGGTTGGATATCCACACCATGTATTGGTTGCCAGTAGTGGGATGTCACACAAGTATTTAACATATAACAGCTTGCATCATGGTGTGCAAAGAAACATCTAGTATCACTCAATGTCATTCAGCATATGAAGTCTGTATACACAGTACTTTCAAATCTCAATCATATACTCCTGTAGGTATATCTTTCTTTTGAAAAGGTATTCTGCCATGCCTGCAGTACTTGGAACTTAGTTTTAAATAATTTTAAGTACTAACAGAACATACTGTATGATACAGGTACTTGAGAATTCATGCACTATCAACTAGATGGGAGGGATTCACATTATCTTGTGTTATTTGGAGGACGGCTATATACATCTGCATTTTATTTCTCTATCATCAGTGTGCAGTACACAGCTGTAGTCTTTTCTTGATTAAATTCTTAAATAACTTTAACTGTGTTACAAAATCTGCTAGATTATGTTACTTTCTAGTTTACATTTTACAGCACTTGATTATCCCTTCAGTTTCTTAACAGTAATACACTATCAAGTTATCTTAACTATGCTATTATCAGCAAAACTGTGATGAACTTGGTGCCGGGTGAACATGTGTTTAAAAAAATTAGATATGTTGCCCTCACACTGTTGCTATTTCCTCTTCAACAGTCACGAGCTCTAGCTACTTTTAATCTGCTCAAGTCAGCCCTTCTGCCAGTGCACACAGTAACAATTTTTTTAAAAACACTATTACTGAAGTATCACTTAAGACATAGGCAAACGTGCATTAACAGAAAAGGGAAAAAAACATTAACATCTGTTACCATTTATATACATTGTATAACACGACAGTCACAAAGAAAGGAAGGATAACAGTCCAACATAGTACATAAACTCCTGAATTCTTGACTTCCCTTAAACCTCATTCATCCTCCTCCTGAACATTATTCTGCATGTACTGTTATCATAATTTCCATTTATTGCTCCTTCCTTTTCTAAAGATCCCACTTCCAATTCTTTTATCTTGTTTATAATATTCAATATTTCCAGTACAGTTGGTTTAGAGTCCAATTTCCATTTTTTCGTAACTGCATTTTCTGGCAGCCAACAGAGTTAAACTTAATAAGGCCTTACTATGTACTATGTCTAGGCTGTGTCATAGGTTCATAGGTAGGTACTACGCTATTGGGCCTGGGGCCTATACAAGTCCAGCCAAAAAGGTACCACGGCTTTTGCCACCCAAGAAAATTATTTTCCTGTGCCACTGTCGAGCATAGCCACAGAGGTGATCCACGGGGTGAATTTCCTATTTCCCATCCAGTCATCAAGATCTTTCTTGAAGAGTGCTAATGAGGAGCTTTGTTTGATATAGATAGGTAGTTTATTCCACAGTATGGGAAGTCTCTGGGACAGGAATCTATCCCTCCGGCATGTTCTGTTTATTGTGGTGACAAGGTTTAGGTCCCTAGAGCATGTAGCTCGGAGGGACTGGGATTCCTTTAAGTGGAGCATGTCCAACAGCTCTGGGTTTGACATAGTTTTGTATGTTAGGCAGAGATCACCTCTGAGTAGGCGATATGTGATGGAGTAAAGCTGGAGTTCTTTGAGACGGTCTGCGTAGGGCATCTGTTTGAGGCTGGTAATCCTCTTTGTAAGGTATTTCTGTGGCCCTTCCAGTTGTTGTAGATGTCTTGTGAGGTACATACCAAAAGGGGCGTTGTACTTTATAACGGGTCTAATGAGTGATGAGTAGAGGGGAACAATGACCTCTTTTTTGTGGATGAGAAACTTTTTGTGATTAGGTGTGCCACGTAGAAGGATTTCCTGACTACTGTGGCGATGTGATTATCAAAGGAGAGACTACTGTCCACCTGTGTCCCAAGGTCTCTTATCACACTTTCGGTGTTAAGTATACTACTGCCTATGTTGTAGTTCATGGGTACAGAGTTTTTACCAAAGGGGATGACAATGCACTTTTTGCCATTGAGCTTGAGGCCATGGCTTTGACACCAGGCATCTGTCTCAGTGAGGCCCTTTTGTAGGATGTCCACATCGTTAGGAGTTTCGATTATGGCTCCTAGTTTGCAGTCATCTGCGAACTTCATTAGCCAAAGACCTTCTGTGTTAGCCTGTACTTCAGAGACGTAGACACCAAACAGGAGAGGACCAAGGACTGAACCCTGTGGTACACCACTTGTCACTGGTCTGAAGTCGGATTTGGAGTCTGCTACTTTCACAGTGTGGGTTCTGTCAATGAGCCAGTAGGCAACCCATCTTGTGACACAGGGATTTATACCTAGTTTAGTGAGTTTATCTATAATTCCAGAGTGGGAGATGGTGTCGAAAGCCTTGGCAAGATCTACATAGGCTGTGTGAACCACCTTACCCTTGTCAACAGCTTTGGTGACTACTTCAAAGAAGTCTATCAGGTTTAGGAGACATGATCTGCCTTTTACAAACCCGAACTGGGTGGGGTCCAGAGTTTAGAGATTACCAATGTCTTTGTTTATAAGTTCCATGATAACACGTTCCATGGCCTTGCAGACCAGGCTTGTCAGGCTAATGGGACGGTAGTTCCCGGGATCCGTGGTGGCACCCCCTTTGTGGAGTGGGATAACAGTCGCTGTGTGCCATTCATCAGGCACAAAGCCTGAGGTGAGGCTATGATTGAACATGGTACTTAGGTGGGGTGCCAGTTTGTTCTGTAGTTCGTGTAGAATGCAGCCTGGGATGTTGTCTGGTCCCATGGATACTGTGTTCCTGGCTTTGGAGAGTGTGGTTTTTACCTGTGCAGCCGTGATTACAGGAACTTTGCATTCTTCAGGTATAGAGATGGGGTCTTTAGGGGGTGAGAGGGGGGTAAAGTTAGCACTGAACCTATCTGCCAGAATGTTGGCAATATCAGTTGGGTCTGTATATTTAGTGCCATTGTGCTGTAACTCAGAGCAGATCTGAGTGTTGCCACTGAGATTCTTGACATAGCTATAGAATGCTTTGTGGTTGTCTTTAGAATCAGTGGCGATTTTGTTTTCATAACTAGCTTTGGAGAATTTTATCAGGGATTGCAGCTTCTTACTGAGGCTGACCAGGGAGCTCCTCCACTCATGGGATTTTACTCTCTTTTGCAACAGTTTCTTCCTTCTATTGTACAGTTTGTTTATGGTAGGGGGATCACCAGATTGGCTTCCTTTTTTTGGAGGATAGCATCTTGGTTCTGTTTGGGATAGCATGATCCATGCACTCATGTATGTGCTTATAAAGTGCAATTGTGTAGGATTCAGTAGTTGCAACTCTATTGTCCATCTGCATGGGTGTCATGAAGTTCAACACTTTTGCCTTAAGAAGCATGAAGTTGGCTTTGGAGAAATTTTTTACCATGGTTTCCTTAATGGGGGGTGGGGGCAGGATGTGGATATCTAGGGTAATTAGCTTATGGTCGGATCGGACCAATGAGGTGTTGACTTCAGGTGTGGAACACCGGTCACTCATGTTGGTAATGACTATTGTTGCTCCTGGTGAGGGTGTGGGATAAGTTGATCCAGGGCATTGGAATTTATGAATTCCAGAAAGCGTTGAGCAAAGGAGTTGGTACATGAGTAGTTTTCCCAGTTAATGGTGGGGTAGCTGAAATCGCCCATTATTAGGGTGTTTGGTTGAACCCTAATATTTTCCAGTACATCAAGAAAAGAGGAGTGGGAATCCTGGGGCAAGGTGGGTGATCTGTAGCAAGCTACAATTTGGATTGCAGTTTTGCCCAGAGTTAGTTGCGCTTGGATAACCTTGGCTGCATTGTGCTGAGCAACTAGCCTGGAGGTGTGGCAATCCTTAATGAATATGGACACACCTCCGCCTTTGGTGTTCCGGTCCAGGTTACATGGCTGAAAAGTGTGGTATGAGTTATAGCCTGGTAGTGCAGGGGTGCTCTCTGGAGCCTTGAAACAGGTCTCAGTCACTGCACAGATATCGATGTTCTCCATTTTAAGGAGTGCCTCGAGTGAGTGTATTTTGAGATTTAGACTTCTAGCATTGAGTAGCATCATCCTCAGTTTTTGCTTGCCTGTTCCTGTTACAGTGGTGAATTTGTCATTTGAACCTTGCCTAAAAAAAGCACTATAGGGGCGTCAAGAACCTTAGCCAGTATCCGGAATCCCAGGGGTGACAAGTGCAGGCCATCTCTGGCAAAGCATTATGGTCTGTCGACCATGTCATCCCAGGCAGACAGATACTGGATCTCTTTAGAATGGCACCAGAAACTTAGCCAATTGTTGAAGTCAATCATTTTGTCCTTGTACTGCGTCATCATTCTGGGTTATGGCAGAATGCTACACAGGGCTAGGGTCATACCTGCCTGGGCTACAAGATCGGAGAGCTCTTCCATGTCTCTTTTCATGTAGTCCAGGGAGGTACCTCTCAGGTTGTTCACACCAACATGGACAATGACAGAGTCATATTTGTACTTGTTGTGGAGTGACCTGAGTGTGTGGGTTATGTGGCGGATCCTGGCACCCGACAGGCAGCTGACAGTAACCTTCTCCTTTTGTTTAGCCTGGTGAGTGGGATATCAGTGTGCCTGACTATTGAGTCACCTATGACTAGTGTGTTGGGTACGTTGTTTTGCCTTATTGGCTGTGGTTGAGTGGTAAACTGAGTATGCGGGCTATGTGTCATTTGGGTTGTGTTGGGGGATGGAGGTTGCTTGCATTTCTGCTTTGGAGGTCTCTGTTGCTTAGACAGATTATTATTGAGAGCCTCCGCAAATGTTTTTGTGTTACTATGTGTGGGTGTTGTTGGTTTAGATTTAGTGAGACGATGTGATGAGTGTGGTGTGGTGCAAGTGTTTACCTTCTCCTCTTGACTGTCAAGTTCAGTCTTGATTGGCGAGAGCTTTACCTCCAGTTTGGCTAGATAAGTGCATCTCTCACAGGTTGTAGTGTTGGGTGGTAGGAGGAGAGGGTTGTCTGTGTACATGAGGCAAGTTCTACATTGCCCCAAGATGCCCAGATTCAGACAGGAGAGAACACTGGGAGCTGACCCTTGGACATGCCTGAATAAAAAAACTATTTTCCTATAGATAAGTGAGGAAAGTGAGTACAAGAGCTGTTTTTCTCTAAACAAGTGAGGAAAGTAAGTACCAAAACTGTTTTCCTCTAGGTAATGAGGAAAGCTGAGTGCTGTAGTAATTAGTAGGTTATTTAGTGCTTACAAGTTCTGAACAAGTGCTGATCACGAATAAGCAAATTCAAGTGCTAAAACTAAGAATATGTATCTGGACTAAACTAGTTACAGGAAAGGGGGAAAACAAGTGCAAATATGGGCTTTTAAATCAGAAAGTTGAGAGAGATGGAAAAACTGCCCAAATGGCCAATAACTTCAATTTCTGGGCCAGAACCACTCCTTATGTGCTAGATAGGTTACCTAGTGCTTACCACTGCCACTGATAAGCTAAAAGGCTTCCCTCCAACACAGAAAGCTTGGGGTGGATCAGAAGCTTACATACAGTCCTGGATCAGCAAATCTGTACCTGGACTACACTAGTTACAGGAAAGGTATATATGTATATATATATATATATATATATATATATATATATATATATATATATATATATATATATATATATGTATGTATATATATATATATATATATATATACACAGAAAAGTAGCTAAAACAGCAGTAAAAACAATTCAAATGCAGTGCAAGCTAGCACACTTGAGTATGTAGCAATGTTAGACCAAACAGTTTAAAAAAATGCAATGAAATTAAAAATGACTAAAACAAATGCAGAAGGAGTCTATTAGGTAGAATGAGGTAAAGAGATGGGACTGGGGGGAGTGTCTCGGATCAGATCTACAGTGGGGGCGGGCAACTGCAAAAGCCTCAAAATTTAAACAACAAGACAGGGAGGGTGGGTATGGGAAAATCAGCACCTTCAGCAGAAATCTGAAAAAACTATATAGTGAAGCAAAAATAACAGTGCACAACTCTGAAGTCAGCCAGAAATTATAAAAAATTAGTCAAACAACAATTACCAGTACACAACTCTGAAGTGCCAGAAAAATATACTCAGCTCTGTATATCTCCAGATAGTTTGAGGAGCACTCTGTCAGGACACAGGAAAGCTCCAGCAATGATATGAGTCCCAGCTCAAAAGAATCATTGTCCCAGCTCAAAAGAATAATTTCTTTAGTTACAGCCATTCCTCAGCCAATATTTCTGATAGAGCACTCTGTAATGATTTTTTTTAAATCTGTCAACTCATTACACTCCCACAACATATCTTCCCAGTTACCTCTTTCTTCCCCATCATAGCTCCAACACTTGCTATCTACCTGAGGAGAAATTCTTTTGACGTCTGATTGGAGTATAAAATACCTAAGCAAACACTGCCAAGCAAAGATCCTACAACTTTTTTGACTTACACTGCATACTTGGGAGCAATATATATGCCCTCCCATTGTTTTCTTGTAAACTGCTTTTCCAGTCACTCTTCCAAACCTTTTCTAACTTTCTCTGATTGTTATATCTATCGTGCAATATTTTATATGCCCTACTAATTTTTCCTTATTAATGGCAGCTTCTAGATTCAACAAAAACTCTACCCTACCAGAGCAGACCTTTCACTTAAAGATTGCTCTACCTCTTTCTCTTTGCCATAATCTGATATCAATCAGTGGTAGAGAAGAGTTCCTAGCCTGCAGTCCACACATCATCTTGTCCTCATGCCACTTTACTACCTTTCCCAGCCCAGTTATTTCCTCCAAGTACCGACTTGGTTCCTTTGCCAGTTCTCTCCAGTAAATTCCAGTCCCCTCTAGCCTAGTTTCTATGCCTTACTTGCAGTTACCCCTACTGGCAAAGTCTCCTTTCTACATTCTTGTGTCGGCTTAGTTATTTAACTACTTTCTGTTTTTTTATGAATATAATATTTCTGTAGGGTTATTTTCCTTAAGGATCTACATCTAAATTCCCACTCTCTATTTCCTGAACTCCCCCCACTTCATCATTTAAATTATAACCTTCTGCTTGTGCTATGTACATGAGCACAAAGGTCCGGAATGCAGAAACCACCAGCAAGAGGAAACAAGTTTGAAACAGCTCACAATAAGGCTCCAAAATCCAAAGCTGTAAAAAGTTTGTTTTCTTAACGCCACAAATTGAGTACTCGTTTTCGTCAACCATATTTTTATCACTTTTTTCCCTCCTAATGTCTAAACTTCCACAGGAATACAATCTGTCCCTGGAGACTTTCCTGAAGTCTGACTATATATACACATCACAGGTTTTTATCTCATCTCATCCCATCTTAACTGTCAACTGTTGAGCCTCATTTGCCTCTAGCCTTGGCATAATCGAGTCTTCCATGAATATTTCCATTTGTGCTCTTTCCTGCTTTCCAAGTTTTCTGCTTTATACAAATTTTTGTAAAACATCTCAAATAGCTCTAATAACTTTCACAGAATCTCTAGTTATTTTTCTTATTATAGGTTCCCTACATTTGGTGACAACCTTTTCTACTTTATGTGGCATAAGTCATTTTGCTAAAAGGTTTTGTGGTCTGGCGTAATTATTAAAAAACAGTTGCTTAACAATCTTTTGAAGCTCATGCATATTATGCAGATATTCCCTTATTTTCTCTTTAGCACTCTGCATTTGTGCCTCTTCTTGTTTTGTGAGATTCCCTTTATTCCGCAATATTTTAACCTTTGTCAATCCCTATTAATTCTTAACCATATCTCTTTCTCTTTTAATTATACTCTATGTTTAAACTCCATTTTCATTTTATCCCACTCACTAGCTATAAATTATGAAGACATTTCTATCTTCCTTAATAACCCACAAACAATTTACACTGCCCACTTCATAAATTCTTCACTTTTTAACAGGTAGGTGGAAAAAGTGCCAGTGTCTCATTTTATATTTCATTATACTGCATTTTTTTTTTTTTTTTACTGGCGCATGATCTGAAACTGTTATTCGATGTGTGCCAAAACTTTCAATTAAATGTACATGTTCCTATGAAATATAGTTTCTGTCTAGTCTATCCCATTTATTATACCTTGGGGAATAATATGCACATTCTGTTGAGTTCTTGCCACTGAATTCACCTCTTCCATAACAAATATTTTCAAAAACCTCTTCAGTAATCTACCCCTCTTTTGTTATATATTCCCCTCTGGGTCCCCTAATACATCCTCACTAATGCAAATCAAATTCCAGTCCCCACATATAAGTAATATTCCCTGATGAAAGCGGATTATATCTCAAAAAACAATTCTAAAGGTCCATAAACAGCAGTTTTTGGTGGAATATACATACATGCCAGTGCAATTCTCCTCCCTTTCCAATAGCCTCATACTAACACAAATGTGGCACTATTGTCTCTTTTTTCCTGTTCTGTCACTGCTGAAGCCCATCTACAATCAGTATTATTACTCCCCTTTTCATTTGTCTCTGACATTCTACTCCGTTCTTTCAAAATGCGTCTCCTGCAGCACTACTATTTTCACTCTGCATTCCTTTTAATATAATTTAATACTCTTTCCTTTTTGTTTATACCTGTAAAGCCATTTACATTCCAAGATAACATGACAGCAAAACCTTTGTGATAAAAAGCTGTTGTTTTCACCTACTGTACGTTAGTTTTTAAACACTGGCTGTTTTCCATGACACGTATTGTAGCTCTGTTGAATTATCACTTAAGACATATGCAAACATACATTAGCAGAAAAGAAAATGAACCATATTGATATTCTTCCATTTACATGCATTATATATCACATATCTTTTCTTTGTAATTATCATTAGTTCAATATTACATAAATTGATAAATTTCTGCCTTCACTTAAACCTCACACCTCCTCTTCCTGAGCATCATTTTGCATGAACTGTTCCCCACAGTTTTCATTTATTTCTATGTCACTTCCTCATTCCCTTTTCGAAACATCGTTCTTACAGTTCTTTTTATAATATTCAGTGTTTCAAATATAGTTGGTTTAGACTTTGATTTCCACTTTCCAGTAATCGGTTTTTGGCAGCCAACATAATTAAACTTTATAAGACCTTGCTATATCTAGGCAATTTAGAACCAGTGTCCTATCTCAAAAAAAATCATACCCTTCATTACAAAGAAATACATCTGGAGCGTTTCTCCACTGAAAATTGGCTTTGTTCCAAGTCGGACTTTCCCAGTTAACAAATGTTAAATAAATAAATAAAATAAATATTTACAGCCATTTGCTTACCCAGTATTTCTGACAGAGTACTCTGTAGAGTATTTTTAGAATCTGCCAACTCATTACATTCTTAAAACACACTTTCTCACTTACCTCTTCCTTCCCCATCACACCTCCAACATTTGCTACAGACTTGAGGAAAAAATAGAAGTTATGTTCTTACCATAACGTTCCATGTTAGTTGTCTTCTTCTCGCCTTCTTCTTGCTGGATGGGTTCGGAGCCAACCTCGGCTCCGACTCGGCCACTCTAAAAGCTCGAGAGTTGGTTCCACCGGCTCGAGGCTCCCCTTATATCCCACAATGCTAGGCGTGAGTTACCTCAGATCTCGTTTGTAAGCTAGGCCCAGCTTATAATAGCAATAGAATAACTGTAAACAAAGTCCACCTCTATAAACCAGGGAGAAGAGAAGGGTGACCTACATCCTGATCCAGGAAAATATGCACAGCAGCATATACCTAAAGTAAAGAGGTGGTAGAAAGAGAGGTCACAATCAAACTCCTCTAGGTCTGTCCAGGCCAGCGGGAAGGAGGGGGATAGAAGAAGGCGAGAAGAAGACAACTAACATGGAACGTTATGGTAAGAACATAACTTCTATATGTTAAGTTGTCTATCTCGCCTTCATTCTTGCTGGATGGGACCTTGTCCCGGGTGGCCTAACGGAACAGACTCTTGAGAACAGTGGAACCAAAGTTAGCTCTATGCCTAGAGGCTAAATCCAACTTATAATGAGAAATGAAAGTGTGAGGAGTAGCCCAAGTAGCCGCTGCACAAATGGTGTCAATAGGCAGTCTGTCTTGGAAGGCTATAGAAGTAGCCAAAGCTCTGGTAGAATGGGCTTTAGGTTTGTTAGGCAGCTTTTGGTGTCTGATTTCATAAACAAGGGAAATCAGAGATGTTAGCCATCTGGATAATGATACCTTTGAAACTGAAAGTCCCTTTCTGCCTTCTGCATAAGAGACAAACAGCTGGTCAGATTTTCTGAATTGTTTGGTTCTATCCAAATAGTACCTTAACTGACGATGAACATCTAGCCAATGCAATTTTTGTTCAGACCTGTTAGAATATTCTGGAAAAAACACAGGGAGGTCAATGCTTTGATTTAGGTTAGACGCCGAGGCTATCTTAGGTAAAAAGACGGGTTGGTTCAGAAGATACCCTGTCCTTATGGAACAACAGATAAGGAGGTCGACAGCTGAGTGCATGAAGTTCTGAAACTCTTCTAGCTGAAGTAATAGCTACCAGAAAGAGAGTCTTCCATGATAGCAATTTTAAAGAACAGGAGGCTGCAGGTTCGAAGGGAGAGAATCAAAGAACTGAGAACTAAATTTAGGTCCCAAGGAGGAGGAGGATTTCTTATCGGAGGTCTGAGTAGAAAAACTCCCTTCAAAAAGGCTTTGCAAAGCTTGTGGGACACGATGGCAGACTCTGAAATGCCCACATGAAAGTTAGAAATAGCTGCCAATTGAACTTTAAGAGTAGAAGGAGATGAACCTGCATGCAAGAGTTCAGCTAGAAAATCAAGGACCATTTGGATGGAAGCAGTGAAAGGATCTATGTCCCTTCCTTGAGCCCAATAGGCGAAACGTTTCCACTTACTCAAATAAATCTTTCTAGTGGAAGATTTATGGGAAGCTATCAAAATATCTCGGACAGAGTGAGATATTTGAGGAAGCCTGGCTAAGGTTGGAATTGGAGGAACCAAGCAGTGAGGTTCAGAGAGGGAAGGAGCGAGGACTCTGACCCGACTGGTGGATCAAAAGATCTGGAACTAGGTCCAGATGCCAAGGTCGCTCCAACAGAAATTGATGTAGAAAGGGGAACCAAACTGTCGAGGCCAGTAAGGAGCAATGAGGATCAACGAGGCCTTCTGAGCGATAGCTTTCTGTATCACTTGAGAGATTAGTGGGAAGGGAGGAAATGCATACAGAAGTCCCCGGGGCCAAACTTGGACTAGAGCGTCTCTGCTGGGCTGACCTGGTAGAGGGAATAGGGTGAAATAATCTCTGCACTTGCTGTTTTGGGGAGTAGCAAAAAGGTCGCAGCAAGGCTGACCCCACTTGAGAAAAATTTCTCTCACAACAGAGTCTTTCAGAGACCACTCGTGAGGCATGAGGATAGCTCTGCTCAACTTGTCCGCGATTTGATTGGACTTCCCGGGGATGTGCGTTGCTATCAGAAACCGCTGAGAAGAAATCGCCCATTGCCACAGTCTGAGTGCTTCTCGACACAGGGGGTAGGACCTGGTTCCACCTTGTTTGTTGATATACCACACTACAGACATATTGTCCGTCTGGATTGCTATCGTTCCCAACGGAAGAGAGTCTTGAAGGGCTTGCAACGCTAAAAGCACTGCACTCATCTCTAGAACATTTATGTGCAAGTGGCATTCGTGTGGTTGCCATGTGCCCTGGACAGTTCTGTCCTGATAATGCCCCCCCCACCCGATCAGGGAGGCGTCCGTTGTCAGAGTAGCAACCGGAGGGGAAGGGACAAAGGGTCTTCCCAATAAGAGCTGAGGGGAAGACATCCACCACAGAAGATGATTCCTGCATGTCTGCGTAATCATAATGGTGTGGGACATCGGAAGTTGCTGGTATGACCATTGCGTGAAGAGCATCCATTGAAGGATTCTCATGTGGAACCTGGCTAATGAAAGCAGAGGTATGGCAGCCGCCATAATCCCCAACACTTTCAGAACTAACCTGGCTTTGACTCTGTTGCTGCTGAAGAGGAGTGAGACCAGTTTGTGTATGTCTGCTATTCTCTGATGTGTTAGTCTCGCAGACATGTTGACTGTGTCTAGATTTGCGCCTATGAAGGTAATAGTATGACACGGCGACAAAAATAGAAGTTATGTTCTTACCATAACGTTCCATGTTAGTTGTCTTCTTCTCGCCTTCTTCTTGCTGGATGGGTTCGGAGCCGACCTCGGCTCCGACTCGGCCACTCTAAAAGCTCGAGAGTTGGTTCCACCGGCTCGAGGCTCCCCTTATATCCCACAATGCTAGGCGAGAGTTACCTCAGATCTCGTTTGTAAGCTAACCCCAGCTTATAATAGTAACAGAATAACTGTAAAACAGAGTCCACCTCTAACAACAGGAAGAAAGAAGGGTGACCTACATCCTGAACCAGGAAATATGCATAATAGCATATGTCTAAGAAAGAGGTGGTAGAAAGAGAGGTCACAATCACAACTCCTCTAGGTCTGTCCAGGCCAGGGGAAGGAGGGTGGACGAAGAAGAAGGCGAGAAGAAGACAACTAACATGGAACGTTATGGTAAGAACATAACTTCTATATGTTAAGTTGTCTATCTCGCCTTCATTCTTGCTGGATGGGACCGTCCCTAGCACCTTGTCCCGGTGGCCTAACGGAACAGACTCCTGAGAACAGTGGAACCAAAGTTAGCTCTATGCCTAGAAGCTAAATCCAACTTATAATGAGAAATGAAAGTGTGAGGAGTAGCCCAAGTAGCTGCACAAATGGTGTCGATAGGCAGTCTGTCTTGGAAGGCTAAAGAAGTAGCCAAAGCTCTGGTGGAATGAGCCTTAGGTTTATCAGGCAGCTTTTGATGTCTAATTTCATATACAAGGGAAATCAAAGATATTAGCCATCTGGATAATGATACCTTTGAAACTGAAAGTCCCTTTCTGCTCTCCGCATAGGAGACAAACAGCTGATCAGATTTTCTGAACTGTTTAGTTCTATCCAAGTAGTACCTCAATTGACGGTGAACATCCAGGCAGTGTAATTTTTGTTCAGACCTATTGGAGTATTCTGGAAAAAAGACAGGTAGATCAATGCTTTGATTTAGATTTGACGTCGAGACCACTTTAGGCAAAAGGACGGGTTAGTTCGTAAGGATACTCTGTCCTTATGAAACAAAAGATAAGGAGGACGACAGCTGAGTGCTTGAAGCTCTGAAACTCTTCTAGCTGATGTAATAGCTACCAGAAAGAGTTTTCCATGATAATAATTTTAAAGAACAGGACCCTGCAGGTTCGCAAGAGGGAAGAATCAAAGAAGCAAGAACTAAATTTAGGTCCCAAGGAGAAGGAGGATTTCTTATAGGAGGTCTGAGAAGAAAAACTCCTTTCAAAAAGGCTTTGCAGAGCTTGTGGGACATTAGGGCAGATTCAGAAATACCCACATGAAAGTTAGAAATAGCTGCCAATTGAACTTTAAGTGTAGAGGGAGATGAACCTGCATGGAAGAGTTCAGCTAGAAAATCAAGGACTAGTTGGATGGAAGCAGTGAAAGGATCTATGTCCTTTCCTTGAGCCCAATATGTGAAGCGTTTCCACTTACTCAAATAAATCTTTCGAGTGGAAGATTTATGGGAAGCTATCAAAATATCTCTAACAGAGTGAGATAATTGAGGAAGCCTGGCTAAGGTTGGAACTGGAGGAACCAAGCAGTGAGGTTCAGAGAGGGAGGGAGCGATGAAACTGACCCGACTGATGGACCAGAAGATCTGGAACTAGGTCCAGATTCCACGGTCGCCCAAGAGAAAACGATGTAGAAAGGGGAACCACACTTGTCGAGGCCAGTAAGGAGCAATGAGGATCAATGAGGCCTTCTGAGCGATAGCTTTCTGTATTACTTGAGAGATCAGTGGGAAAGGAGGAAATGCATACAGAAGTCCCCGGCCAAACTTGGACTAGAGCGCCTCTGCTGGGTTGGCCTGGTAAAGGGAATAGAGTGAAATATTCACTGCACTTGCTGTTTTGGGGAGTACCAAAGAGATCGCAGCAAGGCTGACCCCACTTGAGAAAAATTTCTCTCACTACAGAGTCTTTCAGAGACCACTCGTGAGGCATGAGTATAGCTCTGCTCAACTTGTCCGCAATTTGATTGGACTTCCCGGGAATGTGCGTTGCTATCAGAAACCGCTGAGAAGAAATCGCCCATTGCCACAGTCTGAGTGCTTCTCGACACAGGGGGTATGATCTGGTTCCGCCTTGTTTGTTGATGTACCACACTACAGACATATTGTCTGTCTGGATTGCAATCGTTCCCAAGGGAAGAGAGTCTTGAAGGGCTTGCAACGCTAAAAGCACTGCTCTCATCTCCAGAACATTTATGTGCAAGTGGCATTCGTTTGGTTGCCATGTGCCCTGGACCGTCCTGCCCTGATAATGCCCCCCCCACCCGATCAGGGAGGCATCCGTTGTCAGAGTAGCAACCGGAGGAGGTGGAACAAAAGGTCTTCCCGACAAGAGCTGGGGGGAAGACATCCACCACATGAGATGATTTTTGCACGCTTGCGTGATCATAATGGTGTGAGACATTGGAAGTTGCTGGTATGACCATTGAGTAAAGAGCATCCATTGAAGGATCCGCATGTGGTATCTGGCTAATGGAAGCAGAGGTATGGCCGCTGCCATAATTCCCAACACCTTCAGAACTAACCTGGCTTTGATTCTGTTGTTGTTGAAAAGGAGTGATACCAATTTGTGAATGTCTGTTATTCTCTGATGTGTTAGTCTTGCAGACATGTTTATTGTATCTAGATTTGCGCCTATGTAGGTAATAGTACGACAAGGCGAATAAACAGACTTTTCGCAATTTATTGAAATACCCAGCTTTTGACAAACGCGAAAAGTGTAATCTCTGGCCATCAGAAGGAGATGCTTGGTGGGAGCTGTGAGGAGCCAGTCGTCCAAATATGGAAACACCTGGAATCCTTGTCGTCTCAGGTGAGAAGCTACCACTGCCATGCATTTGGTAAACACCCGGGGGGCAGTGGTGAGACCAAAGGGCAGGGCCCTGAACTGAAAATGACTGGTTCCCAGCCTGAAGCGGAGGAATCTTCTGGAGCGTCTGTTCATTTTATGTGATAGTACGCATCCGAAGGTCTATAGAGCACATCCAGTTTCCTTTGCCCAAAAGGGAAGGATGGATTGCAGCGTGACCATCCGAAATCTTGTTTTCTTGACTGATCTGTTCAAGACACTGAGATCCAAAATTGGTCTCCAGTCCCCTGTTTTCTTTGGAACTAAAAAGAACCTTGAGTAGAGTCCGGATCCTTGCTGGTCTGCTGGAACTGGCTGAATTGCTCTTTTTGCAAGCAGTTTTGAAATCTCCAAAACTGCTAGATCCCTTTGAGCGGGTGGAACATCTGGAAGGGATTTTTTTGACTGATTTGGAAAGCGAAGAAAGGGGATAGAATAGCCTTCGGAAATGATGGACTGTACCCATTTGTCTTGAGTCAGGGATAGCCAGGCTTCTGGGTACAGTGACAATCTTCCCCCGACTGCCTCCGAAGATGGGCAGTCGGGCAACACCTCAGGGATGCTGAAAGGGCTTGTCAGGGAAGGCTTCCCGATTGCCCTGGTTCTGCGGACCCCCCCTGCCCCTAGGGCGACGTCTACCATTGTTATTCCCGCCTCTGCCTCTGGCGGGGAAACAACTCTGTGCGTCAGGCGAAGTCCCTTGAGATTGTTTACGGAACCAAATCTTTCCACCTTTCTGGCCTTTGGGGTAAGGCCTGGAAGGAGTAGAAAACGGACTCTGGCAGAAAGGGTCTTGCCATCAGTCTCGCACCTAGTCAAGGTTTCTTTCACTTGAGGACCAAAGAGGGATGATCCATCAAACGGGGAGTTCGTGAAAGACGTCTTGAAGGGGTCCAAAATTGCATAGCCGCATCCAGGCATGCCTACGTAAGGCCACACCTGTCCCTGCGCTCTGCTCGCCCATCAGCCACGTAAGAAAGAAGGCGCATGGAGGAGTTGGTTATGGAGTTAAGGTAGCCAGCTGCGTGTTCATCTTATCTTGGAAACCCAGCTGTAGGGTCCTTAACATTTCACTCGCTTCCTTGATCAAGTCCCTTTGAAGACGAGTAAAATGGCACAGGTAGTTCAGCTTAACGCATGGTAAAAGTCGCTGACGAGAACATCCGCTTCCGCACCTGTCCATGGACCTAGATTCCTTGTTAGGTGGATGGACAGGTACTGAAGGATCAGCTAGCTCCTTCTTTGTGCCAGCACATACCACCATAGCATCCACAGAAACTCCTTTTGTTAAAAACTAGTTGTCTGCTGGAGCTGTTATGAACTTGAGGGTCTCCTGGGAGTGGGGTCCACTGAATCAGGAGCCGTCCATGCCTTCTTAGCAACCACCTGCATGAGGGGGTCAAGGGGGACACCCAGGAGGTGGAAGGACGAGCCAAATGCCTCAAGATACACAGATTCGTCCTCCGAAGGGTTGAGGGCTGGCCAATTTCCCTCTGTTTCAGGATCTCCAGAATGTCTGCAAATAAAACATCTTCAGAAGGGGAACGGGGAACCCTCAGAATCATCCAAATCTGTGTCTGATGTGATGGACTCAGGTGAGTCAATGTGTTTCCTCTTACACTTCCTCTTCCGAGGGGGCTCTTCTGCCAAATCAGGAGAGGCCTCGAAGAGGATGAAATCCCACAGGGGTACCTGAGGAGCTGGCTCTCTCCGGTCTGGGATGAGGGAGTGAGTCGACTTAGCCTGAGGCACCGTAGAGGGAGGGGCGGACGGAGCCGACTGTGGAGTAGAGCCAGGCTCTAACACACTCCGCATGACCTCGAATGCACCCCTGTCAGGCAGAGCCAGAGGTCCCCACTCCGAAGCTAAGAACCCCTCGGCACCGACAGTGATGGCTCGAGGTCGATGTCGGAGCCGAACTCACCAGCGCCCAAGCACCGAGAGGGAGAGGGGTCGGACAAGGGTCCGATGCCACTCACCCCTCGAGCCGACGAGGGAAGTCCGGCGCCGAGATTCTTCCAAGGAAGAAACGGAAGCCAACGACGGAGCCGAAGACAATTGTATCGGCTCCGACGCTATCACAGTCTCGGTTCCGACGACCGCCCGAGCTCAAGAGAGTCGAAGGAGGAATATGTTGCTGGACCGGGCAGGCATCGACTGATGAGTCGGGCTCTGAAGCATCTGGGCCAGTGCCTCGGACTTAAGAAGTCGACTCACTACCCTCTGAAGGTCATGATCCGACAGCCTCGATGACCTAGAGGAGTGAGATCTTTGGCCCGCTCAGACAGCAGGGGTGATCCTGGAGCTGAATGAACGGAGCCAAGAGATGGTGACCTGGACCTCTTCCTAGTTGTCGGCTCCGAAGGTCTGGTCGGGGCCGACACGGAACTATTACCTCGGCCCGCCGAGCCGAGGAGCCACAGAAACTGTGGACTGAGACTTATCGGCTCCAGCCGGAGCCGATAAAGGCAGAGGTTGAGAAACCTTAGGTCTCGGCTCAGTAGTCGGAGCCAACGACCTAGATGCCTTAGAGGGCTTCCTGTTGAAACAGATAGGGAATCCTCTGGCTTGAGTAAGCCTCTTAGTATCAATTTATTTTTTCTTTCCTGCAGGACCCTGGGGCTGAAGCCATGGCACACAGCACAGGAGTCCTGCAGGTGCAAAGGCCCCAGACAGTAGACACAAGAAGTGTGAGCGCCTGTCAGAGACATTTTCTGACAGCACGCATCACACTTCTTGAATCGAGACCTTTGTTTCTTTAGACATTTTAACAGGTGTAAACAAACACACACACAAACACACTAATTACACCCTGTCAAGTTAAATTATAATAAAAAACACTAACTAGGATTTTAAAATAAAATAATACACACACACTCCACTAGGGAAGAGAAAAGGCCTGTAGGCCGAGGGAAGAACCTAAGGTTCTTAAGGAAAAACGGAAATTTTTGGAAGGGGATAAAAATTTCTCTAAACTAAGGGAAATAAGTAAATATATTAAAATTAAAGGGTTTTTGAAAGACTAAATTACACAAGAAAAAGTCACTTACCAAGAACCGGTAGAAAACCAACCTCGAAGCTGTAGCGGCAAACAAGATCTGAGGTAACTCTCGCCTAGCATTGTGGGATATAAGGGGAGCCTCGAGCCGGTGGAACCAACTCTCGAGCTTTTAGAGTGGCCGAGTCGGAGCCGAGGTCGGCTCCGAACCCATCCAGCAAGAATGAAGGCGAGATAGACAACTTAACATCAGACTTTTCGCAATTTATTGAAATGCCTAACTTTTGACAAATGCGAAAGGTGTAGTCCCTGGCCATTAGGTGAAGATGCTTGGTGGGAGCTGTGAGGAGCCAGTCGTCCAAATATGGAAACACCTGGAATCCTTGACGTCTCAGGTGAGAAGCTACCACTGCCATGCATTTGGTAAACACCCGGGGGGCAGTGGTGAGACCAAAGGGCAGGGCCCTGAATTGAAAATGACCGGTTCCCAGCCTGAAGCGGAGGAATCTTCTGGAGCGTCTGTTCATTTTTATGTGATAGTACGCATCCTGAAGGTGTATAGAGCACATCCAGTTTCCCTTTCCCAAAAGGGGAAGGATGGACTGCAGCGTAACCATCCGAAATCTTGTTTTCTTGACTGACTTGTTCAAGATACTGAGATCCAAAATTGGTCTCCAGTCCCCTGTTTTCTTTGGAACTAAAAAGAACCTGGAGTAGATTCCGGATTCTTGCTGGTCTGCTGGAACTGGCTGAATTGCTCTTTTTGCAAGCAGCTTTGAAATTTCCAAAGCTGCAAGATCCCTTTGAGCGGGTGGAACATCTGGAAGGGATTTTTTTGATTGGTTTGGAATGTGAACGAAGGGAATGGAATAGCCTTCGGAAATGATGGACTGTACCCATTTGTCTTGAGTCAGGGATAGCCAGGCTTCTGGGTACAGTGACAATCTTCCCCCGACTGCCTCCGAAGGTGGGCAGTCGGGCAACACCTCAGGGATGCTGAAAGGGCTTATCAGAGAAGACTTCCCGATTGCCCTGGTTCTGCGGACCCCCCCTGCCTCTAGGGCTTATCGTCTACCATTGTTGTTCCCCCCTCTGCCTCTGGTGGGGAACCGACTTTGTGCGTCAGGCGAAGTCCCTTGAGATTGTTTGCGGAACCACATTTTCACACTTTTCTGGCCTTTGGGGTAAGGCCTAGAAGGAGTAGAAAAACGGACTCCGACAGCAGAAAGAGTCTTGCCATCTGTCTCGCACCTAGTCTAGGTTTCTTTCACTTGAGGACCAAAGAGAGATGATCCATCAAACGGGGAATTAGTGAAAGACGTTTTAAAGGGGTCCGCAAAGTTGCATAGCCGCATCCAGGCATGCCTGCGTAAGGCCACACCTGTCCCTGCGGCCCTGCTCGCTCCATCAGCCGCATAAGAAAGGAGGCGCATGGAGGAGTTAGCTATGGAGTTCAGGGTAGCCAGCTGAGTGTTCATCTTGTCTTGAAAACCTGCAGCCGTAGGATCCTTCAACATGTCACTCGCTTTGATCAAGTCTCTTTGAAGACGAGTAAAATGGCATAGGTAGTTCAGCTTAACGCATTGCAAAGGTCGCTGACGAGAACATCCGCTTCCGCCTGTCCATAGACCTAGATTCTTTGTTAGGGGATGAACAGGCACTGAAGGATCAGCTAGTTCCTTCTTGGTGGCAGCAGCTACCACCATAGCATCCACAGAAACACCTTTTGTGAGAAATTGCTTGTCAGTTGGTGCTGTTATAAATTTGGAGGGTCTCCTGGGGGTAGGGTCCACTGAATCAGGAGCCGCCCAGGCCTTCTTTGCAACCACCTGCATGAGGGGATCAAAGGGGACACCCAGGAGGTGGAAGGGTGAGAGCCAAACGCCTCAAGATACACAGATTCATCCTCCGAAGGGTTAAGGGCTGGCCAATTTCCCTCTGTTTCAGGATCTCTAGAATGTCTGCGAAGAGACATCTTCAGAAGGGGAACGTGGGAACCCTCGAATCCTCTAAATCTGTGTCAGAGGTGACAGACTCAGGTGAGTCTATGTGCTTCCTCTTACACTTTCTCTTCCTAGGGGCTCCCTGCCAATTCAGGAGAGGCCTCGGAAGAGGATGAGATCCCCACAGGGGATTCTTGAGGAGCTTGCTCTCTGCGGTCTGTGATGAGGGAGTGAGTCGACATAACCAAAGGCACCGAAGTGGGAGGGGCGGACGGAGCCGACTGTGGAGTCGAACAAGGTTCCAACACACTCCGCATGACCTCGAATGCACCCCTGTCAGGCAGAGCCAGAGGTCCCCGCTCCGAGAAGCTGAGAACCTCCCTCGGCACCGACAGAGATGGCTCCGAGGCTGATGTCAGAGCCGAACTCACCAGCGCCGAAGCACCGAGAGGGAGGGGGGCCGGACAAGGGCCCGATGCCACCCACCCCCTCGGAGCCGACGAGGGAAGCCCGGCGCCGAGATTCTTCAAAAGAAGAAATCGGAGCCGACGACGGAGCCGAAGACAAATGTATCGGCTCCGACGCTACCACAGTCTCGGTCCCGAGACGCCCCGGCTCCGAGCTCAAGGGAGTCGGAGGAGGAATATTTATTGGAACAAGTTGAGGCATCGACTGATGAGTCGGACTCTGGAGCATTTGGGCCAGTGCCTCGGACTTCAAAAGTCTACTCACTACCCTCTGGAGGTCGTGATCCGAGAGCCTCGATGACCTGGAGGAGTGAGATCTATGGTTCCGTTCAGACAGCAGGGGAGACGCTGGAGCCGAATGAACGGAGCCAAGGGACGGTGACCTCGATCTCTTTCTAGATGTCGGCTCCGATGGTTTGATCGGAGCCGACCCAGGAATCTCTAATGCCTCGGCTCCGGCCGGAGCCGAGGAAACCATGGATACTGCAGTCAAAGACTCATCGGCTCCAGCCGGAGACGATGAAGCAGTAGGCTTCGAAGCCTTAGGCCTCGACTCTGAAGCTGGAGCCGAGGTCTTAGAAGCCTTAGAAGGTTTACCCGATGACACAGAAAGGGAACCTTCAGGCTTAATTAAACCCCTCAAAATGAGTTTATTTTTTCTCTCCTGCAGGACTCTAGGGCTGAAGCCATGGCATACAGCACAAGAGTCCTGCAGGTGTAAAGGTCCCAGGCAATACACACAAGAAGTGTGACCGTCTGTCAGAGACATTTTCTGACAGCACGAGTCACACTTCTTGAAGCCTGAGACCTTTGTATCCTTGGACATATTCAAGGAACCGAAGTGTAATCACACACAGAAAACACACACACACATATTACACTGATAGGGTTCAAAGGGAATTATTTAAACTAAAGGTAAGTTAAATAAAACTCCCTAATTAAACACATACACACCCTAAGGATAGGGAAGGAAGGGCCCGAAGGCCTTAGGGAAAGAACTATAAGTTCTTTAGAAAAAAAGGGGGCTGGGATAATAAGGGATAATAAGTCCACTACACTAAAGGGAAAGAAAAATACACTAAGCTAGCCTAAGTCTAAAGAATTTAAACTAGTCTAACTTTCACTAACCTGGAGCCGGTAGAAAACACACCTTGATCGCTGTAGAGGCAAACGAGATCTGAGGTAACTCACGCCTAGCATTGTGGGATATAAGGGGAGCCTCGAGCCGGTGGAACCAACTCTCGAGCTTTTAGAGTGGCCGAGTCGGAGCCGAGGTCGGCTCCGAACCCATCCAGCAAGAATGAAGGCGAGATAGACAACTTAACATCTACAATTTTGTACCTACCATAAATGTAGATGTTCAAGTGCTCATACAGCTGCAGTCATTACAGATGGGTTATCCTGCCGTCAGGCGGGTCCTCGGTCGGCCGAGTTCCAAAGTCTAGGTCCGGTGTCGGTTGTCGTCGCTTCTTCCCTGACGTCAGTGTGGCAGGGGTATAAAAGAGGCAGCCGACACCATTTTCTTCAGTTTTTCTTGCCCCAGATGTCAGGTGCCCCCAGAAGGAAGGCAAACATAATGTTATGCAAAGATGCAATGTTGATAAATCAAAAACAGTAGTTGCAAGCAAATACACCATAAAAGAATACCCCAAAAAGGTTATATGAAAAGGTGTTTGTCATAAGGCCTGTCCTAAGAGGGGATGGAGGGAGGGAAACCTGGACTGCAGCTGTATGAGCACTCGAACATCTGCATTTATGGTAGGTACAAAACTGTACTATGTTCATCGTGCATACAGCTGCAGTCATTACAGATGGGTAGAATCCCAAAGCTAAGTAAGGGTGGTAGGCACTAAGTGGAACTAGGAGGGGCTAGGATGCCCTGTAGGACTGCTGTGGCAAAGCCCGCTCTAGATTTTGAGTATAGTGGGAGGTGATAGTGCTTGGAGAAAGTGTGCACTGAATTCCAGGTGGCTGCTTTCAAAATGTCCTTGGTAGGGACCCCCCTGAGGAAGGCTGCAGAGGTAGCTGTGGCTCTGGTGGAGTGGGATCTGATGCATGCAGGCACAGTTTTTCCATGAAATGAGTAACAAAAGCGTATGCAGTGGGCTATCCATTTTGAAATTCTCTGTTTGGATATAGCCTTTCCTTGAGCACCTGCAGCATAGGACACAAAGAGTTGCTCAGATTTCCTGAATGGCTTTGTCCTGTCCAAATAATTAAGTTGTCTGTGAATGTCCAAGGAATGTAGTAGTCTTTCCCCTTTGTTTTGTGGATTAGGATAAAAGGTAGGTAAGTGGATAGTCTGATTCAAAGCTACACTGGATACTACCTTTGGCATAAAGGTAGGGTTGGTTCGTAAGGAAACTCTGTCCTGATGGAAAATGATGAATGGTTGCACAGCCATGAGGGCCAGTAGCTCCGAAACCCTGCGTGCTGAGGTGATAGCCAGAAGAAAGGCTGTTTTCCATGACAAGTATTGTAGCTCTGTTGAAGAAGCTGGCTCGAAGGGAGGAAGGGTCAGCTTTTCCAATACGAAGTTGAGGTCCCAAGCAGGGACTGGAGGTTTCCTTGGGGGTTTTATATTCTTTACCCCTCTGAGGAACTGCCTTAAGAGAAGATGAGAGAATAAAGGAGGATCTGTGTTGTATTGTGCAGAAATGGCTGAAGCGTGGATCTTGATGGAGGAGAAGGAAAGTCCATTGTTTAACATCTCAGCTAGGTACTGTAAAATTTGAGGTATATTTATTACCCAAGGATTCTGTCCCTTTTCTTGATTCCAGGCACAAAATCGTTTCCATTTGGCGGAGTAGGCTTTTCTAGTAGAAGGTCTTCCGGCCTCCAAGATGACATCCTGCACCTCCTTGGAGAGGAGAATCTGTTGGGAAATCAAGGAATTCTCCATGCAGCTAGATTTAGGGTTTTGAGATGGCTGTGAAGGGTTTTGTAGTTGTGCTGGGACAACAGAAGAGGGACTATAGAGGTAGGATCCATGGTGGGGAATGTGTCAGGCTCTTCAGGAGCGGATACCAGTGTTGCCTTGGCCAGTCTGGAGCAATGAGAATCATTTTCGGCCTCTCTGCTCTGGCTTTTAATAGAACTTTGGGCAGCAGAGAAAGAGGCGGGAAGGCATAGACTGTCAATGTTGCCCAATTGAAGGAAAGTGCGTCCACTTTCCAGGCCTGTGGATGATAGGTCCTTGAACAAAATTTTTTCAACTGGCAATTTCTGTGGGTAGCAAAGAGATCTATGTCTGGCTGTCCCCATGCCTGAGTTATCTTTGTGAAAACTTGAGGATGCAACTTCCATTCGTGTGGATCTGTCATATTTCTGCTTAGGTTGTCTGCCAGTGTGTTTTCCTTCCCTGGCAGGAATTGTGCCTGTAGTTGTATTTGCAATTCCAGTGCTGTGTTCCATAGGGTCATGGCTTGCCTGCACAGGGGATATGAATGAGTTCCCCCCTGTTTGTTTATGTACCACATCACCGTGGTGTTGTCTGTCCTTATCAATAGCTGGCCTGGATGCAGTAGGTCTTTGAAGGTCATAATAGCATTTTGCACGGCTAGCATTTCCTTTTGGTTGATGTGAAGGTGCTTCTCTTTTCGGGTCCATTTTCCCTGAATGCATTGATCTGTCATATGTGCTCCCCAGGCGTAGTCTGAGGCATCTGTTGTGATGATTTGAGTTGCTTGAGGTACACAGAAAGGAAGACCTGCGTTTCTTTGGCAAGCTTGAGCCCACCACAAAAATTCCTTTTGAAGGCATGGAATAAGTGGTATAATTGCTTCCAAGCTGTGGCTGTGTTGAGACCATAAGTTTTTTAGGTACCATTGAAGTTTCCTCATATGCAGCTTTGCACATGGGATTAGTAGGATGCAAGATGCCATGAATCCCAGAGCCTGCAGGACTTTCCTTGCAGTTAGCCTGGTAAAAGTTGCCATTTTTCTGAAGTATTGAGACCGTTGCCCTTGTTTGTCTGGTGTGAGGTAGGCCATCTGGGTGGTTGTATTCAAGCTGGCACCCAGGAAAATTATTTGTTGAGAGGGTATTAGTTTTTATTTCTTTTTGTTGACTGTGTATCCCAGGAAGTTCAACAGTTTTATTACAAATGCCAGGTGCTGCAGTAGTATTCCTTGCTGTCCGCTTGGATCAGGCAGTCGTCCAGATATGGGTAGATTTGTATTCCTTGTAGACTGCAGAAGGCGATTACTGATGCCAGGCATTTCGTAAACACTCTGGGCGCAGTAGATAAGCCAAAGGGCAATGCAGAGAATTGGTAATGGGTTGAACCTGCAAGAAATCTGAGGTATCTTTTGCAATCTTGTCTGATAGGGACATGCAGGTATGCCTCCTTGAGGTCCAATGTTACCAGCCAAGACTCCTTGCCCAGCATGGGAAGAAGCTGCTGTAATGTGAGCATCTTGAATTTTGGCACCTGTAGATATGTGTTTAGGATGGATAGGTCTAAGATAGGTCTCCAATCTTTGTCTTTCCTTGGTACCAGGAATAGTCTGGAATAAAACCCTTGACCTTGTTCTTTTGCAGGTACCTCTTGAATTGCTTTCATGTCCATGAGAGCTGAAATTTGTTTTTGTGCCTCTGCCCTTTGATTTTGTGGCAGGTTTGGCATGCCTCTCATTTTTGGAAGGGTGTGAAAGTGGAACCTGTAGCCCCTGTCTATAATGTCCAGAATCCATTTGTCTTTTGTAACAATATGCCAATGTTCTGAGAATAATGTCAGTTTTCCGCCCAAAGGTGCTGCCATTAAAGCTTTGCTTGGCAGGTGTAGGGGGAAGTTATTGTGTCTGTTTTCTAAAAGACTGTGATCTATCTTCTCCACCTCTTGGGGTTGGTGCTTGTCACTGTCTGGCTCTGAAAGATCCTTGAGGTTGCCCTTTACCCCTTGGGCATCTGTATCTGCCCCTTTGAGGTCTGTCCGTGGCTGGAAAGGACCAATTTTTTGAAGGCCAGTTTCTGCTGAAACGTGAAGGTTGTACCTGCAGGAAATCTTTCACTGTTTGCATTGATTTCGCTTTTTCCTCCATTTTCTTTAGTACCTCCTCAGCTTTAACACCAAACAATACATCTTTTTGAAGAGGTGCACCTAATAATTTAGCTTTGACATGATCTGGTAAGGTTTGCTCTTTGAGCCAAGCATGCCTACGTATAACAGACCCCGTAACAGCAGCTCTACATGAGGCCTCCAAAGCATCAAAACCACACTGCAAGGTATGTTTAGCCACTTGCTCTGCACCATGTAACAAATCCTGCAACTCTTTTAAATCTGGTTGTTCTGGTTGTGTCATCTTGCTTTTCAGCTGAGATATCAAAAACTGTTGATACTTTAACATATGGAACTGACAGTTTAATGCCCTCGTGGTTAAAGTGGCCGAGGTGTACACCTTTTTCCCCCACCTTTCTAAAGCACTGGAATCTCTCTCTGAAGGTAATGGGTTTTTAGCAGTAGAGGCCTTAATTCCCTTGGGACCCTGTGAAATTGTTTCTGGGTCAGCAGTATGGCTTTTATATAGGAACTAGTAAGAATCAGGGACCCGGTAATACCTGTCTGGTTTAACAGGAGCTGGAGGCAAAGAATCTGGATTAAGGCTGGCTTCTGTGTACACATCATCCAATATATCTAAAACAGGAGGGATAGCCAGGGGCCTATGCTGGGGGAGCAGAAGAAATTCCCTGAGCCTTTTCTTGGAATCTGAGTAATCTTGGCCTTCCCAGTGAAAGTGTTCCCTCAATGTATGCAGGGTTTCACCAAAAGAGAAGTCCTCAAGGGGGGGGGAGACCGAGGGAATAGACTCCTCTGCATCAGAGTCTTCGAATGGAGAATAGGCATAATCCTGGTCCTCAGATAGTTCTCTGAGGTAATAGAAGCTTGATCTGAGGAAGGGTAGTCTTCCTCTAATCTGGGCATTTTGTCAGAGGGGGGTTGAGAACCCCTGATAAGAGTAATCAAATCCTCAGCCATTTTAAGCATCTGCTTTTTAGGCATGGTGCCTTGAGAGGGGGTCTGAGGAACCTGTTTTTTGGTTTTCATGGCTGCTTTAGATTTAGTGAAGGCTTTAATAGAGAAGGAGGAAGGCCTGAAGACCCCTTGAGAAATGGCAGGCCTGTCTAAATTCTGAGTTTCCCCGCCAGGCGTGGCGTCGGTATCTGTAGTAGGAATGGGGGCCGAGGAGCCTGCGACCTCGGGTACTGAATACACCGGTAATGTAGTGTCATCGGTACTCAGGGGCTGCGTAGGCGCCTTGCTGAGTACCGGAGAACCGGTAGTCGGCCTTAGCGTGGTTTCAGTAGATGGTGCAGACCTCGTATGTCGGTCCTTGTCTTTGCGTTTTTTGCTCAAAACTGGAGTCGGAGTATCCGACAACATAATATAATTACATTTTTTGCCAAAAAAGTGAAGGGCGAACTCCGCCCGACGCTTAATAGTGCGCTTGTTGAATCTAGCACAAAAACGGCAGGCCGAGACGTTGTGGTCTGGGCCTAAGCAAGGTATACAGAAAGAGTGGAAATCCTTATGCGGTATTTGCTTCCCACATGAAATGCAATTATTAACTTTGTCTGACATCGGTCTGAGGCAAGAAAAGTTTCCCCAACGGGGTACTTGGCTTTCAAGAAGACTTCAGCTGAAATACTTTCGTAAATCTCAGGAGCTGGCCGACCGGCACTTGCGAATTGCTTCTGCTTCGGGCACCGCACGGCAGGAAAGACTGGGGAAAATGGCGTTGGCTGCCTCTTTTATACCCCTGCTGCACTGACGTCAGGGAAGAAGCGACGACAACCGACGCCGGACCTAGACTTTGGAATTCAGCCGACCGAGGACCCACCTGATGGCAGGATAACCTATCTGTAATGACTGCAGCTGTATGCACGATGAACATCTTCTTTGAAGTCTGTGTGGGATAGAAAAATACCTATGCAAACATTTCCAAGCCAAGATCTTAAACTTTCTGGACTTTGTTGCATACTTGGAAGCTACATAGATGTCCTACCCTTATTCCTCAGTAAATTGCTTTTCTAGTCTCTCCTCCCAGTTGATTCTGACCTCCTCTCATTGATTATAGTTATCATGCATTATTTTATATATCCTACTAATTGTCCCTTTTTTAACAACAACTTCTATTCTAAAAATCAACTAAAAACTCTACAGCTCATAGCAAACATCAAGACATTTTACATGTGTTAAACCGTGGGCTAACTAACCCACAAGTCTAAATGGTGAAGAAAGACCAAATGGAGTTTTCTCTCCTTAGCCTGTGAATCAAACCGGGGGAATAGACCTGGTGAAAAGACTCCTCCTTCAAAAATATAACTACCAAGCAGACCAGGTGCGGCTACCTACCAGATGTTTGATTACATATACAAATGTGTGCACGCGCTCCTACACACACACATACACACACACGCAAGTACATACACTTTCTAGCCAAAACGTTGACAAGTGAATAGTTCAAATAAAGGTCAGGTGTGGTCAAAGGAGCTGTTATGCAATTATGTTGATTTCTTCTACCCCTTTTAGCAAAGTTTATCATACTCTCATGCTATCATCCAAACTTTTTTCATTAGGTGACATATTTGAATACCTTCACTAACATCTACCTCTATCCCTAGCTTGCTTGATCTAGTTTCTTGTGTCTCTAATGCTTTCACAGTACAACCTGGAATAAATGGAAGACTCCCTAGGGTAACTGACTCCTGATATCTTCAGTCAGCAGTTCAACCTCTTTCCCATCCCCCAATGACAATCAAAGGCTCATATTCATTAGTCCAATTATCAGTGCCCTATAATCAGGCAACAACTGGAGACAACAGAAGAGGGCAAAGAGTGTTAGGAGTTTTTGTTGATCACCCCAACTGTGGCAGTCTGTAATGTTGGTCTAGTGGGGCCCATGTTCTTCTAAAGATATAAGCAGGACATTCAGCTACAATGCCTTACACTGCTTAGCAAGCCAAGTACTAAATGTTTTACCCTTTCTTGCTGTCTTCACTAGCAAACAACTTCAGGTCACAACCATGCATTGGGCATGGAATTCTCCAGTACCCAGACTTGCTAATCAAACTTGGGTCATTGGGGCTGCGGTCAGAACTTCATCCCAATGCAAGCTGGATGCAACAGAACCTCCTGTGAACATACTAGATACCAATATGAACTCAGGTCTTTTAGAATTCCACCTTAATGCAGTGCTGCCTTGTCAGGATACATTGTTCTTCTGTACAATATACAAATCAGATTAAACCCTCCTCACTATTACTTTCACTTCCTATACAACGACATTTACTGTCATGATGGTTCACTAACAAGGACTACTTCATCTAAGAAAACTACACCAAAATACTGGGCAACCACTCTGACCCTGATTCTATATTGAGGTCTACAGCCAATAAACTGAATGACATTCAACAAAAAAACACAGAACAGAACAGAAAAAAAAAGAATGAAAATGAGAACTTGAGTTAAATACACAAAGCAACTTAAAACAGATAAATGGCTTTTTTAAAAGTGTAGTCAATTAATTTAATTAGACTTCATATGTACAATACTCAAAAGCACCTTTTTTTTTTTTTACCTTTCCTACGTTTGGAAAACCAGTCATCAGCATCTGACAAAAGACGTTTTATGCACCCACTCCAAGAAGGAACTAGCTTAAGGAACACCCACTAAACAAGGGGAAAAAAGATAAAAAATTACTATGATGAAAGCATTTATTATTTCAGCTTATGTCAAAATAATGAGAATGGTCTCTATTTTTTTTTTTTTAATAACAATGCAAAAATATTTACTTATCACTAAAGGTACTCAAGAGAAAAAGGAATATTTATGAAGCTACAGCACATTTTTTAAGTTGTACCACTACTCTGATGAAGTGGAAGTTTCTCTGAAAAATGTTAAGGAATTTACTAAGATTATACTAACATTCAAGAACACTTACACAATAAAGCTCTGCTACAGAAATGGTAAATATTTCTCCACTAGGTTCTTAAACATCATATATTACATAAAAAGGGCATGTTAGCACACAGAATTAATGCTAACTGCTGTTAATGAGCTGCTTCCTGTTGTCTAGGGTTTGATTCCCTCAGCCTTCATTTCCCTAAAGTAGAATTCTGAGGAAGTCAATTAATCAGACAGTGCTCTTTGTTAGTTGGGAAACTGGAACAGATACCTCCTCAATGGTCATACATAGTTAATTACCTATTATACAACGAACCCCCCATTAATATTCTAAAACGTGCACGCTGATTGGTCAGCACGCACATTGTAAATCAGAGTTATAGTAATGGAAAAACTGACTTTTTCCATTAATATAACTCTTTAACGGAGAACGCAAGATCTCCGTTGCTTTTTACAACCTGTCTCGCTATGTTAAATGAGTTTAACATAGCGAGACAGCTTTAAAAAAAGTAACGGAGATCTTCCTATCTCCGTTGCTTTTTATAAAGGTGTCTCGCTATGTTAAATGGGTTTAACATAGCGAGATAGCGTTAAAAAAGCAACGGAGATTCTCCGTTGCTTTTTTTAAAGCTGTCTCGCTATGTTAAACTCCTTTAACATAGCGAGACAGTTTGTAAAAAGCAACGGAGATCTTGCTTTCTCCGTTGCTTTTGCCCACAGCTCTGATGTACTGCGTAAGCATGCGCAGTGCATCAGAACTGCCGCAGAATACCAAACAGCTGCGGAAGGGCAGCAAGGAGGCATTATACAATGCCATTATTTAAGAAAAGTAATTATTTTTTTTCTTAAATAATGTCATTGTATAATAGCAATAACTCACTTCTGGGTGTGGGCAATGCTGGATTTACCTACGGTTGTCTTTGTTTGGCCACTTGGGCTTCGCCCTCGTGACCAAACCACACCAATCATGGGTAAATCCAGCATTACCCACGCCTGGGGGTTATTGCTGTATGAACATGTTCACAAGACATTTCTACCACTTTTTTCCTTGCAATCCCATCTAGCTAAAACTGAACATGAGCCTTGCCCCAGTGTATTTTCTTGCTCCCCATTTAATACAAAATTATCTTTCAGCATGACCATCAAAAAGAAGAAAAAATGTGAGAGAGTAGGCACATAGGAACAATACTAGGCAAGCGATCACAGGAACCCATAAAAGGCCTAAAGTACAGTTTTGTACCTACCATAAATGTAGATGTTAGAGTGTATTCACTGTTGCAGTCATTACTCTTGGGTTATCCTGCTGGCAGGCTACCCTCAGTCGGCCAGAATTCCAAAGTCTAGGTCCGGCGTCGGTTGCTGTCACCTCTTCCCTGACGTCAGTGTGCCAGGGGTATAAAAGATGCAGCCGACGCCATTTTCTTCGTTTTTTCTTGCCCCAGATGTCAGGTGCCCCCAAATTGGTAGGCTGAAAAATATGCCAATAAAAATGCATGCACAAAAATAACATTTCCTTCATCTACAAGCAAATACACCAAATAGGTTGTATAGGATAGAGAAGTGCAGATAAGTCCCAGCAAAGAAAAGGGGGATGGTGGGTGGGTAACCTGGACTGCAACAGTGAATACACTCGAACATCTACATTTATGGTAGGTACACAACTGTACTATGTTCATCGTGTTTCACTGTTGCAGTCATTACTCTTGGGTTGAATTCCAAAGCTGAGGAAGGGTAGCTGGGCTAAATAGGATTAGGAGAGGCTATGAGGCCCTGCAGAACTGCAGTGGCAAAGCCTGCTCTGGACGTAGAGTAAAGTGGTAAGTGGTAGTGCTTTGTGAAGGTGTGCACTGAACTCCAAGTTGCAGCCTCTAAGATATCTTTGGTTGGCATTCCTCTGAGGAAGTCTGCTGAAGTGGCTGCTGCTCTGGTGGAATCAGGCCTAATGCCCTTAGGCACTGATCTGCCATGTTGAAAATAGCAGAAACAGATGCAATAGCCTATCCATTTTGAAATAGTCTGTTTTGAGATAGCCTTTCCTTGTGATCCTGCAGCATATGACACTAAAAGTTGCTCAGTCTTCTGAAAGCTTTAGTTCTGTCCAAGTAGAAGCGTAACTGCCTGTGTATGTCCAAAGAATGCAGAATTTTCTCACTCTTGTTCTGTGGATTTGGATAAAAGGTAGGCACGTGAATGGTTTGGTTGAGGGCCACACTGGACACCACCTTAGGCATAAATGTAGGGTTTGTCCTCAGAGAAACCCTGTATGGATGGAAAATGATGAAAGGTTTCACAGCCATGAGTGCTTGTAACTCCGAGACTCGCCTTGCAGAGGTTATTGCTAGGAGCAGAGCTGTTTTCCAGGATAAGTATTTTATACCTGCTGTTGATGCTGGCTCGAAAGGAGGCAGTGTGAGTTTTTCCAAAACATAACTGAGGTCCCAGGCTGGAATTGGTGCTCTCCTTGGGGCCTAATGTTTTTGGCCCCTCTGAGGTACTGCCTTAATAAAGGATGAGAAAAGATAGGTGGTTCCGTATTGTAATGGGCTGAAATGGCAGAGGCATGAATCTTAACAGATGAGAAAGAAAGGCCTTTGTTTAACATCTCAGTTAGGTATTGTAAAATCTGAGGGATATTTGGTACACACATGTCAATGCCTTGTTCCTGGTTCCAAGCACAGAATCTCTTCCATTTTTCTGCATAAGATTTTCTGGTACTGGGCCTCCTGGCCTCCAAGATAACATCCATAACAGCTTTTGAAAGAGGAGTGTTCTGAATGGCTACATTATCCGCCATGCTGCCAGATTTAAGGTCCTGAGTTGGCTGTGCAGGATTTGATTGTTTTGTTGGGTCAGCAAGTGAGAAGTTTGAGGCAATATCCATGCTGGGCCTTGACACAAGCTCTTTAGGATTGGGTACCAGTGCTGGCATGGCCAGTCTGGTGCAATCAGTATAATTTTTGGCTTATCTTGTCTGACCTTTAGGAGTACCCTGGGAAAGAGAGGCAGTGGGGGAAAAGCATATACTGTTAGATTTTTCCAGCTGAAGGATAGGGCGTCCACTTTCCATGCTTGCTTGTGATAAATCCTTGTGCAAAATCTCTGCAATTGGCAGTTGTGAGGGGAGGCAAATAGATCTATGTCTGGGCATCCCCATTTCCTTATTATCATGCTGAAGACTTGTGGATCCAGTTTCCATTCGTGGGGATCCATGAAGTTTCTGCTTAGTTCATCTGCCAGAGTATTTGTTTTTCCTGGCAGGAATTGTGCTTGCAGGTGAACTTGAAAAGCCAATGCTGTGTCCCATAAGGTCATTGCTTGTCTGCAGAGGGGGTAGGAATGTGTACCTCTCTGCTTGTTTATGTACCACATGACCGTAGTGTTGTCTGTCTTTATCAGTAACTGTCCTGGATGAAGCAGGTCCTTGAAAGCTGTCAGGGTATTTTGAACAGCTAGCATCTCTTTTTGACTGATATGAAGATGCATCTGGTTTGCAGGCCATGTGCCCTGAATACATTTTCCTGCCATATGGGCCCCCCAGGCATAATCTGATGCATCCGTTGTCAGTGTCTGTCTGGCTGTGGGTAAACTGAATGGCAGACTCTTGTTGTGGTAACAGGCTTCTGCCCACCATCGAAACTTTTAGTTATGTACTCACCATAACCTCAGATGTTTGGGATCCATCTCGCCTACATTCTGAATGATGGGTTCGGAGCCGATCCCTCGGCTCCGACTCGGCACGCTTATGCCAAAGAGCGAAGTCTCTTATTGGCTGAGCTTACTATATCCCAGGATGCACCACTACCAGTCCCCCAGATCTAGTTTGTCCGCATACATGCACACATGCATACCCTGCTTATATAACATCGTCAGATGAAACAAGATAAAAACAGTGGAGCTCAAAACCGTTCAATCTCTTCTGATCTGCAAGGCAGGGGGAAGGAGGGTGGGTATCAGGAATGTAGGCGAGATGGATCCCAAACATCTGAAGTTATGGTGAGTACATAACTAAAAGATGTTATGTGATCCTATCTCACCTACATTCTGAATGATGGGACAGCGTCCTAGCACCTGAATCCTGGGTGGCTCACTGGAAAACACTCCTGAGTACCGTGGAACCAAATGAAGCTCGTCCTCTAGATGCCACATCCAATTTGTAGTGGGAAATGAAAGTGTGCGGGTTGGACCAAGTAGCCGCAGCACAAATTTCCGATATAGCGAGCTTGGAATGAAAGGCTATAGAAGTAGCCATAGCTCTTGTAGAATGAGCTTTGATAGATGATGCAAGTTGTTTATTCAAGAAGAATAGGCCTGAGTTATGCAATCTCTGATCCATTTTGAGATTGTAGCTTTTGTAATGGTTTGGCCCAATTTATTATCTGAGAAGGACACAAACAACTGGTCTGACTTACGGTTGCTGAGTCCTGTCTAAATAGAAGCGTAATTGCCTGTGAACATCCAATTTATGGAGAGTATATTCTGCTTCATTAGAGAATTTTGGAAAGAAAACTGGTAGCTCTAGAGATTGTTGAAGACAGAAACTAGAACAGACTTTGGGGACAAAGGATGGATTAGGCCTAAGTGATACTCTATCCTTGTGGAAAATCAAGTACGGTGGTTTAATAGACAGGGCTTGAAGCTCTGAGACTCTCCTTGCAGAGGTAATAGCCACTAAGAAGGCCGTTTTCCAAGACAGATATTTTAATTCGCATGTAGCAGCCGGTTCAAAAGGGGGGGGATGTTAATGCACGAAGCACCAAATCAAGATTCCACGGAGGTGCAGGATGAAAAACTGGTGGTCTTAACAGACTGGCACCTTTAATGAACGTTTTGCATAGTCTGCTGCTCATCAAAGGAGGATCCGTGGATTCATGGAATTTCGAGATAGCAGCTAGTTGGACTTTAATAGTTGAGACAGAAGATCCCTGATTAAACAGGGATGTTAAGAATTTTAAAACCTCTGGGACAGGAGCAGTGATAGGGTCTAAGCCCTTGAGTTGAGCCCAGATAGCAAACCTCTTCCACTTACTGAGGTACAATTTGTTAGTGGTGGGTTTGTGGGCCGAAGATAAAATATGAACAACTTCCGGGTCTAGTGTGTGGCTTCTAACTAAGGTTGGAAGTGGAGGAGCCAAGCTGTCAATTTTAGAGATTGAAGGGACTGATGCCAATGTCCCGACTGATGGATTAGCAGATCCGGGATCAGGTCTAAGGTCCACGGATCGACCACTGCATGCTTTTTCAGGTAAGGAAACCATATCTGACGAGGCCAGTATGGGGCAATCAGAATCATTGAAGACCCCAGCTGAGAAGCTTTTTGAATAACCTTTGGAAGGAGTGGAATTGGAGGAAAGGCATAAAGTAGCCCTGTTGGCCAAGGTTGTGCTAGAGCATCCATGGCTGGAACTTCCTGATGTGGAATCAAGGAGAAGAACCTCTGGCACTTGGTGTTTTGTGGAGTTGCAAATAGGTCGCAGCACGTCCCCATCTCTTGAAAACCTGGGCTGCTACTGCGGTTTAGAGACCATTCGTGAGGAGAGAGAATTGTCCTGCTTAATTTGTCCGCCAAAACATTTGACTTTCCCGGGATGTGGGTCGCTACCAAGAAGCGGTTGGTAGCTACAGCCCATTCCCACACTCTCATGGCCTCTCTGCAAAGGGGATACGATCTGGTCCCTCCTTGTTTGTTCAGATACCAAACCACCGACATGTTGTCTGTGTGGATGGCGATGATGCCCTGAGGAAGAAACTTGTGTAAGGCCTGTAGGGATAGAAGTACAGCCCTCATCTCCAACACGTTGATGTGGAGAAGAGCTTCGTCTGGACGCCAGGAGCCCTGAACTAGCCTGCCCAGACAATGCCCCCCCCACCCTATCTGGGAGGCATCTGTCGTCAGGGTAACCACTGGAGGGGGGAGAACAAAGGGTTTTCCTGATCCAAGTTGGATGTCTGAAGCCACCAGCGAAGGTCCCTTTTGCATATATCCGTAATTATGATGTGATGATTGAGGGGAAGATCCTGAAAGGACCATTGAGTTGCCAAGAGCCACTGAAGAATCCTCATGTGTAATCTTGCTAGAGGAACTAAAAGAACCGTGGCAGACATTGAGCCTAAGACCTGTAGGACCATCCTGGCTGGGGCTTTGGATCTCGAGATCAGAGCTTGAACTTGGCCCTGTAAAGTTCGGATCCTTTCGGCAGGAAGAAAGACGCGCATCAATCTTGAGTCTATCTCTGCTCCTATAAACTTTATGCGTTGAGAGGGCAGCAAGACAGATTTTGACCAATTGAATGTAATCCCTAGGGAAACACCCAGGGAGATGGTGGCTTTGAGGTTGTCCATTAGTAGATGCCTGGTGGTGGCAGTCAGGAGCCAGTCGTCGAGATAGGGAAACACTTGGAATCCAAGACTTCTCAGGTGAGCCGTCACTACTGCCAAACACTTGGTGAACACCCTGGGGGCTGTGGTGAGACCAAAGGGCAGAGCACAAAATTGGTAATGACTGACTCCCAGGCTGAAGCGCAGATACCTTCTGGACGCCTGATGTATCGGAATGTGATAATAGGCGTCCTTGAGGTCTATGGAGCACATCCAAACATCCTTCTCCAACAACGGGAGAATGGATTGTAATGTGACCATTCGGAATCTGGATTTCGTGACGGATTGGTTCAGTCTGCTGAGATCCAATATTGGTCTCAGGTCCCCTGTCTTTTTTGGCACTAAAAAGAACCTGGAGTAATTTCCTGATCCGATCTGGTCTGTGGGGACCGGTTGGATGACTCCTTTTCTAGCAGCTTTAAAGCTTCTGCGGCTGCTATTTCCCTTTGACTGGGTGGTGGGTCCGGGATTCTCTTGGACGGGAGGGTGAGTCTTTGAATGGGATGGTGTAACCTCCGGCAATGATCCAAGCACCCATCTGTCCTGAGTGATTAACTCCCAGGCTTTTAGGTGCTTGGCAACGACACCCGACTGGCTCGAGCAGCACAGCCGGGCAATCCCTCATGTCGAGTGGGAGGCTGAAGAGCCACGAAAGGACTCGCGGTCTCCAGAATTGCGGGCCCTCTGCCGCCTCTGGGACGGCGTCTCCCTGAAAAATTTCCCGTCCTCTGCCTCTGGGCGGGAATCTTCCTGCTGTTGGGAGAAAAACTTGCGAGATTTTCGAACCACATTTTCCCTCCTTTGGCCTTGGGGTAAGGCCGAAGGAGTGGAATAACGGGCCCCTCGGCAGATAACGTTTTCCCTCTTGCTCACAGCGGTAAGGGTGTCTTTCACCTTGGGTCCAAACAATGAGGACCCATCAAAGGGAGCGTCGGAAGGAAGACTTGAAGGCCTCCAGAACTGACACAAGCGGAGCCAGGCTTGTCTCCGTAGAGCCACGCCTGTGCCTGCGCTCTACCCGCCTTCGGCCGCATAGGAAATGAGCCTCATGGACGAGTTAGAAATTGACGTGAGGATAGCCAACTGAGAGCTAACGGACTGGGCTAGCTGCTCAGGTAGGTTACCCGAGGGAATCTGACAACTCCTTGACCAGATCCCTCTGAAGCCTGGTAAAATGTGCCAAATAATTCAGAGACCTTAAGGTAAAGGCCGCTGAAGTCAGGGTGCGCTTCCGTACCTATCCATACTCCTAGACTCCTTATTAGGAGGATGGATGGACGTTGAAGCCTCTGCCACGTCCTGTTGTGTAGCAGATGCCACCACCATGGCATCTACAGCCACGCCTTTAGTAAGGAACTCCTTCTCGGGGAGCAGATAAAATTTATTTGGACGAGAAGGGACTGGTTCCACGGTATCTGGATGTTCCCACGCCCTTCGACAAACTAAATCCAGAAGCTCGTCAAGGGCGGAGACACCCAGGAGGCGGAGGGCTGAGCCCCAAAGGCCTTGAGGAGCACTGATTCGTCCGCAGAGGGGGTTTGGATATCCAGCCTCGTTGTTTGAGGATCTCTAAGATGTCTGCAAATGAGACATCATCCGAGGACGACTGGGACCCTTCCGCATCATCCATATCAGTGTCCGATGTAATAGACTCGGGGAGTCCACGTGCTTCCTCTTGCACGATCTCTTCCTTGGGGGTTCCTCTGAAGACAACTCCAAGAACCCTCAGGAGGAGGGAACCCCACTGGGGTAACCTCAGGCCTCGGGGCTCCGCTGGCTACGGACAGGGAACTGCCAAAGACCCAGTCTCCACGCCCAGGGAAGGTGCTGGTAAAACCGAGAGATGGCGAAGAGGACTTGGCCAAGGCACTCCTCATGGCCCTGAAAGCCGGACCCCAGAATCCTGGGAGTGTCCGGACTCGGAGCCGTGATAGCCGACGGAAGTCCCAGCCGAAGCACCGAGGGGAGGCTCGGAACCGAAAGCATAGGTCCCGAAACATCACCCGGTCCAGCCGAAGAAGTCCGTACTAAACTCGGACCGAAGGCCGGGTTGGAGTAAGGGTCGGAGCCGACCCTAAGATCTCCACCGGCTCCAACAGCACCTGCTCCGACGGAGCCGGCGGTCGGAGGAGGAATGGCAACGGGTGGGCCAAGGTCATCGGCTCCGAAACCAGCTGGGTCGGAACCGAAACAAATTTTTGGAAGACTGGGGACTGGAAGAGCCTTTGGAGCACCCTGTCTATATCAGAATCCGACATCCTCGAAGACCGAGAGGAAACAGAACGGGTTCGAGAAGGCCTCTCCATCGGCCCCAAAGGGCTAGGGGACCGGCTCGAGGACTCGATGAGTATCGGTGCCGAGGAATACTCACAGCAGATTCCATCGGTGCCGAGGTAGACTTCGCCGAGGAGGAAGTGTCTGAGCGGCGACCCTTGTCGGCTCCGAGAGCAGTGGAGCCGAAGGTGACCCGCTCTCGATGCCCCAGCCATCGGCTCGAAGCCAGAGGAGTCGATACTGGTGGCATCGAGGCAGACCGTTCAACCTCGGCTCAAGTCTTTGGAGCCAAGGAGAGGCCTGCCTAAGTTTCTTGGCAGTCGGGTCCGACGGACTGGTCGGAACCGAAGCCCTTTTCTTTTTGGTTGGAGCAGGAGAGGATGCCAAGGCTTCTTCAAAGGAAGGTTTAACTAACCCCTTAAGAATCAATTTATTTTTCCTCTCCTGGAGGACCCTTGAGGAAAAAGCGTGACATACACTGCATGACTCCTGCAAGTGCTTTGCCCCGAGACAATATACACAGAGCGAATGATCGTCTGTGATAGACATTTTAAACCCACATTTTGAACATTTTTTAAAGCCCGAAGGCCTAGGGGTTTGAGACATGATGATACACAAATCTAGTCACTCTGACAGGAAAGTACACTAAATTTTTACTGCTGATAAATCTAAGCTTACAGTAATAACTAATGCAAACACTTCCTGTAAAAAAGAACAGGTAACTCTAACCAATTATATAATTACTAGAGACCCTGTAAGTATTAAGGTTGACAGTCCGGGAAGGCCCTGGATGGAGGGGGGGCCGAAAACAAACTGAACCCAATCACACACAACAATTCAAAATCCAAATCGTACACAAAGTTAGCGATAGCCGTTAAAACAGCTTTTGTGAGCAAAAACAGCAAAAAACTGACAGAAAAGTTAGTTAATAAAACTACTTAGCCCAGCCAGCTCGAGACCACGTCTTGGGGAAGCGCAAACGAGATCTGGGGGACTGGTAGTGGTGCATCCTGGGATATAGTAAGCTCAGCCAATAAGAGACTTCGCTCTTTGGCATAAGCGTGCCGAGTCGGAGCCGAGGGATCGGCTCCGAACCCATCATTCAGAATGTAGGCGAGATAGGATCACATAACATCTCCTGTTGCAGGCAGGAAATGAGTGCAGTTACTGTCTACAGGCTGTGGCAATGCTGAGTCCAAACACTTTTTAGATACCATTGTAGTTTCTTCATATGCAGTCTGGCATATGGAATTAGTAGAATGCAGGATGCCATGAAACCCAAGGCCTGCAGGATTTTCCTTGCAGATAAGTGGGTTTTTGTTGCCAATTTCTTGAAGTAATTAGTCAGTTGCTTTTGTTTGTCTGGCGTGAGATAAGCCATCTGGGTAGTTGTATTTAAGCTTGCACCCAGGAATATTATCTCTTGAGAGGGCACTAGTTGTGATTTATTTTCGTTTACTGTGTACCCTATGCCAATTAGTAATCTTTTTACAAACGCCAGATCCTTTAGAAGAATGTCTTTGTTCTCTGCTTGAATTAGGCAGTCGTCCAAGTAGGGATATATTTGAATTCCTTTTTGTCTGCAAAACGCAATTACTGGTGCCAGGCATTTTGTGAAGACCCTGGGCGCAGACGATAAGCCAAAGGGCAGTGCAGAGAATTGGTAGTGCATTGAGCCAGCTTTAAATCTGAGGTATCTTCTGCATGTTTGTCTGATTGGGACATACAGGTATGCCTCTTTTAGATCTAAAGTCACAAGCCAAGCCTTCTTGCCCAACATGGGCAGAAGCTGCTGTAGAGTCAACATTTTGAATTTTGGAATATACAGATATGTTTATAATAGATATGTCCAGTATTGCTCTCCAGGCTTTGTACTTTCTGTGTACCAAGAACAGTCTTGAATAGAATCCTTGTCCCTGCTCTTGCTCTGGTACTTGTTGAATGGCCCTCATGTCCATGAGGGACGGAACTTGTTTTTGTGCTTCTGCCCATTGATTGAGTGGCAGGTATGGCATACCATTTGGCCTTGGCAGGGTGTGAAAGTGGAACCTGTAGCCTTGTGATACTATATTTAGAACCCATTTGTCCTGGGTGATCATGTGCCAATTTTGTGAAAAAAGTGCTAGTTTTCCCCCCAAAGGGGCTGCCAAAAGATAAGTGCTTGAAGCTGGAAGGGGAAAGTCATTGAGACTGTTTCCTGTGTGGCTGTGATTCTTCCTCTCCGCTCTTGGAGGTAGAAGCACCCTATTGTTTAGGCCTGTATGAGCCCTGGGGCTGTGATCTTCCTCTGGGGTGTCGGTATCTGCTTCTTTGTGGCCTATCGGACACTGGAAAGGACCAATTCTTTGTAGGCCAGTTCCTGCTAAATCTGGGAGGTTGTACCTGCAAGAAATCTTTGACTGTTTGCATAGATTTAGCTTTGTCCTCAATTTTCTTCAACACCTCTTCTGCTTTAACACCAAACAAAGTATCATGCTGTAATGGAGCATCTAATAGTTTTGCTTTAACACGATCAGGCAAATTCTGTTATTTTAACCAAGCATGTCTCCTAATGACAGAACCTGTAACAGTGGCCATGCAGGAGTCCTCTAGATAATCAAAACCACATTGCAAAGTATGCTTTCCAACTTGTTCAGCTGCATGCAATAAATCCTGCATTTCCTTGTTGTCTGCACATTCTGAATTTGCTGACATTTTCTGTTTAAGCAGTGACATAAGATATTGCTGATATTTAAGCATATGAAATTGGCAATTTAAGGCTCTTACAGCCAAGGTTGCAGAAGTATAAATCTTTTTACCCCACCTGTCTAGGGCCCTAGAATCCCTATCAGAGGGGATAGGGTTTTTTGCAGTAGAAGCCTTGACCCCTTTGGGACCCTGAGAGATGGTTTCTGGGTCAACAGCAGGGTTTCTATAAAGAAATTTATGTGAATCATGAACCCTGTAGTATCTGTCTGGCTTAACAGGAGCTGGTGGTAAAGAGTCTGGAGATAGACTGGACTCTGAAAATACATCATCTACAATGTCTAAAACAGGTGGAATAGCAAGGGACCTGTGTTGAGGCAATAAAAGGAAGTCCCGGAGCCTTTTCTTGGATTCTGAGTAATCCTGGCTCTCCCAGTGGAAATGCTCCCTCATGGTATGCAGTGTCTCCCCAAAAGAATAATCCTCAGGAGGGGAGGCTGAAGGGATAGATTCTTCAGCATCAGAGTCCTCGTAGAGAGGAAGAGAATATTCCTGTTCAGATGAGGACTCAGAGGAAATGGAAACCTGGTCTGAAGATTCATATTCTACCTCTTGCCTAGGCGTCTTATCAGAAGGGGGATGGGAACCCCTGATCAAAGTAATAAGGTCTTCGGCCATTTTAAGCATCTGTTTCTTAGGCATGGAGGCTTGTCCTGGAGAATGTTGTACTTGTTTCTTTGTCTTTAGAGTTGCTTTAGTCTTTGCCTTTGAAGCTGAAGTAGGTTTTACATATAACTGTGTAGGTCTGCAAACACCCTCAGAAGCCGATGCCTGCTCGGTGGCTCCGGACCCATCTGAGGGAATAGTTTCCGAGTGTCCAAAACCTTGAGTTTCCAGCGGCCTCGTCGGCTCCACATGGGAGTCGGAAGTGGCCTGTGGCTCTGAGGTAGCGGGTGTCAGGGGCTGCTAAAGCGCCTCACTGCAAACCGGCAACAGGCCTAGCAGAAGCCTCGTCATCAGTTTTGGATCTCGGATGCCTGTCCTTTTCTTTTTCCTTGCACTTTTTATAAACTCCGGTAGTTGGTTGTTCTGACGGCATTATGTAATTAAATCTTCTGCCAAAGTAATGGAATGCAAAATTGTACTGACGCTTAATAGCGCGTTGGTTAAATCAAGCACAAAACCAACAACTAGCAAAGTTTTGGTCAAGGCCTAGGCAAGGAATCCAGTAAGAATGAAAATCCTTATGAGGTATTTGCTTCCCACAAGAAATACGATTGTTAACTTTTCCTGATATCGGTCTGGAGCAAGAAAAAAGTTTCCCCAATGGGGTACTTAGCTTTAATGAAGACTTCGGACCTGAATTTCAAATTTGAAAAACTCAGGAATCGTCCGCCCGGCACTTGCGAACTGCTTTTGCTTCGGGCACCACGCGGCAAGAAAGACTGAAGAAAATGGCGTCGGCTGTATCTTTTATACCCCTGGCACACTGACATCAGGGAAGAAGCGACAGCAACCGACGCCAGACCTAGACTTTGGAATTCAGGCCGACTGAGGGTAGCCTGCCAGCAGTATAACCCAATTGTAATGACTGCAACAGTGAAGCACGAAGAAAATCTGACAGGTACCAAGCTGTGAAATAGGAAAATTCTCTCTCTCCTCAGCTGCCCATAACTACAGGAGTCCCACAGGGTTCTATCTTAGGACCACTACTATTCACAGTCTTCACAAATGACCTCCATACCTCCACACAGTATGCATCTGTCATTCAGTATGCAGATGACACTACCTTAATCTGTGCTGCACAAAACATTCCCACCCTCCTGCAAACAACTCAACTAGCATTCTCTGAAGTTGAAAACTACCTTATCAAAGCCCAGCTTATCCTCAATCCAAAGAAAACTCAGCTTATGATTATAACCAGTTCTAACAAAAACACTAACAGTCAATTCACTATCTACTCCACAAATGCTATTCCAATTGCTCCAGTGGCACAGGCTAAGCTATTGGGAATAACCATAGACTCCCACCTAAAATTTGATAGTCATCTCAACTTAACAATTAAAAAAGTACATGCCAAACTGGGGTCACTCTACCGTATCAAACCATTTCTTACCAACAACACAAGTTCAGCCATTGCTCACTCCCAACTTCTATCCACGCCACTCTATGCATCTCCCATTCTGACTAATCACAACAAAACTGAACTATTTATTTATTATTTACTCATTTATTATTGTTTGTTAACCGGGTTAGTCCAGCTGGGCTTGTGGCCCATTTTCAGTGGAGACCCAAGGAGAAAAGCTCCGGTACAGAGTATAAAATGCAGAAATTTGCAACATTACAATATAAAGTACAGAAATTTGCAAACTTACAAACATACAAAAGCTCTGGTACTTAGTATAAAATGCAGACATTTTTAACATTACAAAATATAAAAAAAGTACAGAAATTTGCAAAAACTTACAAACTTGTAAAAGACTGGATTATAGAAGTTGACATATTACTGGTAGATGATGTGAGTTATATATGTCATAATTAGTCTGTACAGGAATAACAGTTTTACAATAGTATATACACTGTTTTGCAATGGAGAGGATGTCAGTTGGGAATATGAGTAAGATAGGCCAGAGGCTCGCATGCAAAAAGTGTGAAGAGATGTACAGAGAAAGACCTATGATATTGTGTTAAGTTTGGCAAAGGAACAATGATTTAGGTGTGGAGTTAGTGGTGTGGGTGGTTTTTAGGTGGGAGCGTGTGAAGGACATTCCCATTTGGAGGCCAGATAGGAGAGAAGCATGGATTTGAAGTTGTTGTGGTTTGGTATTTTACGTAGTGGTGGGGGGAGAGTGTTCCACTGTTTGGCTATGGTGTGGGACAGTAATAGTTTGCCAGGTGGGTGTAGGGGTTTGTGTACATGTAGGAGGTTTTGGCCTTTCGATCTCAGTGTGTGGCTAGGTGTGTAGGGTGTTAGAGATTTGGCAAGAGAGGGGCATTCTGTTGGTTTGAAGATGAGTTTGTGGGCTGTTGTAAATTGTATGTATTTTAGGTGGTTGTGAAGTTCTAGCCAGTTAAGGGTGTGTAGGGAGTGGCAGTGATGGGAAGAGCTCCTGGAGTTGGTAGCAAATTTGCAGATTTTGTTGTAACAAGATTCGTGTTTGCAGCGGAGGCAGAGTTGTAGGTTGGAGAATAGGGGAGCACCGTACATGAGAGAGGGGAGAAGGAAGGTAGATGCGAGGGTTTGACAAGAGGAGGGAGTAAGGTAGCAGTTATGTCTGTAGAGGAGACCAATTTTCTGGTGGGTTTTTTTGATTGCTGAGAGGATGTGGGAGTCGAATTTTAGGTTATCATCAATGGTAATGCCAAGTAGCTTGGTACTGGGAATGATTTCTAGAGGAGTGTTATTGTGGCTTTTGATGGAAAATTGGTCTCTCTTGAATTGCGAGGTTTTGGTGGGAGTGAAAATCATTAGTTTTGTTTTGATTGCATTTAGGGCTAGGTGATGGGATCGCATCCATGATTCGATTTTGGAGAAGGCGATCTGGGTGTTGAGAAGAAGTTTGGAGGGGCAGGAGGCAGAACAGATGATGGTGGAGTCATCAGCGTATTGGATGACTGAGGCATTTGGGATGGAGTGGTGGAAGTTATTAATGAATATGTTAAAGAGGAGTGGGCCCAGTACTGATCCTTGAGGGACTCCTATGGGTGTAGGTAAGAAAGGGGAGGTTCATTCTTTCCATTGCAAAGCCTGTTGGTGCATGGAAAGGTAGCTGGAGAACCAGGCTAAGGTTGAGGGAGACAGGTGCAAGTGAGAGAGCTGGGACAGGAGTAGAGGATGGGAGATTGTGTAGAATGCTTTTGAGAGGTCAAGAAATAGGGAAGATACATATTTGCCGCTATCACGTGCTAGGCTGACTGTTTCAAGGAAGGAGAGGAAGGCTGTCATGGTGCTGTGGCCAGGGCGAAAGCTGTGCTGGGTGGGAGAGAGGAGTTTGTGCTGGGTTAGGTAGGGCATGAGCTGGGACTGGATGGTTTTCTTCTAGAATTTTGGAGAGGGGTGAGAGTATAGCTATGGGTCTGAAGTTGGTAGTGTCAGTGTTTTTACCGCCTTTGTGCAGAGGGATTATGAATGCATGTCGCCAGATGGTTGGTACATGGGATTCCTGAATGGATCTATTTATGACAATGGATATGGGATAGGGTATTGCTTCAACTGACAGTTGAAGGAAATTTGCAGGAAGTTTGTCAGGGGCAGTGCGGCATGGTAACTAAGCAAAAATGGAAGCCTGCTATAACAGAATTGCCCGCTTTGCTGCAAATTGCTCATATAGAACTCATCACTGTACTGCTTTGAGACAGCTCCACTGGCTTGAACTGCCAATCTCCTAACCTACAATCAGCTCTGCCTCTGTCATTCTATCTATTACCACCCCAATAAGTGTCCTGCCCTCAAAAACCTAGTACAACATCACTCAGCCAAAAGGCCTCTTAGATAATCAAGCAAACTACTACTAGAAGTCACCAACAGCTACAATAGCTTTGAAGATGCGCTATATAGTAGTTCAGTGGTTAAAAAATGAAACTCTGTCCCTACTAGCATTCAAAACGCATCATCCAAAGCCTCCTTTAAAGACCTCATCAGGCAACATCTCAAGCAAAGTTGGCAGTGCCATGATTGCTCCCCAGGCTAGTGAAAGCGGATAACATATACATACTAAATCTAGAGTACTTGATAATAGTTTTCAATCCTACTCACAAACACTGGGTAATCTACAATGTATGTACTGTACCTGTGTACTATGTATGCATTCTACCTATGTTCCAAATTTCAGCTGTACACCACAAATCTATTAATTACCTTTATTTTTAAAATTAATATTTTTTTGTTTGTTCTCTCCACTGTAACGGTTTATGTGCCGCATACCACTGTAAAAACATGTCTCTTGTAATTTGTGTGTATACTTATCATGTCCTAATAACTAAATATGTCTGTAATTTTTCTTTGTGAAGCTTTTCTCCCCGGGCCTCTGCTGAAAATGGGCCTTTTTGGCTCAGTCAGACACCCCCTGTTACCAAATGTAAACTAAAATAAATAAATTCTGAGGATGGTTGGGAAGTGCTTTACTTGTAAAGTCAATAACTTGTCTATGAAAGCTAGTTTAATTTCTATTACAGTTACTATGACTTAAGTAATAGTTGCTGAAAGGTATGGGCCAGGGCAATAATAGCTGACATCTGGTTTGGGAAATTGGTTAAAATTATGACAAAAAGGAAGCGTTTCTTTGTTTTGAAATTTTGCCTGGTGGGACCCCTAAGAATTTGCATTATGTTTTGGCTGGTGAGAAAAACACTGACTTCATGTTTACAGGGGGGGCCTAAAATGTTAATACCTCCTAGAATAATAATGCTTTTAGAGGAATGACAGCTCTCCTTTTTTGGTGGATGAGTTGTTTGAGTTTTTCATGGGGGGGCTGGAGGACAAGGGAATCAGTCTATGTATAGACAAATGAGCGGTTGGCGGTAAATAATAAGACCCAAATAAAAGCATAGTATTAAGGTAAACATACAGCAATCAATTTAACATAATGTACACTTATTATATACACATATTTTTTAGCTTTAAAAAGGGGTGTTAGATATGAGGCATACATCTTTGGATGTTAACAAAATAGCAACAATGATCAGCATGTCATACAGTATACAAAAGTTCCAGAAAACTCAGTTGTCAGTACAGACCTTATAGAATTCAGACAATTTTGCTGTCTCTGTCAATTACTTATTAAGTCTCTTAATATGACGATATATTTTACTCAACAAGGACACTGAGTGGTAATCTCAAGTTGCAAGTGGGCAACAGTCCATTTAGGTCACTAAGGCATTTTGGTACTGAAAGGTAACAGCAACCACAAAAGACTGCTATGCCCTTTAATTACTCCACAGAGATATGCAAAGAACAGTTCCAACCAGACACATAAAGTACAGTTGTGTATACCTACCATAAATGTAGATGTTCGAGTGTCTTCACTGTTGCAGTCATAACTGTAGGGTGATCCTGCCAGCAGGCAGCCCGAGGTCGGCCAGAATTCCAAAGTCTGGGTCCGGCGTCGGCTGTACCAGCAAGTACCCTGACGTCAGAACGTAGAGGTATAAAGCTGACAGCTGACGCCATCTTCTCCAGCCTTTCTTGCCCCAGATGTTAGAAATCCCCAACAAAGAACCCAAAAGGTGTCCAAATATAAACACAAATACACCACAAAGGAAGTGGAAGAGAGACCAAGTGAAAAATAGAGAAGATTGGTGGGAGGGAAACACCGAATGCAACAGTGAAGACACTCGAACATCTACATTTATGATAGGTGTACACAACTGTACTATGTTCTTCGTGTTTCACTGTTGCAGTCATAACTGTAGGGTAGAATCCCAAAGCTGTGAATGAGGGAAGAGGTTATGCAGAAGAAGGGGCAGCTAGAAGGCCCTGCAAAACAGCAGAGGCAAAGCCTGCCCTAGATTTAGAATACAAAGGGAGATTATAGTGCTTAGAAAAAGTATGCACTGAACTCCAAGTGGCAGCTTCCAAAATGTCCTTGGTAGGAACTCCTCTGAGAAAAGCTGCTGAAGTGGCAGCTGCTCTAGTAGAATGACTTCTAACAATACCTGGAATCTGTTTCCCATAGTGAGAGTAACAAAACCTTATTCCATGAGCAATCTATTTGGAAATAGTTTGTTTAGAAATAGCCTTACCTAGAGAACTGGAGGCATAAGAGATAAGCAATTGATCAGATTTCCTGAAATCTTTAGTTTTGTCCAGGTAAAATCGTAGTTGTCTGTGTACGTCCAATAAATGTAGTATCCTTTCCCCTTTATTTTGAGGATTGGGAAAGAAGGTAGGAAGGTGAATAGTCTGATTTAGAGCCACTTTGGAAATCACCTTAGGCATAAATGTAGGATTGGTCCTCAAGGAAACTCTGTCTTGGTGGAAGATAAGATATGGTTCCACAGCCATGAGAGCTTGTAACTCTGAAACCCTTCTAGCAGAAGTCAATGCTAATAAAATAGCTGTTTTCCAGGATAAGAACTTGATATCGGAAGCCGCAGCAGGCTCAAAAGGAGGCAAAGTAAGTTTCTCCAAGACATAATTAAGATCCCAAGCAGGAACAGGAGGCGTTCTGGGAGGTCTAAAATTCTTAGCTCCTCTCAAAAATTGTCTCACCAGCTGGTGAGAAAAGATGGGAGGATCAGTGTTGAAATGAGCCGAGATAGCAGAAGCATGGATTTTGATGGAGGAAAAGGAGAGGCCTTTAAGCAAAAGGTCTGAGAGGTAAAGTAAAATGGAAGAAATATCAGGCAAAAGAGGATCTGAACCTCGATCCTGCATCCAAATACAAAATCTTTTCCATTTAGAAGCATACGATTTTCTAGTGCTAGGCCGCCTAGCCTTTAAAAGAACATCCAAAACTTGTTTGGGAAGAGAAGAAGGAATCAAAGGCCCTTGTAGAGCCAAGCTGCCAGGCATAGAGTCTTGATTTGAGAGTAAAGCATCTGACCCTGATGCTGGGACAGAAGAGAAGGGATCAGAGGTAGAATCTATGGAGGTTCCAAGAATAGGTTTTTAGATTCATAGATTCATAGATTAGTACTAAGCTAACTGCCCTTGCAAGCCATTTTAAGCCTAGCCAGTTATCCCTTGTGAGACTCAAACCCTGCACCTTGTGTTTGTAAGGCAAACACCTTAACCATTAGGCCACCCTCCCAAATCTTGCTATCCTTGTTTCAAAGTTGGATACCAAAACTGCCTTGGCCAATTTGGAGCTATCAAAATGATAATCTTTGGTTTGTCCTGTTTTATTTTCAGTAACACCCGAGGCAGAAGTGGAAGAGGAGGGAAGGCATATCCCGAAAGATTCCTCCAGCTGAATGACAGGGCATCCACTTTCCACACTGTTTTGTGGAAGGACCTGGTGCAAAAGAGAGGCAACTGATGATTGAGATGGGATGCAAACAGATCTATCTGAGGACAACCCCAAACTACAGTGATCCTGCTGAACAAGTTGGGGTCCAGCATCCATTCGTGTGAGGATCCAACAGATTTCTGCTTAGGCTGTCTGCTAAGAGGTTCTGTTTTCCTAGAATGAATTGAGCTTGAAGATGCAGATTCAGATTTAGAGCTGTGTCCCAAAAACTCATGGCTAGTCTGCAAGGGGGGTATGAATGAGATTCCCCTTGCTTGTTTATGTACCACATGACTGTGGTGTTGTCTGTACGAATGAGAAGAGGCCCTGGTTGCAAAAGATTCTGGAAGGCTAGAAGAGCATTTTGGACTGCCAACATTTCCTTCAAGTTGATGTGCCAGGGAAGGTGCTTCTTTGTCCAAGAGCCCTGCTGGCAAATGTCTAGAAAATGAGCACCCCAAGCATAATCCGAAGCGTCCGTGGTTATGATCTGAGAAGGTTGAGGCAGACGAAAGGGATTCCCTTTGTTTAAAGCACAAGCCCTGGACCACCAAAGGAATTCTTTTTGGAGGCAGGGAATCAGTGGAATCGTTGTGTCCAGACTGTGGTAATGCTGTGACCATACACTCTTTAGGTACCATTGAAGTTTTCTCATATGAAGCCTTGCACTTGGAATCAACAGGATGCAAGAAGCCATGTAGCCCAAAGCCTGCAGGAATTTCCTTGCAGACAGCTGAGTTAAAGTAGCCAAGGTCTTGAAAATTGAGGCCAGTTGTAGTTGTTTTTCTGGAGTGAGGAAAGCCCTTTGCAAGCTTGTGTTTAGAAGAGCTCCTAAAAAAATAATTTGCTGAGAGGGGATCAGATGTGACTTTTTTGTGTTCACAGAAAATCCCAGAAGTAGGAGAAGACGTTGAACAAACTGCAGGTGTTGAAGTAGAAGGTCTTTGCTGTCCGCCTGAATAAGGCAGTCGTCCAGATAGGGGTAAATTTGAATCCCTTGGAGTCTGCAATAAGCTACTACTGGAGCCAGGCACTTGGTAAAGACTCTGGGCGCAGTAGATAAGCCAAAGGGCAGTACAGAGAATTGAAAATGCCTTGAACCTACCTTGAATCTGAGGTATTTTCTGCGTTCCTGCCTGATGGGGATGTGTAAGTAGGCCTCCTTTAAGTCCAATGTCACCATCCAAGCATCCTGGGAGAGCACTGGAAGAAGTTGTTGTAGAGTAAGCATCTTGAATTTTGGAATTTCCAGATAGGTGTTCAGTATTGAAAGGTCCAGAATAGGTCTCCATGAGTTTTGTTTTCTTGGGACCAGAAATAGTCTTGAGTAAAAACCTTTTCCCATTTCTGAGTGGAACAGGTTCTATAGCTCTCATGGCCAATAAAGCGTCCACTTGATTTAAGGCCTCTGACCATTGATGTTTTGGCAGATCTGGCCAACCGAAAGACCTTGATAGAGTATGAAAGTGGAACTTGTAACCCCTTAAAATCACGTCTAAAACCCATTTGTCCTGGGTAATGTGCGTCCAATTTTGGTAGAAAAGAGAAAGTTTTCCTCCGAGAGGGGCTTCCAGGCAAGGAGGGCCTGCAGCCCAACAGAGGGAGTCATTGGGTCTGCTTCCTTTGAGATTGAGATCTGTCTTCTCCCCTTCTAGGGGATGAAGCAGACCATTGTCTGGACCTGTACGAGGCCTGAGCCTGAGCCCGACCTCTGGAGCATTTATATCTTCCCCTTTGAGGCCTGTCAGACGTGGGAAAGGACCAATTTTTGGAGGGCCAATTTCTGGAAAATCTAGGAGGCTGAACTTGTAAGAAATCTTTAACAGTCTGCATAGATTTCGCTTTATCTTCCATCTTTTTAATAACCTCCTCAGCCTTAGACCCAAACAAAACATCATGCTGAACAGGGGCATCTAACAATTTAGCCTTAACTTGCTCAGGTAAATTCTGCTCTCGAAGCCAAGCATGTCTCCTGATAACAGTACCAGAGGCTGCGGCCCTGCAAGAAGCCTCCAAGGCATCAAAACCACAATGTAGACTATGTTTGCTAACTTGTTCAGTTGCATGCAATACATCCTGTAATTCCTTGTCCTCTGCACATGCAGGAAAGGTAGAAAGTTTTTGCTTTAAAACAGAGAAAAGAAATTGCTGATACTTGAACATATGAAACTGGCAAATTAAAGCTCTAATAGAAAGAGTAGCAGAAGTATACACCTTTTTGCCCCATCTGTCCAAGGCACGAGAATCCTTTTCAGAGGGAATAGGATTTTTAGATGAAGCGGCCTTAGCAGCCTTGGAACCCTGAGAAATAGTTTCAGGATCAGCAGAAGGGTTCTTGTACAAAAATTGATGGGAATCAGGAACCCTGTACAATCTATCCGGCTTAGAAGGAGCAGGCGGAAAGGAATCAGGATTCAGGTTAGCTTCAGAGAAAGCATCATCCACAATATCAAGAAAGTACAGTTTTGTACCTACCATAAATGTAGATGTCCGAACTGGATAGCATCTGCAGTCATAACAACTGGGTTGTCCTGTCGTCAGGCAGCCCTTCGGTCGGCCGGATTCCAAAGTCCGGGTCCGGCTTCGGCTGATGTCGCACTTCACCCGACGTCATCTCTGCTGGTCTTCGGGTATAAAGGCATCAGCCGATGCCATTTTCCTCAGTGTTTCTTGCCCCAGATGCCAGTTGCCCTCTTGGAAGGCTAAATTTTGGGTAAATGCCAATGTTTCCAAAAGATAGAAGGCAAACACAAAAATAAGCATGTATGTACATACATACAAACAAAGACACCATAAGAGACTCCGCCCACCAGCTAGCTATTAGGAGGGTAAATACCCTAGGAGTACCACAGATGGGAAGGAGGGAGGGTAATCCTGACTGCAGATGCTATCCAGTTCGGACATCTACATTTATGGTAGGTACAAAACTGTACTATGTCCTTCATGGATGCATCTGCAGTCATAACAACTGGGTAGAATACCATAGCCAACTAGGGAGGAGGAAGAATAGATTATGGTGTGGTTAGGATCCCTTGCAGTACAGCAGTGGCAAACCCTGCTCGGGATCTGGAATACAGAGGTAGATTATAATGCTTGGCAAATGTATGCACGGAGGTCCAAGTAGCCGCCTCAATAATGTCCTTGGTTGCCACTCCTCGTAAGAAGGCTGTGGTAGTGGCTGTTGCCCTTGTAGAATGAGGCCTTATGTTCTGTGGAATTGGTTTTCCATGGAAGGAGTAACAGAATCGTATGCAATTTCCTATCCATTTGGAGATTGTCTGTTTGGAAATTGCTTTTCCTTCCCTTCCTGTTGCATAGGCTACAAAAGGCTGGTCAGTTTTTCTGTTACTTTTTGCTCTGTCCAGGTAGTAGCGTAGCTGTCTATGTACATCCAAGGTATGCAGCATTCTTTCCCCTCTGTTTTGTGGGTTGGGAAGAAGGTAGGTAGGTGGATTGCCTGGTTTAAAGACACTCTGGATACCACCTTAGGCATAAATGTAGGATTAGTCCTCATGGACACTCTATCTTGGTGGAAGATTAGGAAGGGTTGTACTGCCATTAGGGCCTGAAGTTCAGAAACCCTCCTTGCTGAGGTTATTGCCAGTAGGAAAGCAGTTTTCCATGATAGATGCTGTAGGTCTGCTGTTGCTGCTGGTTCAAAAGGTGCAGTGTCAACTTTTCTAGCACAAAGTTCAAATCCCAAGCTGGCAATGGTGGTTTCCTAGGAGGTTTTACATTCTTGATCCCTCTGAGGAACTGCCTGAGTAGAGGATGTGAAAAGACAGGTGGATCAAAGCTGTATTCTGCTGAAATAGCTGATGCATGTATCTTGATGGAGGAATAGGACAGGCCTGTATGTAAAAGCTCTGCCAAGTACTCCAGAATGTTAGCAATATCTATATTGACACATCTTTTCCTCTTTCAGCACTCCAAATGACAAACCTTTTCCATTTTCCTGCATAGTTCCTTCTTGTTGAAGGTCTGCGGGCTTCAAGGATAATGTCTTTAACCCTTTGGGAAAGATCTGGATTAGTTGCTGCTATGTGATGTTCCATGCAGTCAGTTGCAACGTTTTAGGTTTGGATGCATGATGCTGTAGTTGTTCTGAGTTAACATCAAAGGCATCAGGGTATTGACCACATTTTGTCCCGAGACATGCTCCTCAGCAATGGGTACCAGTGTTGTCTTGGCCAGTTCTGAGCTATCAGGATTATCCTTGGACGTTCCTCCTTGATTTTTAGTAATACCTTGTGTATCAAGGGAAGAGGTGGGAATGCATATGCTGTCAGACCTTTCCAGCTGAAGGAGAGCGAATCCACTTTCCATGCAAGTGGATGGAATGTCCTTGTGCAGAATTTCTTGAGCTGGTGATTGAGAGGGGAAGCGAATAGATCTATCTGTGGCATTCCCCATTTCTTTGAGATGGTCTTGAAGATGTCCGGGTGTAGCATCCATTCGTGAGCATCCGAGGTGGTTCTGCTTAACATGTCTGCTAGAGTATTCTCCTTTCCGGTACAAATATAGCCTGTAACTGGATGTTGTAGCTGAGTGCCAGATTCCAAAGGTCCAAAGACATTCTGCATAGGGGGTATGAATGAGTGCCTCCCTGTTTGTTGATGTACCACATGACTGTGGTGTTGTCTGTCCTTATCATCAAATGGCCTTCTTTGAGAAATGGTCTGAATTTTTGGATTGCCAGTTTTACTGCCAGCATTTCTTTTAGGTTGATGTGCAGGTGAAGCTGGTCCTGCGTCCACAATCCTTGTATGCATTTGTCCAGCATGTGAGCCCCCCATCCTAGGTCTGAGGCGTCTGTTGTGATGGTTTGGCTTGCTTGATAGTTGTGAAAGGGTAGGCCTGGGTTTGACTGGCATGCTTGAGCCCACCATAGGAACTCCTGTTTTAGGCATGGGATTAGTGGAATTTCTGCTTCTAGGCTGTGCCTGTGTTGGGACCATAAATTCTTTAGGTACCACTGTGGTTTTCTCATATGCAGTCTGGCATGTGGAACCAAGATTATGCATGATGCCATGAAGCCCAAGGCCTGCAGAACTTTTCTTGCTGTTAGCTTGTTCTGTTTTGTTAGTGCCAAGAAGTAAAGAGGGAGTTCTTTTTGTTTTTCTGTAGTTAGGAATGCCATTTGTTTTACTGTGTCCAATTCAGCCCAAGAATGTCCTTGTTTGGGATGGTATCAGCCTTGACTTTTGTAAATTGACTGTGTATCCCAGTCCTTGTAGCAAGTAAATGACCCTTTGTAAATCTGTTGTCAGCTTGCTTTTGTTGTCCCCTTGTAGCAGGCAGTCGTCCAGGTATGGATGAATTTGGATTCCCTGTAGTCTGCAGTGGGCGATTACTGATGCCAGGCATTTTGTGAATACTCTGGGCAGTAGATAAGCCAAAGGGCAATGCTGAGAATTGATAGTGCTCTGATCCTGCAAGAAATCTGAGGTATCTTCTGCAAATTGGTCGAATGGGGACATGCAGGTATGCCTCCTTGAGATCTAGAGTTACCAGCCAACACTCCTTGCCCAGCATGGGAAGAAGTTGCTGTAGGGTCAGCATTTTGAATTTTGGGACAATGATGTATGTGTTTAAGGTGGACAGGTCTAGAATAGGTCTCCAACTTGTTCCTTTCTTGGAACTAGGAATAGTCTGGAGTAGAATCCTTTGCCTTGTTCTGTTATTGGTACTCTTTCCACAGCTCTCATCTTTGTTAATTGCATTATCTGCTGTAGAGCTTCTGTTTTTGATTTGGAGGCAGGTTTGGCATTCCTCTTTTGACTGGTAAAGTGTGGAAGTGGAACCGATAACCTTGGTCTATGGTTTGCAAAAGCCACTTGTCTTTTGTGATATAGTGCCAGTTCTTGAAAATAAGGTTAATTTTCCGCCTAATGGTGCTGCTATTTGTTCCCTGGTAGGCGGAGTTAGGATCAAGTCACTGTGATTGTGCTGTTGTAGTGGTAGTGGCTGTGTCTGTGCCTCTGTTATTACCATGCCACTGTCGTCCTCTGTAGGCACCCCCTCTAGATTGATTTCTGCCTCTGGAGCGTCTATTCCTGCCCCTTTGGGATCTTGTGGAGTCAGGAAAGGACCAATTTTTGGCAGGCCAGTTCCTGCTAAACCTTGGGGCCTGAACCTGCAAGAAATCTTTAACCGTTTGTACAGATTTTGCCTTTTCTTCCATTTTCTTCATTACCTGCTGGGCAGGTGTACCAAACAAACTGGCCTTATCCATAGGAGCATCTAATAACTTAGCTTTAACATGATCCGGTAAGACCTGTTCCTTCAGCCATGCATGTCTTCTTATCACTGTGCCAGTCATGGCTGATCTAAATGAAGCCTCCAATGCATCATAGCCACATTTTAAGGAATGGTTACTAACCTGTTGTATGTTATTTACCATTTCTAATACATATTTCTTATCTATAGAGTCATCAGAGGATAGCTTTTTAGTTAACTGATCAAGCATAAACTCTTGGTATTGTATCATGTGAAACTGACAGTTTAAAGCTCTAGCTGAGAGAGTAGCTGAGGTGTAAACTTTTTTGCCCCATCTGTCTAAAGACCTGGCTTCCCTTTCAGAAGGAATAGGGTTTTTTGCTGTGGTCGAGGCTACTGCCTTAGGCCCCTGGGATATAGTTTCGGGGTCTGCAAGTGGGGCCTTGTATAGGTGATGATGAGTGTCTGGCACCCTGTAAAATCTATCTGGTTTGGCAGGGGCTGGAGGTAAGGAATCTGGTGCAGTGCAGACATCATTAAATGCATCGTCCACAACAGAGAGGACAGGAGGTATAGCTAAGGGCCTAATTTTGTGGTAGGTGCAGAAAAGTCCTAAGTCTTTTTCTGGAATCTGAGAAATCCTGTTCCTGCCATTGGAATTGTTCTCGCATGGCATGAAGGTTTCCCCAAAGGAGAATTCTTCTGGTGGAGAAGCAGCTGGAATGGATTCTTCAGCATCTGAGTCTTCATAATTGGAGAAAGGAGCCTCTGGCTGGTCTGTAATATCTGAGTCATCCGCAGAATCATCAGAGGACACAGGCTCGGGGGCTCTGCTCTAGGTCTCTTTTCTGGGGCTGAGAGGCCCTGTCTGGGTGAGATTGAGATCCCCTAATTAAGGATATTAAATCTTCTGCCAGAGTAAGCATTTGTGAACTAGAAGTGGGCCTGGTTGAGGGGGGTTTAACAGGCACTGATTTAGTAGATTTGGCTGCTTTAGCCCTGGCAAAGGCCTTAATAGACATGGCTGCAGGAGGCCTAGCAGCACCACGTGCTGGGGTAGAGACATCCAAAGGGATGGTGTCTGATAAGTCACTAGTAACCACTGTTGTAGGTAAAATTTCTGAGGCCGATTCAAGTAAAGTAGCAGGAACCTCAGTAGTAGTCATTGATTCGGCTGTACTTTGATCAGTTTTCTCGGTTTCGGACGAAACCGAGACACTCGCGGTTTGCATAACCATGGTTTCGGCCGAAACCGCGGACCGCGAGTGTCGGTCTTTTTCTTTGCGTTTTTTAACAATTTGGGTAGTCGGAGGATCCGACGGCATAATGTACGCAAAATCTGAGCCGAAAAACTGTTCAGCAAACTCCGACCGACGCCTAAGCGTTCGTCGGTTGAATGAAGCACAGGCCGAACAGGCTGCTACGTCGTGGTCTGGGCCTAAACAAGGCAAACAGTAAGAGTGGAAATCTTTATGAGGTATTTGTTTCCCACAAGTTAAACAGTTATTGACTTTTTCTGACATCGGCTGAGGCAAGAAAGAGTCCCCAATGGGGTACTTAGCTTTTAGAAGTCTTCGAAGTAGTAATCTCTGGATCTGACCGACCGGCACTTGCGAACAGCTTCTGCTTCGGGCGCCACGCGGCAAGAAAGACTGAGGAAAATGGCGTCGGCTGATGCCTTTATACCCGAAGACCAGCAGAGATGACGTCGGGTGAAGTGCGACATCAGCCGAAGCCGGACCCGGACTTTGGAATCCGGCCGACCGAAGGGCTGCCTGACGACAGGACAACCCAGTTGTTATGACTGCAGATGCATCCATGAAGGACATCAGGAGGAATAGCCAAAGGTCTGTGTTGAGGGAGAAGGAGAAACTCCCTAAGTCTCTTCTTGGTAGTGGAATAATCCTGACCTTCCCAATGAAAACGTTCTCTCATCTCATGCAAAGTTTCCCCAAAAGAAAAATCTTCAGGGGGAGAAGCAGAGGGAATAGAGTCCTCTGCATCAGAATCCTCATAGGGAGGAAAAGAATAATCCTGGTCAGAGGAAGAGACTGAAGACACAGAAGCCTGATCAGAGGAATCCAAAGGAATATCTTGCCTAGGCCTTTTTTCAGGAGGAGGGTGAGAGCCCCTAATCATAGTAAGCAAATCTTCAGCCATTCTTAATAATTGCTTCTGGGTCTTGGGAGCTGAATCCGAAGAAGCTTGAGAAGAAACCCTTGGCTTAACAGGGGTCTTTGACTTTGCCTTTGTAGTAATAGTGATATGAGAAGGCCTGAAAACCCCTTCAGAAGCCGGTACCTGCACAGCGGTTCCGGACCCATCTGAAGGAGCGACGTCCGAAGGTCCTGCAGCAGCTAAAATACTGGGCCTAGTTGGCTCCCCATGGGAGTCCGTGTCAGCCATCGATTCCGAAGTGGCTGACGACAGGGGCTGCAAAATCGCCTCACTGACGACCGCCGAACCCAAAGCTGGCTCCGACTGCAAGTATCCTGTTTGGACCTCGGAGGCCTATCCTTGTCCTTGCGTTTCTTGTGAATTCCGGTTGCCGGTAAAGTATCCGACGACATCCTATAATTGAACCATCTACCGAAATAATTCAAGGACTAATCATACCTATGCTTAATAGTGCGAGAATTAAACCTGGCACAAAACCGACAGCAAGAAACGTCGTGGTCAGGGCCCAAGCAAGGAAGACAGTAACAGTGGAAATCTTTATGAGGTATTTGTTTTCCACACGATATACAATTATTAACTTTTTCTGACATCGGAGGAGTAAGAAAAAAGTTTCCCCAACGGGGTACTTAGCTTGAGAAAAGAAGAAGACGACTTCGGACTGACGACAATCAAAGCACGTTGTCCGGAATCCGCCAACCAACAACTTGCGAGCTGCTTTCCACCGCACGGCAAGAAAGACTGGAGAAGATGGCATCGGCTGTCAGCTTTATACCTCTACGTTCTGACGTCAGGGTACTTGCTGGTACAGCCGACGCCAGACCCAGACTTTGGAATTCTGGCCGACCTCGGGCTGCCTGCCGGCAGGATCACCCTACAGTTATGACTGCAACAGTGAAACACGAAGAACATCTGTATGGCACTCTGTTTAATTCCTAAATCAGCTGTTCAGAAATATTATTCTTTTTTCTTTCCAAACTCAAACGCTGGCATCTTTTAACAGACTACTAAGTACAGAAAAGTGTAATCTGTAACATGCTTCTCATGTTTCAGAAAGATGTTAAATTAAAATCTTAATTGATCCTCTCAAAGATAAGCACTAGGCAGTCAGCCTGCAGCCAATTACAAGACTAGCCAATTAACACACATTCAAGAGCTGCCCCCAGCCTCAAGGAGGACAATACAAGACAAATGGGGAGGATATGAGGATACCCAACCAATTAACATAATAGTCAACTATCACAGATACATAGTTTTTAACTTTAAAAGGGGATACTAGATATGAGCCATATGCATTTCTTAACCTTTGTGATTAAGAAAGGTAAACATGAAAGAAAACTTTCCATTAAGTCATTGGCTTCAAGATCTGTGGTGACAATGCATCAGGTTGTTAAAACAACTATGGCCCTCCTTTCATTGCTTTAACAGAGTCGCATATTAAACCCTTTTACTCTGAAAAGTATAAAACATACCGCCTATGTGGATGTCGATCAACCTATTAGACTTTCACATAATTTAAACAGAACTATACTCCTGCCAGAGAAAGAAGTTACAAATGAGCGTATGGTATTTTCTCATTTCAGTTTTTATCATATCAGCTGATTCAAACTCTACAACTGCAATGTCATGACATTTATTTACCGGGAAAGTCTCACTGGGCATATACCCATTTTTCAGTGGAGGCCCGGGGAGAAAAGCCCCAGAAGTTTATTTATTTAACATTTGTTTACTGCGAAAGTCCAACTGGGACAGAGCCCACTTTGAGAGGAGGACTGGAGAGAAACACTCCAGACACACGTCTTTGGAGTGTGTGAGGAAACCTGAGCACCTGGAGGAAACCCACGCGAACGTTGGAAGGACATGCAGAGTGCGCACAGAATCAAACCAAAAACCTCTTACTGTGATGGACAATTTCTGGACAAAGCCTAGAATAATGGGGGGAACAGCAGCTCTGGAAGGCAAAAGTTTCTTTTTACAACCGTTCATTGTGGTTACTTTAGAAATGAACCACAATGAATGATCACTCTAAAAAAACTAAATTAGTTGCAAACCTCTCAGCCTGTTTGTTCCAGAAATGCTGACATTTTTAAATATTGCTCTTACAAACTTATAAAGTTTACAGAATCACGGGTTTTGCATTAGTATAAATTTTCTGAAGCATATGAAATCGGAAACTGAAATGTCTGTCTTTATTTTCCAATGACAATTTATGAGAAATGGACTAAAACTATGAGGCAAAATCTGAGCATTCTGAAATACAGGACACTAAAAACGAAAAGTAGTTGACAGTAGGAGCAAGAATAGGATTGAAATTTATTATTTACAGAATCTGTAATAGAAAAAGGACACCGTGGTTGGGAATGCCAGTGACATGATAAAGTGGGCATGATTTTGGTCCTTTGTAGAGTAGACCCGAATTTTAAACGCTGGGATTGTCCCTTTAATAATGCCCACCTCCCAAATCAAGAAGGGCCATATATGGTAACAGCTGTGTAAATCTATGTTTTTACAACTACACAGACTAGCCTTAAAGGCAAACAAAGCAGTACGTTTCTTGACCTGCAGTGATAACTTACTCCATGAGTTGAGATTACATCAAGTTAGAAATTTAAGCCTTGTTTATTTCTTGGTGCAAATTTATGTTCCTAGTATGGGTGTTTGTAGAGCCACTGGTTTTATGAATACATAGGAGGTCGAGTATGACTGGGTCTTTCATGGTTTGAAAAGCAAAACACAGGTCACCTCAGAACAGCCATACAGTACCGAATATAAAGAGATCTGTGCTAATCTGTTGTAATAGTTGAAAGATTTACAGCCTTTATGCTTTTTTTTTTGTTAAACATCAATGAGGTATTTCTAGTTAGGATGTTCAATTGAAAATTAACTCAGTCTGATACGGGAAGAGTAGGTTCATAGGAGTATACTAAGCTAACAACCACTAGGGCTCTTAAGAGCTTAACCATGCAACCCAAATGTAACCCACAAATTTGATTTATATTTGATTTACAAGGGGTGATTTACTGACTGCATCTGTCCATCAGAGACATAAAAGCCAGACCAGGGAGTAAATTTCCGATTAAAGGTTCACAGGTGTATACTAGGCAAATGACCAAAATGGAATCCATGGGAATCAAACCCAGAACTATTGCAAGGTCTAGGTCTAGTAGCACATACTGTAACATCTCTGTGCCAAACTGCCAAAGGAGTAAAATGGTAAGAGAATTTCTTTGGATCTTGAAGATATCCAATTGGAAATTAACTTGGCCAGACAGAAGGATTTCCAAGACTATAGCAGAAACATAATGACTGAATGAGTACAGTTGTCCACTTAAGTATCCAGGTCTCTTATATAACCATATCTTTTTTTAACAAAAGTACCACTTACTTATAACCACTGTGGTGGGAACAACTTTTTTCAGAATGCTACTACACAGCACTTTTTTGCACTTAGCTTGAGACTCCAGGTACATGCATATTCCAGCCCTTTTTAGAGCAGTTTAGTATAAGCTGGTGATCGGGTAACAGTGCCCAGCTTGCAGTAATCAACAAACTTGGTCATCCACACTTCAGAGATATAGTTTTGAATATCTGTAAAATAAATGACAAACAGGAGAGGGACCATCACTGACCCCTGTGGTACCCCATTACAAACAATCTTAAGTTCAGAGATTACCAGCAGCTCACTCTTTGGGATTTTCTGTTGGATAGCCAGTCTACAATGCAGATAATACAGGTATTAACATTAAGTTTGTGTAATTTTTCAGTAGCACCAGCATGGGGCATAGTGTCAAAAGCCTTGGCCAGGTCAAGAAAAGCAGTGTCCACAGAGCGACCACTATTCATAGCCCCTATAACCGTTTCAAAGAAGTTTACTAGGGTCATGAAACAGGATCCATCCTTCCCAAAACCAAACTGCTTGAGGGGGTCAGTTAAGTTGCCTATATCTGCATAAATGAACTCTGTTATGATATGCATAATAATAATAATAATAATAATAATAATAATAATAATAGACATTTGTTAACCAGGTAGGCCCAACGAACACACAATCTCTTTTCAGGGTGATCCAGGATCAATGTCTGGTTAACCAAAATGACTTGCTCAAGGTTGCACAGTAGGTAAATGAAGGATGGGAGAATCAAACTCTATACCACAGGAGCTATATCTCACTGTCTTAACCCTCTAACTTTACATATAAGGCTGGTGATGCTGACGGAACTCTCTTGTATAGAGGAGCAACAGTGGCTGTTTTCAAGGAATCTACGACAAATTTGTGAGTAGACTAAGGATGAACAATTTAAATAGAGGCTTGGCTAGTGCATACTGATAAGAATTCTGGTCCCATAGAAACAGAATTTTTAGCCTCTGACAGGGATTCTAAGACTTGTTCTAAGGTGATTATGGGGGAATCAAAATTTTCAGGGATACTGGTGTTGTTAGGTGGGGTAAAGTTAACACTAACTTTGTCTGCTAATATATTAGCTGTATCATTGCAATTAGAATGTGTGATACTATTAGGGATGAGCTCAGTTTATTGCTGAATATTACTCCTTCATTTCTTGACATAACTGAAAAAAGATATGTAGTTTCCTTTAGTATCTGCAGTAACCAAGTTCATATTCTACTTTACATTTTCTAATAAGTGCCTTTAATCCCTGAACGAGCCCACTCAGTAAAGAAATGAAAGTTACATATTTATTGTTAAGTTTGATCTGCATGGTCCATGCCCATATTCCAGAAGCTCTACTTAGCTTGCAGAAGAAGCATTCCCAGGCTGAAACACTTCCCTTAATCAATAATGCATAGCACAGGTCTTAACCTTTCAAGAGCTCTAACATGTCACTCACACAAAAAAAAAAAAAAAAAAAAAAAAGAAGAAGAACCGACATATAAATATGTATGTGACAAGAAAAAAAATACACATATTTATAGCTAAAGATATCCCCCAAGACCTCATCCCCTAATTGCCAGTGTGAAAGTGGGTGGGTACTGGAACAATATGAGCAAGGATCATACAGATCCAATGTTAAGATAATTAAACAACTTTATCGGACATGATCCTGTCTATATTCTTCGGTCTTCAAGACAGTTTCCAGCTGAACCTCTTGGTGCTATCTAGAAAGCTTGCCTATAATAACAGAGGCCTCAAAGGAATACTTTGATTAAAAGACCAAATCCAGCTTATACTCTCTAACAAAAGTATACAGAGAAGTACATATTGCAGCTGCACAAATATTGCCTGTGGATACATTCCTGAAGAAGGCCCAGTAAAATGTACTCTGGATACAACAGGCAATACTGTATATAAACCATGAACAGAAGTACACAGCAAAAACAAGAATCACAGCCACAAATCCAAAAAATTCTTGCTTTAATACCAAAAGACTGTAGCTCCTCGGCTCAAAAGCCTTCAAAGGAGTAAAAGCCAAATAAAACACACCTCTTTTTATATACAATTCAAAAAAACAATCATTCAATACTTCCAATCAAGCACCTTATTAAGACCATTAGGAGACAAATTATTATACTTAAGCATATACAGTTTCTTTACAAAGTAGTTTATACTTCAAATCAACTTTTTCATCAATCTGTACTTTAATCTGTTCTAAAATGGATCCTTTTAACAAAGTAACATCTCCCCATAAAAATTTCTAAAATGCAAACCTAATGGGCTATCCACCTGTCCATTTCTTATATCCCTAACATGCTTTTGAAGGCGTATTTTAAAAGCACGTTCACTCTCCCCAATACAGAATTTTTCACAAGAACATTTCAACACATATACTATTGCCTCAGTATTACAATCAAACCTACACACTGGTTTATAGTACAAATTATTAATCTTGGGAAAATGATTAACTACCAAAGGACAAACGGAACATCCTCTACAGTTATAAGTCCCCACCTCACTATTTACATGAAATCCCACACTAGGTAGGGGGAAAGTAAACATATTATATACTACAAAATTAGCAATACTTCTGCTATTCTTATAAGAAATAAGGGGAAATTTATTAATCTTGTTAATTGTTTATCAGATAGTAACATAGGCCAATAAAGCCGTAAAATATTTGCTATTTGTTGACTTAATATATGTGGTAACAAAAAAAAGAAGTTATGTACTCACCATAACGTTCCACCTGAGTAGTTATACTTAATTTTTCTGCAACCTGTGGGTATTTGGATTCATAGCGGATCTGAGCCAGCAACTTTTCAAGCATCTGCTCCGAGCTCCAAGCTCCTCCACCTTACCCATAACCCATCACCATCTCCTACCTTCCCTCAGATCGAGTTTGCCACTACTCAATCAATCAGCAACTCAATTTTATAACAAACCTTGAACAGGTTCGGGGGGAGGCGGGCGGGACAGTTGCAGAAAAATGAAATATAACTACTCAGATGGAACGTTATGGTGAGTGCGTAACTTCTTTATCTGAAGTCGTTAACTTCATTTTATCTGCAACCCGTGGGACAGAGTCCCCAGCTACTAAAACTCCTGGGAGGCCCTCATGGAAGGACATTCCTGAGCACTGCAGAGCCGAAGGATGCTCTCCCTCTGGAGATCAAATCCAACTTATAATGAGAAATTAAGTTATGTGACCTTGCCCAAGTTGCTGCCGCACAAATATCATCCAGTGAAACCCTAGACCAAAAAGCAGCAGAAGTTGCCATAGATCTGGTAGAATGATCTTTTACAGGACCAGGCAGGGATACACCTTTGTCTTTATAAATTTACAAAATACATTGTGTAATCCATCTAGCTAAGGAAATCTTGGAGATGGCTTTGCCCAGAAAGGGTTTAGAGAAGGACACGAATAACTGGTCAGACTTACAAAACGGCTCTGTTTGGTGTAAATAAAAACAAAGCTGTCTATGAACATCTAGCAAATGCAGCTTATATTCACCCTTGTTCTGAAAATTTGGAAAGAAAACAGGCAGGTTAATAGTCTGATTAATGTTTGATTCAGAAGCTACTTTTGTTAAGAAGGAAGAGTTCATGCGGAGCGAGACCCTGTCCTTATGGAAAATCAAGTAAGTGGAACGGCAGACAAAGCTTGAATTTCAGAAACCCTCCTAGCCGACGTAATGGTTACTAGGAAGGCTGTCTTCCAGGATAAGAACGTCAAATCTACTGATGCTGCAGGTTCCAAAGGAGGAGGAGCAACTAATGCCTACAGAACCAAGGTAAGGTCCCAAGGAGGAACAGAGTCCTTAACTGGGGGGGGGTGTAAAAGAAAGGTGCCTTTAAGAAAGGCCTCACACAGTCTCGAAGAGGCCAGGGCATTCATGTTTTCGGCGAAATGGAAATTCGAGATAGCTGCCAGTTGCACTTTCACTGTGGAGGAACTAACCCCTTGTTGGAAAATATTGGCTAAAAAATCCAACACTGCAGGAACAGGGGCTGTAAAGGGATCTAGGTTCCTCTGAGAAGCCCAAATAGAGAATTGTTTCCATTTGCTGCGGTAAATCTTCCTAGTGGAGGCCTTATGGGACGCACCAGAATAGTTTTTACTGAAGATGAAAGACCGGGCGTTCTGGCAATCACGGGAACTGGAGCAACCAAGCCGTCAGCTTGAGGCTGTCCAGGTTGGGCAGACAAGTGCTCGACAGATGAGAGATGAGATCTGGGCAAGGATCCAGAATCCAAGGAGGAGCTAGAACATTAGACCAGAGGAAGGGGAACCACACCTGACGAGGCCAGAATGGGGCAATGAGGATCACTTTGCACCCCAATTGGCAAGCTTTCTGAAGAAACTTAGGAATGAGAGGTAATGGGGGATAAGCATACAGTAACCCGGGAGGCCAAGCATGGACTAGAGCGTCTCTGGATGGATCCCCTGGTGAGGGAATCAGAGCGAAGAACTCGCTGCACTTTGCGTTGGAAGGAGATGCGAAGAGATCGCAGCAAGGCTGACCCCATGCAAAGAAGAGCTCCTCCGCTATCGATTGTTTCAGAGACCACTCATATTGCATTATAATAGCCTGACTCAATCTGTCCTCTAAACTGTTGGAGCATCCCGGGATGTGCGTTGCAATCAGAAATCGACTGGTGGATATTGCCCACTCCCACACTCTCATGGCCTCGCGACAGAGAGGGTAAGATCTGGTTCCCCCCTGTTTGTTGATGTACCAGACAACCGACATGTTGTCTGACTGAACTGCAATAGTCCCTGGAGGAAGAACAGTGTGAAAGGCTTGCAACTCTAAAAGCACTGCTCCCATCTCCAGAACACTGATATGCAATCTGGTCTCGGTCTGGGACCATGTGCCTTGGACTGTCCTCCCCAAATAATGCCCCCCCACCCAAGCTGGGAGGTGTCCATGGTCACTGTGGCTTGGGCTGTGGGTGAGAGGAATGGCCATCCTAAGATCTCCGGCGATTGGAGCCACCAGAGAAGCGACACCCTGCAGTCTTTGCTGATTTGAATTGGATAGTCCATGGGGAGATCTAGCCAAGACCACTGTACTGCCAGATTCCACTGAAGAACACGCATGTGAAGACATGCTCTGGGGAGGATCGAGATTGCTGCGGCCATAGAGCCTAGGGCTCGGAGAACGTCGCCCGCCTTTGGTAGCTTGGGGCCAAGGATCACTGATATATGGGTCCGTAGGCTCTGGACCCTGTCTAGAGTTAGGAAGACTTTCAATTGGAGGGTGTCCAGCCGTGCTCCAATAAAGTCCAACATCTGCACCGGATCAAAAAGGGACTTGGAAACATTGATAGTAATCCCTAGCCGGATTGCGAGATGAAGGAAGGAGACTCTGGCCCTGCAAAAAAGACGCCTGGGGGAAGCAGCGAGGAGCCAATCATCTAGATAAGGAAATACCTGAATTCCCTGAAGCCTCAGGTGAGCCGCCACGACTGCCATTACCTTGGTAAACACCCTGGGGGCTGTGGTGAGACCAAAGGGTAGTGCTCTGAACTGGAAATGATTGGCTCCCAGCCGGAAGCGAAGAAATCTCCTGGAGCTTCTACGAATCCTGATGTGGTAGCAAGCATCCTGGAGGTATATCAAACACACGTAGTTGCATTCTCAAAGATAAGGTAGAATGGACTGTAGGGTGACCATCCGGAATTTCTGCTTGGCTACAGCCAGGTTCAGGGCTGACAGGTCCAAAATGGGCCTGAGGTCCCCTGTATTTTCTGGCACTAAAAAGATCCTGGAGTAAACGCCTGATCCGGACTGATTTGGAGTGACCGGTTCGATGGCTCGTTTGCGAAGCAGCTTGAAAATCTCTAGCACTACCTCCTCCCTTTAAGTGGGTGGGACATCTGGGAGGCACTTTGGTTGGAAGGGAGGGGTAATGAACGGGATGGCGTAACATCTGGATATTATTTGAAGCACCCAACGATCCGCAGTTATGGACTCCCAAGCCATTGGGTGCAATGATAATCTTCCCCCGACTGTCTCCAGAGTAGGACAGTCGAGCAACCCCTCAGGGCTGCTGCGTGGGCCTGTCCGAGAAGGTTTCCCTAGACCCAAGGTTCCTCGGCCCACCTCTGCCTCTGGGGCGGCGTCTGTCCTGTGCCTCTAGGGGACGAGTTGTCCTGAGAGTCCCGAGAAAACTGTGATTTTTGAAACCACATCTTCTTTTGCCCTCTGATTCCAGACAAGGATCTTTGAGGGATAGAGAAGTGAACTCCGACGGCAGACAAAGTCTTCCTGTCCTTTTCGCTCTGGACCAGAGTGTCACGTACTGTCTTCCCAAAAAGAGAAGAATCATCGAAGGGAGCATTTGTGAAAGACGCCTTGAAGGGGTCCGCGAATTGACTCAGTCTGAGCCAAGCATGTCACCTCATAGCCATGCCGGTGCCAGCCGCTCCTTCTGTGGCATGGGAAAGGAGACACATGGACATGTTCGATACTGATTTGAGAGTCGACATATTCACGGAGAACAGACGCTTGTCCTCCAGAGACAAAAACTCTGGGGGCGACTCAGCGAACTCCGTGACTAGTTCTCGTTGCAGTCGTATGATGTGTGCTAAATAATTCAGAGCTCGGATGGAAAATGTCGCTGAAGAAAACACTTGCTTCCCAAATCGATCCACCACCCTGGACTTCTTGTCCGGAGGGTGGACCGAGGAACTCTCCTGTGCCAGTTCCCTCTTGGTGGCTGCTGCAACCACCATACCATCCACTGAGGATCCTCTGTACCAGGCCTGTCTGTCTGAGGGTGGAGAGAGAATCCTGTCCAGGCATTTTGGTATCAGCTCTATGGTGCCAGGCTCCTTCCATGCCCGCATGGTGATAAGATCCACTAAGGGATCTGCAGGAGGGGACACCCAGGATGTAGATGGGCCTGTGGCAAAGGCCTCCAGAAACACTGACTCATCTGTAGAAGGTTTTGGGGCTGATCAACCTCCCTGGCGGAGGATCTCCATGATGTCTGCAAAGGAGACATCCTCAGGAGGTGACCTGGGGGAACCTTCTCCTTCATCTAAATCAGTGTCTTCTGTCAAGGACTTGGGGAGTCCTGGTGCCTCCTTTTACACATGTGCTTATGGGGACCCTTGTCAGTGGGACTCTCTGAAGAGGGCACGTCAACCATGGGGGGTTCCTCCATGGGAACCGCCTGGAGGTCCTCTAGCATGGGCTGTAACTGGGACAAGGTGAAGGGAATCGTAGCCGAATAGAAGGGAGCCTGGGTGGAATCCAAGGAAATAGGCTGGGGTCTCGATCCTTGGGAGAGAACCCTCTCCACCACATTGAACGCAGATGAAGAGCGTACCTCCTTAGCACCCAAGAAGGAGGAAGCTCTCCCCGGGTCCGCTGTGATGATCGGGGCCAAGGCAGGAGTAGCCGGAATTCCGAAGAAATGGCTCGGATCCGACAAGGTCAGAGCCAAAGGCACCTCCATCCCCTCAGATCTGACTCCCCGTCTTCGGCCCCGAGAGTTGCTTCTAATCAGAACTGGTCTAATCCGAGGAACTCAAGGTAATCGCCGGTGTTGAGTTTGGAGGAACAGTCGGTGCTGAATCCCCAGCTCCTCGGATCCTCGGATCCATAAACCCTGAAATCACAGGCCGGATCGGGGAAGGACAAATTGGATGAAAGAAGGGCATGGAGGTCCCCTCTCCAGAGGGAGAGGGGCCTGGCAAGACTCCCATTTGGATTTGGGTCCGAATAAATCTCGTCATCCTGTCCATATCCAACTCCGATAGACTCCGAGTCGAGCGCGAGGAGGTGACCGACTCGGATCTGGCTGGTCGTTGTGACGACCTAGATAAAGGCCTCGGATCCAAGGGCTCCGTAGGCTAGGGGGAGAACCTCGGGGAGTGAAACCAAGGAGATGTAGGTCTAGACACTTTAGAAGACGGGCTAGGGAAGGGCTCCTGCTCTGGAGACCGCTTGCGGGGCCTATCCTCCCTCTTATCTATGTCCTTATTCTTCCTGTCCTTTCCTTTAGCCTCCCCTTCAAAAGGTCTAGTGGGAGGGTGAGTCCCAGCCTGAGGGGGGGGGGGGGTTGAGCAACTGCTAGAAGAGCCGAGGCCGATGCATCCAAGGAGGAAACAGGTAGAAGACCTTTTGCAACCAGTTTGCCCTTCCATTCTGTTAAGGCCCTGGGGTTAAACCCAGCGCACACGCTGCTCTGAACGGAAAGATGGGGAACACCCAGGCAAATAACACAGAGTGTGGCCATTGGCCAGTGAAAGCTTATGGCCACACAATGTGCATTTTTTAAAGGTAGGCTTTCGGCTGAGCAGCCATACAACTAACACACACAGCCAACCTATGTAAAACTAACACTCTAACACACACACCTAAGGGACAGGGAAGGCCTTATTAGACTACTTTACCACAAACTTTTTTTTTTGTGTATTAAAACTGATGAACAGCGAAAGGGGGAGGTAAAGGGAACTAACTTACTAACTAACTCACTTACTAACACCCAACACTTGGAGCTACAGAGATCACAATGCTGATGCACGAAGCGGCAAACGAGGTCTGAGGGAAGGTAGGAAATGGTGATTGGTTATGGGTAAGGTGGAGGAGCTTGGAGCAGATGCTTGAAAAGTTGCCGGCTCACATCTGATATGGATCCGAATACCCACAAGTTGCAGATAAAATGAAGTTAACTACTTCAGATTAAGTATTATTACATTTCTCTCAATCTTTGTTATCACCAATATTACTATTACCATAACATTTAATTTCTCTATTTATATTCTTATTTTTATCTTTAAATTCATGTTGAAAAGTACATCTATCTCTTATTCCAGTTACTAACTGTTGTCTAGCACTCCAAACTCCGCGTAAAGACTTTTTAACTTGATCTTTACCATAACCCCTATTAATAAACATCTTATAAGTTTCAAATGCTGCCTTCAAAAACTCAGAATCCTGACTACATAATTTATTTAATCTAAGAAATTCTGGATAAAGTAATGCTTCCATTAGATGTTTAGGGTAACAACAACAACCACATAAAAATTAATTATTTCAACCTGATTTTCTATGTATGGAGGTGATAATTTTATTTGTATTAGTATTCCCCATCAAAACCAAATCCAAAAAAATTAACTTTCTCTCCAAGTTGTAAACCATCAAATTGTAATGAAAACCTATTTTGTTGCAAATCAGCCACAAAATCATTTACCTCATCCATATCACCCTTACATAAAAAACAAATCATCAATATATATTGTATTAGGATTCCCCATCAAAACAAAATCCAAAAAATTAACTTTCTCTCCAAGTTGTAAACCATCAAATTGTAATGAAAACCTATTTTGTTGCAAACTAGCCACAAAATCATTTGCCTCATCAATATCACCCTTACATAAAAACCAAATCATCAACATAACGAAAATATTTCATAACATACTTATCAAAAAACTTTTGCTTATATAAACATTCCAACTTGAATTTAGCTATCACTATATTGGTGTACATGGGGGCAAAAGATGCCCCCATTGCTGTGCCCTGCACTTGATGGTAGATATCTCCATTAAATTTAAAAAAGTTATTTTTTAAACAAAATAAAATTAAATCTGTAACAGAACTAGACTTAGGTGAGTCCCCCAGAAAATAATAGAAAGACTCAACTCCATGTATATGTTGTATATTAGTGTACAAGCTAACCACATCAAGTGACAGCCAATACATATCAGTACTCCAAGATAGAGATAGAACCTTATCTAAAAAATCGCGTGAATCTTTTATACAGGAAGGAAACTTTTGTACTATAGGGAACAACTGATTATGCAAAAAAATACCCATATTATGTAAAAAATATTTATGAGCAGCTACAATTGGGTGACCTTTAAGCTTCTCCAAACCCTTATGTAACTTCATCAAGGAATAAAAGGTGGCCAAGTGGCAATTATCTACACTAATTTTTTTAAAAATATACTTTTTCTCAAAATTATCTAACCTATACCCTTTTTGGAATAACAGCTGATATTCACAAATAGCTTTGTCATAAGACTCAACATTGCTTCTAATATAAACATTATTATCTTTTAGATGTTCATAACACATACTTGCATATTGTATATATTTCATTGCCACAATTTGGCCACCTTTGTCTGTAGGTTTAATAACCAAACTTTTATCCTTACTTAAACTCAACAAAGCTTGCCATTCTTGTTTGGTCATATTATAGCTGCACTAATTTTTATCAAAATTATTGCACAAATGTTCTACCTCAAAATTAAAAACTGCAGAAAAACTTTTTTACAGTACAGTTATTAAAAGATGGCATAAAATTACTTTTACTAACGATACTGCTTGCATTAAGTAAACAGTATTAATTTTCACACATCTCTTCATTTTCAGTACAACATGAATAAAAGCTTTCTTCAAATTAAGCAGAAGTATCAAACACATTTTCCCCTACCATATCTGTGACATTGCTAACCATATTATCATTAAAAAAAACAAAATGAATGAAGCTTACGAAACAATTTAAATACATCACATTTAAGTATATAAGGTCTAGGTAGTACGGTGGGAACATATTTCAATCCACATTCCAAAATGGCAACCATTTCATTAGTTAAATTACTTCCTGAAATATTCACCACCAAACTAATATTAAATGCATTAAAATCATTGCCATCTACCTTTTTTAGCATTATTTCTAAAGTGTCCATTTGTTATGTCATTCTGATATCCTTGTCCATTTCTAGTCCTCTTTCGGGTTTGTCTGTTCCAAGAATCTCTCTCTCTGCTCATTACTCTGAAACCTTTTATTGAAATTCTCGTGAGTCTTGCTCCACAGGTAAAGGTGGAAAACCGCCGTCTTCACTCTCCCATTCCATCACATAATCACTGCCATCTGAAGACACAATGCCAACAGCAGTTGTTTTCCTCATACCTGAAGTATCATGAGAATTAAAATTATTCCCACAATTTTTGAATTTCCATAGGAAAGCTCTATCATTTTATAGTCCCTTAAGTCCCGTTTAAGATTTTGTGTTTTCCGACTCACCAATTCATTCTCATATTGTTTTAATTTGTCTTTGATATCAACAAAAAAACTATCAAGATGGGACATACCATATTGTGTGGTGAGGGCAGTACACAAATATGAGCTTCCTCCTCGATGACATGTTGTTTAATCAAGTCTCGTTCAATAAGAATTTTAACCCATTCCTTGGAACACTTATAAGCTGCTGCAATCCATCGATGTTTAAATTATTTATCCTGTTCATCATCACCATTAAATGGAGTACTAGAGCTTTTAAAGGCATGCAAGCCCCTAGGTGAAACATCCAATTCAGTATATCTACGCAAGCTGAGCATATTGAAATACACATTAGATTCCTTGAATAATAAATTTTCAAGCTTACTGTACATATTCTACAAGTCCACCTGCAGGGAAGCAGCCTGTCTATCACCAACATAAAAAAAATGGATTGTCCGTTCAATGATCCCTTTTATCAATGAACCTCTCCCAGGAACGGTTAAGTTGTTCACTGTTCCGCCCTCCTCTGTAATCCAAATGGAAAACATATTGTTCCATAGACTGCTGGGAACCATCAGGAGCACCCTTATGAAAAATCCGAGGAATATTAGAAGCAGGATCAGTGGCCTTAAAATCATATAAATCATGAACAGAAGCACACAGCAAAAATAACAACCACAGCCACAAATCAAAAAAATTCTTGCTTTAATACCAAAAGACTCTAGTGCCTCAGCTCAAAAGCATTCAAAGGGCTCCAACATAGTTCAAACAGCATAATTTAATGCTTAAAGTCTACAACGGTGACCTTAGAAACTTTGCAGCTCATTTTGGAGAGAGAGCAGAGGAAGAAAATAGCTAATTATCTTTTCCTACAGATATAAATCATATGCCAATATTTTCCTATGTTAGGATGCTCAAAAAAGAACTGAAGCAAATTCATACAGTGGCTTGAATTAGCCTCAGTAGTAAACTTAGGCATAAAAAGTACAGCTGTGCAAGTCAACCTTCCATAACAGTAGATGACTGAATACATAACCGCTGCAGTAGCTTAAGATATATGGGATGTCTGGCCAAAGATCAGACCAGCTGCCAAAGCTTTAGGAAACCTTCCACAAGCCCCAGCTACTAAACAGCTCAAGAAGAGCAGGATAAAAACAATGGCTGTAGTGCTGATATGTCAGAGCATTCTTAATTCAGAAATGAGATTCTAGAGCCCTGACAGCCTAATGTCGGTGTTACAAAAAGAGAAAAGCATATACATCCACACCCTGGCAAAAAAAAAAAAGCAAAACACAAAAGGAGGGGGAATGAAGGAGAGTTTGACTACTGTAAAAGTGATATATTAGAATATCTACTGTTATGGTAAGTTTACTTACACAATTACACTGTGTTAATCATTAGATCACTGTTGCAGTAGCCTAAGCTGTATGGGACAAATACCATACCTTAGAAAGAAAGGGAAGATGAAGACGAGGAACGAGAGTCCAAGAGCCCCGGGAGAACAGTCCTATCAAAGCCTGCTCTGGACCTAGACAAACCACCTAGTTTGTAGGAATTCCAAGATGGCTGCACACTGATCAGCAGGTTGGTTTGAGCTTTCTCACCAGTGTAACTGTCTAATTGGGTAAAATGTAGCCACTGCCTATTAACTACACTGCCTATAAGCCAGCAAAGAAAAAAAATTGCAGAACCTGAAATGAAATCAACCAGCAAAGAAGAGGCAACTCCAACTGAAGAGAATCCTGCAGTTGCTCAGCAAAACACAGTTCACATTTCAGCTTTGGGACATGGAATTTCTTCTAGCAATTTAAAGGAAAAATAAATCAAATCCACTCAGAGGTGCTTAAAATAAAATGAAACACTAAAGAAATATTATCAATTCAAATATCTAAAGGTTGGACAAAATAGAAGCCTTAACTATATATTCAGATGAACTGAAAAAAATATAAAAGTCAAAAGTTAAAATGAAGACAAGGGTGGCTGAGCATGAAATTTCTCAAGAACAGTTTAAAAGAAAATAGGTTTAGAAGACAGACTGAGCAGGGAAAATCTGAGAATTTCTGCTGAACCAGAGAATCTGAAAGCAACAAACATTATTAATTTTATGAAAGTACAAATAAGCACCTGGACTGGTGTTCCACATAAAGATTTGTTAACTGAGATGGCACATTGTATGCTCCAAACCTGGCAATAAGAAAACAGCCAATACCTAAATTAGTAAATATAACTATTAACTACACTGCCTATAAGCCAGCAAAGAAAAAAAATTGCAGAACCTGAAATGAAATCAACCAGCAAAGAAGAGACAACTCCAACTGAGGAGAATCCTGCAGTTGCTCAGCAAAACACAGTTCACATTTCAGCTTTGGGACATGGAATTTCTTCTAGTAATTTAAAAGAAAAATAAATCAAATCCACTCAGAGGTGCTTAAAATAAAATGAAACACTTAAGAAATATTATCAATTAAAATATCTAAAGGTTGGACAAAATAGAAGCCTTAACTAGATATTCAGATGAACTGAAAAAAATATAAAAGTCAGAAGTTAAAATGAAGACAAGTATGGCTGAGCATGAAATTTCTCAAGAACAGTTTAAAAAATATATAGGTTTAGAAGACAGACTGAGCAGGGAAAATCTGAGAATTTCTGCTGAACCAGAGAATCTGAAAGCAACAAACATTATTAATTTTATGAAAGTACAAATAAGCACCTGGACTGGTGTTCCACATAAAGATTTGTTAACTGAGATGACACATTGTATGCTCCAAACCTGGCAATAAGAAAACAGCCAATACCTAAATTAGTAAATATGCAATTATACCAGTAGAAAGAGATTATCCTGACAAAACTGTGGAAGAAAAGTATTAAAAACTGAAGACACCAGTGTGTTTGTGGAAATTATTATTCACTGTACAGCAGACAGCAGAGAAGCACATTTATCCCAGCAATTGGGGAATGCTGAAAGGCAGGGGTGAGATTCCAGCTACTGTATCCAACTGTCTTCAGAATTTTTTCCGCAGAGGATCAAAGACTTTTTTATGCAGAACATACTAAGAAAGAAATAAAGTTTATCCAACAAACAGGAGGCCAACAAGCAGGAGAGAACTTTGCTTGTCATTCTTCTGACAAACAAGCTCATAGAGAGAATTTGCCATGGAAACCATTTCTAGTGTTCCAAATGAAAGCACTTCAGCGACACAAAAAAGCATAGCGGTTGACCAGAAGAATCAGGTATTACATTAGACTTGAAGCAGTATGGTGACAGGAGAAGAGAAGATGATAGAGAAGACCATCAATACAGAAATTAGTGAATAAATGGGAAACTATAAAGCATCAATCCCATTTGTGAAATATGGCTTTTCAAGAAAAACTAGAGGCGAAAGACTGGAATTTTGTTGACTTTTTATCAAAACTTGTGCATGGACCATAAAGCATATACCATATTTTACATCACTAATGTTTAGAAAGACACCAAAGGAAAAACTGTAAGTTAACATTTTTTGTTATTATGAATATTTGTATATATTTTATGATGTAACTTGCATGTAATACTGTAAAGCAGTTTTATACAGTGTGCAGTCAGGAGTATTTGTTTTATTTTTTCAATGACTGCAATACATTTAAAGAAATTAAACAAGTGTTTTTTTTTCTTAGTTGTAAAATATATAGGCTTTACACTACTAATATAAAAAAGGCTAAACAAAAGCATGTTTAAGTTAATATAATGTGACCTTAGGTTGCTGGAGTGGGGTGGAGTGTAAACAAAAACTGATAATACTGTATGTAAAATTAATATATTAATTTCCATTATTTTTACAAAATGAATGTCTGGATTGATAGCACTGGCTTGACAGATGGACTAAGAAAATAGGCTTGAAAAACAGACAAAATTATGAAAAGCATAACCAAATGCTAAATTTCTTGAATCTGTAAAGTGATTAGTGTGTTTTTTCATTAACAAATGCTCTTAGTGGGAGATGAAGTCTGCAGATGAAGGCAGTTCCTCTGTAGTCTGTACTTTGTGTTATGAGTGAAAATTACAAACATTCCTTCAAGCATCTACAAAGTTTTTAGCTGTGTTTTTCCCTCGCTGTCTACTTTCACTTACAGACCATCTCTCTGCAGGTGCAAGCAATTAATCTTGAGTGTTTTAAGCACTCTTTGCTGAGAGAAATGCAACATTTAAAAGGCAGAGGGGCAAGTAGTTCAATGAAAAATAGTTAAGTTGGGGGAACCAAATAACAAAAATTAGCCTTACCAGCAGCCTTAATACTTTAATACATTTAACAGAACAGTACACAATTTAACTTTATTTAAAGATGGCTACTGCACTTTTTCTTAGCTTGCAGCCTTCAGGAAAAAAACGCTTAGCCCTATTTTTCACATCTGTGACAGGAAAGTACAGTTTTGTACCTACCATAAATGTAGATGTCCAATAGGTATGCATCTGCAGTCATCACATATGGGTTGTCCTGCCTCAGGCAGCCCTTCGGTCGTCCGGATTCCAAAGTCTGGGTCTGGCCTCGGCTGATGTCGCAGTTTCCCCGACGTCAGAGCGCCTGGGGTATAAAAGCATCAGCCGACGCCATCTTCCTCAGTTTTTCTTGCCCCAGATGCCAGGTGCCCTCTAGGAAGGCTAAATTTGGATAAATGCAATAAAATTCCAAACATTTGCAAAAATATATATATATATATATATATATATATATATATATATACATGTATATACAAACAAATACACCATAATAGATTCCCCCAGCTAGCTAAAAGAGGGGTAAGCACCCTAGGAATACCACAGAGGGGTAGGAGGGAGGGTAAACCTGACTGCAGATGCATACCTATCGGACATCTACATTTATGGTAGGTACAAAACTGTACTATGTCCTTCAAGGATGCATCTGCAGTCATCACATATGGGTAGAATACCATAGCCAAACTGGGGGTGGAGGTACTAAATGAAGGATGGTGTAGTTAAGATACCCTGCAGGACTGCCGTAGCAAACCCTGCTCTGGATCTGGAGTATAAAGGCAAATTGTAATGCTTGGCAAATGTATGCACGGAGCTCCATGTAGCAGCTTCTAAAATGTCCTTGGTAGCCACCCCTCTTAGGAAGGCTGTGGTGGTGGCTGTGGCTCTCGTGGAATGAGGTCTAATGTTAGCTGGCACAGTCTTTCCATGAAAGGAGTAACAAAAACAAATGCAATTTCCTATCCATTTGGAAATTGTTTGTTTGGAAATTGCTTTTCCTTGTACCACAGCAGCATATGCTACAAACAACTGGTCAGTTTTTCTGTAACTTTTAGTTCTGTCCAAGTAGTAGCGTAGTTGTCTGTGTATGTCCAGGGTGTGCAGAAGTCTTTCCCCTTTATTTTGTGGCTGTGGGAAGAATGTAGGCAAGTGAATAGCTTGGTTCAAAGATACCCTGGATACCACCTTTGGCATGAATGTAGGATTGGTCCTCAAAGAAACTCTGTCCTGATGAAAGATAAGGAATGGCTGCATCGTCATTAAAGCTTGTAGCTCAGATACTCTTCTTGCTGAGGTTATGGCCAGAAGGAAGGCAGTTTTCCACGACAAAAACTGTACATCTGCTGATGCTGCTGGTTCGAAGGGAGGAAGTGTTAGTTTTTCCAACACAAAATTCAGGTCCCAAGTAGGTAGAGGTGGTTTCCTTGGAGGATTAATGTTTTTGATTCCTCTTAGAAACTGTCTTAGTAGAGGGAGAGAGAAGACAGGTGGATTTAGATTGTATTCTGCTGAGATTGCTGAGGCATGTATCTTGATGGAAGAGTAAGACAGGCCACTGTGGGACAATTCTGCCAAGTATTCCAATATGTATGCCATATTCATCACAGTCACATCTAGGCCCTTTGCTGTGTTCCAGGTGTGAAATCTTTTCCATTTTGCTGTGTATGCCTTCCTTGTGGAAAGTCGGCGAGCTTCCATAATAATATCTTTCACTCTCTGGGATAGGTTATCCTGAGTGGGAGTCATGGTATTCTCCAGGCAGTTAGCTGCAAGGTTTTCAGGTTGGAGTGTAGAGTCCTGAAATTGTGCTGCGTCAGTAGAAGTGGCCATAAGGGGAGAGGCCATGGTTTCGTCTGTGACAAGCTCCTTAACAGTGGGTACCAGTGCTGTCTTGGCCAGTTTGGGGCTATCAGGATTACTCTGGGCTGCTCTGTCCTGATCTTCAGTAGGACCTTGGTCATTAGTGGAAGAGGTGGGAATGCATACACTGTTAGAGCTTTCCAGCTGAAAGAGAGAGCGTCCACTTTCCAAGCTTGTGGGTGGTATGTCCTTGAGCAGAATTTCTTCAGTTGATGATTTAGGGGGGGGAAGCAAACAGGTCTATTTCCGGCCTTCCCCATGATTGTGTGATTTGCAAGAAGATGTCTGGGTGCAGCATCCACTCATGTGCATCCATGGTAGTTCTGCTTAAGCTGTCTGCCAGTGTATTGTCTTTCCCTGGCATGAATTGGGATGTAGCTGTATGTTGAGTTTCAATGCCAGTTCCCATAGGTTCATTGTCAGTCTGCAAAGAGGGTAGGAATGGGTGCCTCCTTGCTTGTTTATGTACCACATAACTGTGGTGTTGTCTGTCCTTATGAGCAGGTGGCCTTGGTGAAGGAATGGTTTGAAGGCCTCGATTGCGTGTATCACTGCCAGCAATTCCTTTTGGTTTATGTGCATGTGCAGCTCTCTTTGCGACCATAGCCCTTGTTATCATCTGTCCTCCATGTGCGCTCCCCAGCCTTGGTCTGAAGCGTCCGTGGTGATGGTTTGGTTGGCACTTGGCTTGCTGAAGGGCAGCCCGCTGTTCAACTGGCAGGCTTGAGCCCACCACTGGAATTCCTTTTGAAGGCAAGGAATGAGTGGGATCAGATCTTCTAAGCTGTGACTGTGCTGAGTCCATAAACTTCTTAGGTACCATTGTAATTTCCTCATATGAAGCCTTGCTTGTGGGATCAGAAGAATGCAAGATGCCATGTAACCCAGGGCCTGCAGGATTTTCCTTGCAGTCATCTGAGTTTGTCTTGTGAGATTCTGAAAGTAAACTGGTAGCTGTTCTTGTTTTTCTTCTGTGAGAAAAGCCATCTGGGTGGTTGTGTCTAGATCCGCACCCAGGAAAGTTATTCTTTGGGATGGAACCAGTCTTGATTTGTGGATGTTGACTGTATATCCCAAGGCCTGTAACAAGTGAATGGCATAGTCCAAGTCCTTTAACAAAGTTTGCTTGCTGTCCGCTTGTATTAGGCAGTCGTCCAGATAAGGGTAGATTTGAATCCCCTGAAGTCTGCAGTGTGCAATTACTGATGCCAGGCATTTCGTGAATACTCTGGGCGCAGTAGATAAGCCAAAGGGCAATGCTGAGAATTGATAATGCTCTGACCCTGCAAGAAATCTGAGGTGTCTTCTGCAGCTTTGTCGAATAGGGACATGCAGGTATGCCTCCTTGAGGTCTAGAGTCACCAGCCAAGACCCCTTGCCCAGCATGGGAAGGAGTTGCTGTAGAGTCAGCATTTTGAATTTTGGCACAATGAGGTACATATTCAGTGTGGACAAGTCGAGAATAGGCCTCCATTGATTTTCTTTTCTTGGAACAAGGAATAATCTTGAGTAAAATCCCTGGCCTTGTTCTGAAAGAGGTACCTTTTCTATGGCTTTCATTTGCAGTAAGTTGGTAATTTGCTTCAAAGCCTCTGCCCTCTGATTTGGTGGCAGGTTTGGCATGCCTTTTCTTTTTGGCAAAGAGTGGAAATGGAACCTGTATCCTTTGTCTATTATTTGTAGTGTCCAAGTGTCCCCTGTAATGCTGTGCCAATTTTTTGAGAATAAAGAAAGTTTTCCGCCCAAAGGTGCTTCTAACTGAGCCCTGGTCGGCGGAGTCAAAATAAAGTCATTGAGTCTGTCCTGGTGTAGCAGTTGTACTTCCTGCACTACCTCTCTGGTTGGGAGGCTGCCACTGACGGCCTCTGTAGGAGCCTCTAGCTTGCCCTCTACCTCTGGCACATCTATTCCTGCCTCTTTGAGATCTGTCTGAGTCCGGAAAGGACCAATTCTTAGTAGGCCAATTTCTGCTGAATCTCGGTGGTTGGACTTGCAGAAAGTCCTTAACTGTTTGCACAGATTTTGCCTTTTCTTCAAATTTCTTTAAAACCTCTTGAGCCGTGGAACCAAATAATTTTGCCTTTTCCATAGGAGCATCCAAAGCTTAGCTTTAACATGGTCTGGCAGAGATTGTTCCTTCAGCCAGGCATGCCTACGTATAACTGCACCTGTCATAGCTGATCTACATGAAGCTTCCAATGCATCATAACCACACTGCAAGAAATGGTTACTGACCTGCTGGGAATTATGCACCAGATCCTGAAGGGATTTACGATCAAGGGGTTCAGAAGAGGACAGTTTCTTATGCAATTCATCTAGTAAATACTCTTGATACTGTATCATATGGAATTGACAGTTTAATGCCCTCATGGAAAGAGTTGCAGAAGTATACACTTTCTTACCCCATCTCTCTAATGCTCTGGACTCCCTTTCAGAGGGTAGAGGATTTTTAGCAGTGGCAGCTGCAACCCCTTTAGGGCCCTGGGAAATAGTTTCTGGGTCAGCAGAATGGGCCTTGTACAGGTGAAAATGAGAGTCCGGGACCCTGTAGTACCTATCAGGCTTGGCAGGAGCCGGAGGGAGAGAGTCAGGGGCAGTACAAGCATCTGAGTAAACATCATCAATTACATTCAAAACAGGAGGTATAGCTAAGGGCCTGTGCTGAGGTAAATGTAAAAAGGTCCTTAATCTCTTTCTGGAATCAGAGAATTCCTGACCCTGCCATTGAAAGTGTTCTCTCATAGTGTGTAATGTTTCTCCAAATGAAAACTCTTCAGGAGGGGAGGCCGAGGGAATAGATTCTTCAGCATCAGAATCCTCGTAGGCCGAATAAGCCTCCTCCTGGTAGTCTGACAGAACAGAGCCATCCGTGGACTCATCTGAGGACTGTGGATCAGAGGGCTCAACCCTGGGCCTTTTGTCTGGAGGAGGTTGAGAGCCCCTGTCCGGATGAGGTTGGGAGCCCCTAATTAATGAAATCAGATCCTCTGCTAGGGTAAGAATCTGAGAGCTAGAAGAAGGTCTCTGAGAGGTAACTCTGGGAGGCAAAGCCTTAGAAAGTTTAGCAGCCTTAGCCCTAGAGAAAGCCTTAATGGACATGGAAGCAGGGGGTCTGGCTGCACCACATGCAGGAGTAGACTTATCTAAAGTAATGGTGTCGGAAGGTTCCTGGACACCGGTATCAGTAGGTAATTCAATGACCGACTCGGCCGGGGCCTCCAGGGCCGAGGTAGTCGGTTGTGCGGTTTCGGTAGTAGGAAGTACCAAGGACTCGGTTTCAGCCGAAACCGAGACACTCGCGGTAGGCCTGACCGAGGTTTCAGCCGAAACCACGGCCCACGTGTGTCGGTCCTTGTCCTTCCATTTTTTGACTAAATGCGAAGTCGGTGTCTCCGACGGCATTATATAAGCAAAACTAGCCCCAAAAAACTCCTCTGCAAACTCCGACCGACGTCTAAGAGTTCGTCAGTTGAAGGAAGCACAGGCTGAACAGGCCGAGACGTCGTGGTCTGGGCCTAGGCAGGGGAGGCAGTAAGAGTGGAAATCCTTATGAGGTATTTGTTTCCCACAGGTTAAACAATTATTAACTTTATCTGACATCGGCTGAGGCAAGAAAGAGACCCCAACGGGGTACTTAGCTTTTTCGAAGTCTTCGGTAGCTGAATCACAGGAGCTGACCGACCGGCACTTGCGAACTGCTTCTGCTTCGGGCACCACGCGGCAAGAAAGACTGAGGAAGATGGCGTCGGCTGATGCTTTTATACCCCAGGTGCTCTGACGTCGGGGAAACTGCGACATCAGCCGAGGCCAGACCCAGACTTTGGAATCCGGCCAACCGAAGGGCTGCCTGAGGCAGGACAACCCATATGTGATGACTGCAGATGCATCCTTGAAGGACATCAGAGATGTTACATGCACAGAAAACAATCAGTGTAAGAACAGAAATGTACAGAGATCAGAGTGAGTAAGAACACGGGTTGTAAATGATCTTTAGCATGGGTAACCTTAATTTTAGATTAGGTAACGTCTGTGGGTGCAGCTGATTTGGGGCAAATGCTTCTATCTGGATGGGTAACTTAATTTGATGAAAATGTAAATAGTTTTGTGTGCTTGTTCTAAACTGAGGGTTTTCATGAAAGCAAAAGTCTTGAAAACTGTAGCATAGGTTCAAATGTTGATGAGAATAAACAAATTATATACAAGATCAGCCTGTCAAACAGAGTATGCATGTAAGACAAAAGGTTGAAATGCACAGTCAAAACAAATGTCATGTGTAATGGCTGGGAGCAACAGCTTTCCATCATAATAGCTGCTCTCTCCATACTAACTTGGAATATAAGTGGTCTTACATACACAGACAAAAAGGAATATGCACTGAATTATATTATGGAATGTAGAATGCAAATAATCTCACAGGAGACGCATCTGAATAGAAATGAACATCAGGATTTGACAAAAAAAAGATTTTATGATAAATATTCAGCAGAAAATCGGGGACAAAGGAAAAGGGGTGTGATAATACTAATTGCTACAAGGATCTAATAGTGATAGAGGAAAATGAGAATATTGGTAGATTTGTAGTACTAAAAGGCTAGTGGCAAGGGAGGAGATTTATGCTGGCATGTATTTATATTCCAACAGAAACTGTTATTATGGACATTAAGAACAATTTGGAAAAATAATCAACTTTCAGCAGCAAATCTTATTTACGGGTGGTGACAGGAATGTGATTTGCTTTACTGAGAATGTATCAGGAGGGCCCAGAGAAAAAAAATCATACAAAAAATTTGCTATAGAAGATATGAATTCAGTAGCAGGAACTCTGAGAGAATTTACTTAATTGAAAGTTTTGACACACATCCAATAAATATTTCAGACCATGCACTTTAAGATAAAAATGCAGGGTAATGAAGTAAAAATGAGAGAATGGCAATTTCCTACTTATCTGTTAAAAAGTGAGGAATTTAAACAATAGGTAGTAGAAATTACTTGACAATTATTATGGAAAATAGAAATTGCTTCAGAATAGATAACTAGTGAATGGGATAAAATAAAAATGGAGTTTAAAAATACAAGAAATAAATCAGAAATTTTGTTTAAGTAATAACAAGAATTATTTAGAAAGGCTGACAAAGAAAGTATTGGCGAATAAGGGGAATCAGACAGAAGAAGAGGAGAAGCAAATGCAGAGTGCTACAGAGAAAAAGGGTGTTTGGGGAAAATATGCAATAGTTTAGAAAGATTGATGTTGAGCAACTAATTCTGATAGCATACCCAGAGCACAAACATTTTTGGCACAACAATTTAGGCAACATAAAGAAAGGGCTGCAGCCAAACTTAGGGAACCTATGATGAGAAAAACAACCAGAGATACTATAGCAGTATTAGATATTTTTTTGAAAAAAATTATGAAAATCTGTAATAAAGCAAAGGAATGTAGAAACTAAAAAAAATCCCAAATGGAAATACCTGTGGAAGACTTAATTTTGCCAAAGTCACAGAAAGATGAAACTCTATCGCTAACAGTTAAAATAAAAGAGGAGATGAAATAAAAATGGTGATGCATAATAAATCTACAGGGAAGTCTCCAATAACAGTACTTCTGTGGAAGTTTTTTAAGTTAGGCGGGAAGAAAGTGATAAAGATCTGGAAGGTTTTGTTTATTATTTAAAAGGAGGGGAAGCACCAGCATGTTCCAAGAAAGTTGTGATGGCTGTATGACCTAAACAGGGCAATGACACATCAGACCAAGCTTCATATATACCCATTTTGATTTTAAACTGTGATTATGAAGTGTTTATATCTACCCTAGCTAAGAGAATAGCAAAGATGTTGCCAAAACGGATACATATGGATTAATGTGGAATTAATGAATGGATTAATAAAAATATTAGTAGAACAATGACGACCCAGAGGGAAATATAATGTAAGAAATACCACTGTTGCTGGTGGGTCTTGATGCAGAGAAAGCATTAATGGTGTAAGTTGGGATTTTATGACTAGGGCAATGGAAGCATTTGCATTCCCAGGTACAATAATATGGTTAATCAGGAGAATATATGAAGGATATGAGGTAATATTGAGGTGGGAGGGTACCTCACTAATGAACTGTGTTTGAACAGAGGAACTAGTTAAGAGTGTCCCCTTTCTTTTTTATCTGCTTTATATTGACATCGACTGGGAAAGAAGATAAAGGACTCAGAATTTCAACTATAAAACTGGTATAGTAATCAAGAAACATTGGCTTCACTTGAAGATGACAATATTTTGCACTTGATAAATCTAGAAAAGGACATTATGGTGCTGTAACACACTTTGCAGCTTCAATTCTTTTTCAAGATATAAAATTAATGAAAATAAATCAAAGTCTATGGCGGTAAATTATGCACCCACACATGAATTGGTTTAGCAAAATCCATAGGTATGATTACACAATAACCTGAACTACTTAAGTGTATGGATCAAAAATTATTTTGTTACGACATCCAAGGATATGTGGGAAGAGACCAAACAAAAGAAAATACAACTACCGAGAACTGGAAGCTCTTGTTTATGGATAAGGATAGTAAAGATTGAAGGAATAAAAATGATTTTAGTCACTTTAGTTTTATATACAGGTTAGGCAGATTTTTATTAACCAGAGGAGAAGTTGTGGACAATAATACAGAGTTGAAGGTATTTATTTGGGAGGGGAAGAGGCTGAGAGTTAAATTGGACAAGCTGATGCTTCCCACAGAAAATGGCGGTTTAGTACTGCCTTACTTGTATGCATATTTTAGAGCTACGCAGTTAAGGCTCATAGCATAACACAAATAGAAATTTATCAATCAAAGGAGAAAGGGATGATGAAGCAAGGGTGAAAGTTCAAGTAATAAGGACAGAATAAGAACAACAACCATATAGAATATTACATTCAAAGTTGCAAGAAAGCTTTCTAAGAATTAAAACAACATGTGAATGGAGAAAGGAGATTTTGCCAACAGGGATGACTGCAAGTAGACATACAGAGTACAGGCAAGAGACGGCTGAATTTACTGAAAAACTGTTAATGGAACCAAGGCACTGAAAGTAAATAACTAGAGAAGGAAAGGTAATACAGTGGGCAGAAGTTCGGACTGCAGGTTGGAGAATACCTTTCCTAACAGGGCTTGATATCAGAGTATAAGCACAGAGAAAAGGACAAGGGAGTCTCAAGTGAAAGACCAACTCTGGTACAGTTTTTAATCAACTCTAAAACAAAAGATGCTGTTAAAAAAGAGATAATTAGTAGAATATATAACAAATTACAAGGTACCTATAAGACTAAATCAGAGAAGGTTAGAAAAGACTAGGAGGAGAGACAGGAAAAGCAATTGACAAAGGAACAATGGGAGGATACATGTATGGCTCCCAAATATGCAACTAAGTCCAGAACGTTTAGGATTTTTGTTTGGAAGTATCTTCATTTGTATTTTATACCCCAAGGGGACTTCAAAGATTTTTTTCTTCAGGGGGGATAGCAAATGCTGGTGGTGTGACAGGAAAGAGATAGGAAACTGGGAAATTTTTTTTTTTGGTAGTTATGAGATGGCAGATTTTAAATCTTCCATACAGAGTACTCTGTGAGAAATACTGGGGAAGGGGGGGAGTGGCTGTAACTAAAGAAAAAAAGATATGTCTTACCATAACATTCCATCTGTGTTGTCAATCTCCATTAATCCTTGACTGTGGGGCTCGGTTCTGAGGCTTGGAACTGACTCTGACGTTATTCCAGCTCGCTCCTTCTAAAGCTCTCGAGCTAAGCTCTACCCAAAATGCTCCTCACCAAATTACCTCACATCGAGTTTGCAAACTATGGTGACAGACAGGAAATAATAGATAAGAGTCCATATTATGAAGCCAGTCTCTGGGAATATTCGATCCATCAAGCGTTCTAAAGCCTGGGGGAAGAAGGGGAGAATGTCACGGATTACTGAAGATCAACAACACAGATGGAATGTTAAGGTAAGACATAAAGTACAGTTGTGTACACTTACCATAAATGTAGATGTTCGAGTGTATTCACTGTTGCAGTCATTACAATTGGGTTATCCTGCTGGCAGGCTACCCTCAGTCGGCCTGAATTCCAAAGTCTAGGTCCGGCGTCGGTTGCTGTCGCCTCTTCCCTGACGTCAGTGTTCCAAGGGTATAAAAGATGCAGCCTACGCCATTTTCTTCAGTTTTTCTTGCCCCAGATGTCAGGTGCCCCCAAAAGGGTAGGCTAAAAATATGTCAATAAAACATGCATGCACCAAAGTATATATTTTGCGTTCATCTACAAGCAAATACACCATACAGGTTGTACAGAATACAGAAGTACAGATAAGTTCCAGCAAAGAAAAGGGGGATGGTGGGTGAGTAACCTGGACTGCAACAGTGAATACACTCGAACATCTACATTTATGGTAAGTGTACACAACTGTACTATGTTCTTCGTCTTTCACTGTTGCAGTCATTACAATTGGGTTGAATCCCAAAGCTAAGGTTGGGAGGCTGGAGCTAAATAGTATTATGGGCGGCTATTAGGCCTTGCAGAACTGCAGTGGCAAAGCCTGCCCTGGATTTAGAGTAGAGTGGTAAGTGACAGTGCTTTGTGAAGGTATGCAGTGAACTCCAAGTAGCAGCCTCTAAAATGTCTTTGGTTGGTACTCCCCTGAGGAAGGCTGCTGAAGTGACTGCTACTCAGGTTGAATGTGGCCTAATGCCCTTAGATACTGGCTTGCCATGTTGTGAATAGCAGAAACGAATGCAGTGGCCTATCCTCTTTGAAATAGTCTGCTTTGAGATAGCCTTTCCCTGTGATCCTGCAGCATATGCCACTAGTAATTGCTCTGTCTTTCTGAAAGCTTTGGTTCTGTTCAAATAGAAGTGCAGCTGTCTGTGTATGTCCAAATAATGCAGAATTCTCTCCCCCTTATTCTGTGGGTTTGGATAAAAAGTAGGCAGATGAATAGTTTGGTTAAGGGCCACACTGGACACTACCTTAGGCATAAATGTCGGGTTTGTCCTCAGAGAAATCCTGTCTGGATAAAAAATGATAAAAGGTTCCACAGCCATGGGCACCTGTAGCTCTGAGACTCGTCTTGCAGAAGTTATTGCTAGGAGCACAGCTGTTTTCCAAGATAAAAACTTTATATCAGCTGCAGTGGCTGTCTCGAAAAGGAGGCAGGGTGAGTTTTTTCCAAGACATAATTGAGGTCCCATGCAGGTATTGGTGATCTCCTTGGAGGCCTTAAATTTTTGGCCCCTCTGAGGTACTGCCTTAATAAATAATGAGAAAAGATAGGTGGCTCTGTATTGTAATGAGCCGAAATGGCAGAGGCATGAATTTTTATACATGAAAAAGATAGGCCTTTGTCCAGCATCTCAGTCAAGTACTGCAAAATCTGAGGAATGTTTGGTACAGCTGTGTCAGTTCCTTGTGCCTGGTTCCAAGCACAGAATCTCTTCCATTTTCCAGCATAGGATTTTCTAGTACTAGGCCTCCTGGCCTACAAAATGACATCCATCACCACTTTAGTGAGAGGTGTGTTTTGTACGACTACATTATCCACCATGCTGCCAGATTTAAGGTCTTGAGTTGGCTGTGCAGGATCTGATTGTTCTAATGGGACAGTTGATGAGGCACCTGAGGTAAGGTCCAGGCTGGGCATTGAGACAAGTTCCTTAGGATTGGATACCAGTACTTGCGTGGTCAGTCTGGGGCAATCAGTATCATTTTCGGCTTTTCCTGTCTGACATTTAGGAGTACCTTGGGGAGGAGAGGCAGAGGAGGAAAGGCATATACTGTTAAGTTTTTCCAGCTGAAAGAAAGGGCATCCACTTTCCATGTTTGTCTGTGATAAGTCCTTGTGCAGAATCTCTTTAGTTGGCAGTTGTGAGGTGAGGCAAATAGATCTATGTCCGGGTATCCCCATTTCCTTGTTATCATGCTGAAGATTGGGGATCCAATTTCCACTGGTGGGGATCCATGAGGTTTCTGCTTAGTTCGTCTCCCAGAGTATTTATCTTTCCTGGCAGGAATCGTGCCTGCAGATGTACTTGGTAAGTCAATGCTGTGTCCCACAAAGTCATGGCTAGTCTGCAAAGGGGGTAGGAATGATTGCCTCCCTGCTTGTTTATGTATCACATGACCGTGGTATTGTCCATCTTTATCAGTAGTTGTCCCGGATGAAGTAGGTCCTTGAAGGCTGTCAGGGCATTTTGAACAGCTAGCATCTCTATTTGACTGTATGTAGATGCATTTGGTTTGTGGACCACGTGCCTTGAATACATCTTCCTGCCATGTGGGCTCCCCAGGCATAATTCGATGCATCCGTTGTTGATGTCTGTGTGACTAGGGGTAGAGTGAATGGCTGTCCCTTGTTCTGGTGACAGGCCTTTGCCCACCATCGAAACTCCTGTTGCAGGCAGGGAATGAGAGTAACTATTGTTTCCAGGCTGTGGCAATGTTGAGTCCAAACACTTTTTAGGTACCATTGAAGTTTCCTCATATGCAGTCTTGCATATGGAATTAGTAGAATGCAGGATGCCATGAAGCCCAAAGCCTGCAGAATTTTTCTTGCAGATAACTGGGCCTTTGTTGCCAACAGTGTGAAATAGGTAGTCAGTTGTCTTCGCTTGTCTGGTGTGAGATAAGCCATCTGGGCAGTTGTATGTAAGCTTGCACCCAGGAATATTCTCTCTTGAGAGGGCACTAGTTTTGATTTATGTTCGTTGACTGTGTACCCTAGGCATGGTAGTAATCTCTTTACAAATGCCAGATGCTGTAGTAGAATGTCCTTGTTCTCTGCTTGAATGAGGCAGTCATCCAAGTAAGGATATATTTGTATTCCTCTTTGTCTGCAGTATGCAATTACTGGTGCCAGGCACTTTGTGAAGACCCTGGGCGCAGTAGATAAGCCAAAGGGCAGTGCAGAGAATTGGTAGTGCATTCAGCCAGCTTTGAATCTGAGGTATCTTCTGCATGTTTGTCTGATTGGGACATGCAGGTATGCCTCTTTTAGATCTAAAGTCACAAGCCAAGCCTTCTTGCCCAACATGGGCAGAAGCTGCTGTAGAGTCAACATTTTGAATTTTGGAATATCCAGGTATGTGTTTAGAATAGATAGGTCCAGTATTGGTCTCCAGGCTTTGTCCTTTCTGGGTACCAAGAACAGTCTTGAATAGAATCCTTGACCCTGCACTTGCTCTGGTACTTGTTGAATGGCCCTCATGTCCATGAGGAATGAAACTTGTTTTTGTGCCTCTGCCTATTGATTGCGTGGCAGGTCTGGCATACTGTTTGGCCTTGGCAGGGTAAGAAAGTGGAACCTGTAGCCTTGTGATACTGTATTTAAAACCCATTTGTCCTGGGTGATCATGTGCCAATTTTGTGAAAAAAGTGCTAGTTTTCCCCCCAAAGGGGCTGCCAAAAGATAAGTGCTTGGTGCTGGAAGGGGAAAGTTATTGAGACTGTTTCCTGTATGGCTGTGATTTTTCCTCTCTGCTCTTGGAGGTAGAAGCACCCCATTGTTTAGGCCTGTATGCGCCTTGGGGCTGTGATGTGCCTCTGGAGTGTCTAGATCTGCCTCTTTGTGGCCTATCGGACACTGGAAAGGACCAATTCTTTGTAGGCCAGTTCCTGCTAAATCTGAGAGGCTGTACCTGCAAGAAATCCTTGGCTGTTTGCATAGATTTAGCTTTGTCATCCATTTTCTTCAACACCTCTTCTGCTTTAACGCCAAACAACGTATCATACTGTAATGGAGCATCTAATAGTTTTGCTTTAACATGATCAGGCAGATTCTGTTCTTTTAACCAAGCATGCTTCCTAATGACAGAACCTGTAACAGCGGCCCTGCAGGAGGCCTCTAGAGAATCAAAACCACATCGCAAAGTATGCTTTCCAACTTGTTCAGCTGCATGCAATAAATCCTGCATTTCTTTGTTGTCTGCACATTATGAATTTGTTGACATTTTCTGTTTAAGCAATGACATAAGATATTGCTGATATTTAAGCATATGAAATTGGCAATTAAAGGCTCTTACAGCCAAGGTAGAAGAAGTATAAATCTTTTTACCCATCTGTCTAGGGCCCTAGAATCCCTATCAGAGGGGAAAGGGTTTTTTGCAGTAGAAGCCTTGACCCCTTTGGGACCCTGAGAGATGGTTTCTGGGTCATCAGCAGGGTTTTTATAAAGAAATGTATGTGAATCAGGAACCCTAAAGTATCGGTCTGGCTTAACAGGAGCTGGTGGTAAAGAGTCTGGAGATAGACTGGACTCTGAAAATACATCATCTACAATGTCTAAAACAGGTGGGATAGCAAGGGGCCTGTGCTGAGGCAATAAAAGGAAGTCTGAGCCTTTTCTTGGATTCTGAGCAATTTTGGCTCTCCCAGTGGAAATGCTCCCTCATAGTATGCAGTGTCTCCCCAAAAGAAAAATCCTCAGGAGGAGAGGCTGAAGGGATAGATTCTTCAGCATCAGAATCCTCATAGGGAGGAAGAGAATATTCCTATTCAGAGGAGGAATCAGAGGAAATGGAAACCTGGTCTGAAGATTCGTATTCTAACTCTTGCCTAGGCCTCTTATCAGGAGGGGGATGGGAACCCCTGATCAAAGTAATTAGGTCTTCGGCCATTTCAAGCATCTGTTTTTTAGGCATGGAGGCCTGTCCAGGAGAATGCTGTACTTGTTTATCTTTAGTGCTGCTTTAGTCTTTATCTTTGAAGCTGAAGTAGGTTTCACATATAACTGTGTAGGCCTGAAAACACCCTCAGAAGCCGATGCCTGCTCAGCGGCTCCGGACCCATCTGAGGGAAAAGTTTCTGATTGTCCAATACGTTGAGTTTCCAGAGGCCTTGTCGGCTCCACGTGGGAGTCGGAAGCGGCCTGTAGCTCTGAGGTAGTGGGCGTCAGGGGCTGCGAAAGCGCCTCACTGAGAACCGGCGACATGCCTAGCAGAAGCCTCGTCATCGGTTTTGGATCTCGGATGCCTGTCCTTTTCTTTTTCCTTGCGCTTTTTATAAACTCCGGTAGTCGACTGTTCCAACAGCATTATGTAATTAAATCTTCTGCCAAAGTAATGAAATGCAAAATTGTACTGACGATTAATAGTGCGTTGGTTAAATCTAGCACAAAACCGACAACTAGCAATGTCGTGGCCAGGGCCAAGGCAAGGAATACAATAAGAGTGGAAATCCTTATGAGGTATTTGCTTCCCACAAGAAATACAATTATTAACTTTTTCTGACATCGGTCTGGAGCAAGAAAAAAGTTTCCCCAATGGGGTACTTAGCTTTAATGAAGACTTTGGATCTGAAATTCAAATTTGAAAAACTAAGGAGTCGGCTGACCGGCACTTGCGAAATGATTTTGCTTCGGGCACCGCGTGGCAAGAAAGACTGAAGAAAATGGCGTCGGCTGCAACTTTTATACCCCTGGCGCACTGACGTCAGGGAAGAGGCGACAGCAACCAACGCCAGACCTAGACTTTGGAATTCTGGCCGACTGAGGGTAGCCTGCCAGCAGGATAACCCAATTGTAATGACTGCAACAGTGAAACACGAAGAACATCTGATAGTGCATGTAGCCTCTTTTGAAGTGTAGGCATCTTCTGCAAGATTCCTTGATTGGGATGTGCAGGTATGCTTCCTTTAAATTGAGTGTTGCCACCCAGGCATTTTTTCCTAGCATAGGAAGCAACTAGTGAAGAGTCAGCATCCTGAATTTTGGAATCATCAAAAAGGTGTTTAGAGTAGACAGGTCCAGGATAGGACGCCATGAATTGTCTTTTCTGGGTACCATGAAAAGTCTTGAGTAGAAACCTTGTCCCTTTTCCTCTTCCGGTACAGTCTGAATAGCCTTCATGCTTAAAAGAGAGAGTACTTGCTTTTGAGCCTCTGCCCACTGATTTGGGGGTAGATCTGGCCAACCGTTTGGGGTTGGTAACATTTGGAAGTTAAATCTGTATCCTTGGGACACTATATTTAAAACCCATTTGTCCTGGGTAATGAGTTCTCAGTTTTTGGCCTGCAGAGCAATCTTTCCCCCTAAAGGAGCAATCAGTTGAGAAATGCTTGGAAGGTTTAAAGTCAAGTCATTGAGCCAGCTTTCCATAGGGGGGCGTCTTACCACTCCATGATTTGGAAGCGGAAGCCCCCCACTGTTTAGTCTTATGCGTACCCTGGGACTGAAACCTGGGGTTTCTGCTGAGTCTGGGTTTGGATTGAGAAGGCCTGGAAGAAGCAGGAAAGAACCAATTCTTAGAGGGCCAATGCCTACTAAATCTTGGAGGCTGAACTTGTAAGAAATATTTAACAGTTTGCATAGATTTAGCTTTATCCTCCATCTTTTTAAGAAATTCTGCTTTGTTGCCAAACAGGCGGTCCTGATTTAAGGGAGCATCCAACAATTTAGCTTTAACATGATCAGGCAAAGATTGTTCATTAAGCCAAGCATGCCTTCTAAGTACAGACCTAGTGACAGTAGCCCTGCAAGAGGCCTCTAATGAATCAAACCCACATTGCAAAGTATGTTTTCTAACCTGCTCAATAGAATGCATTAAATCCTGTAAATCCTTATTTTCAGCACAGTCAGGAATCAACATCATTTTCTGTTTAAGCAATCCAATAATATGTTGTTGATACTTTAACATATGAAACTGACAGTTTAAGGCCCTAATGCCCAAGGTTGCAGAAGTGTATACCTTCTTACCCCATCTATCCAGCGCCCTGGAGTCTCTATCAGAAGAGGTAGGATTTTTGGCAGTAGAAGCCTTAATGCCCTTGGGTCCCTGTGAAATAGTCTCAGGATCCACAACAGGATTTTTAAAAAGGAACTTGTGAGAATCAGGAACCCTATAATATCCATCAGGTTTTCTGGGAGCAGGAGGCAAAGAATCAGGGGCCAAACTAGATTCCAAAAAGGCATCATCAACAATGTCTAGTACAGGAGGGATAGCTAAAGGCCTGTGTTGAGGAAGGAGTAAGAAGCCCCTAAGCCTCTTTTTTTGAATAAGAGTAATCCTGGCTTTCCCAGTGGAAATGCTCCCTAAGAGTATGCAAGGTTTCACCAAAAGAAAAATCCTCTGGGGGGGGGGGGGGCAGAGGGAATAGAGTCCTCTGCATCAGAATCTTCATAAGTAGATAAGGGTAAATCCAGGCCAACAGAAGAAACAGAAATTTCAGAATACTGGTCAGAAGATTCATAAGCAAATTCAGTCCTAGGTCTCTTAGAAGGGGATGGTTGGTTTCCCCAGATTAAATTTATAAGGTCGTCAGCCATTCTTATAATTTGTTTTTTAGGCATAGAGGCCTGAGCATGCTGCCTGGGTGTCGGTTTTCTAGGCATGGTTCGAGCTTTAGGCCTTAAAGAAGAAGGTGGCGTCAGTTTAATATGCAAGTCCGTAGGCCTGAATACACACTCAAAAGCTGGTGTCTGCACAGCGGCTCCAGACCCATCTAAGGTAGAAACATCCGCAGGTTCCACAGTTGAAGCATCTCGCGGTATACCGGACTTCGAATGGGTCTCAGTAGAGGCCTGCGAATCAGAAGTAATGGGAATCAGAGGGTGCGAAAGCGCCTCACTGAGTACCGGCGAACTGGTGACTGGCTTAGGAGAAGCATCGTCGGCAGCTATGGACCTAGGCGGCCTGTCTCTGTCTTTATCTTGCATTTTTTTGGAATGCCGGTATTCGGATGGCTTACCAACAACATATCTGGATAATTGAACCGAGAACTGAAATATTTAGAAGAGTAAATATACCAACGACGGATAGTTCATTGGTTAAATAAGGCACAAAACCAACAGCAAGGTACGTCGTGGTCAAGGCCTAGGCAAGAAATACAGTACGAATTAAAATCTTTATGAGGTATTTGCTTTCCAAAAGTAATGCAATTATTAACTTTTACTGACAATGGTAAAAAGCAAGATAAAGTTTCCCCAATGGGGTACTTAGCTTTAGTTGAAGACTTCAGTTCTGAAACTCGAAAACGAAAATTTCAGGAGTCAGCCGACTGGCACTTGTGAACTGCTTCTGCTTTGGGCACCGCATGGCAAGAAAGACTGATGTAATGGCGTTGACTGCATGTTTTATACCCATGACGACCTGATGTCATGGAAGAAGAGACAGCAACCGACGTAGGACCCAAGACTTTGTTAATCAGGCAAGCAGATAACCCAAATGTGATGACTGCAACAGTGAAACACGAAGAACATCTGGTAAGAAGACAGTCATCTAGATATGGAAACACTCGGAATCCTAGCAGTCTGAGATGAGCCGCTACCACTGCCATTCATTTGGTGAACACCCTGGAGTCTGTGGTGAGACCAAAGGGCAGTGCCCTGAACTGATGGTGACTGACTCCCAGCTGGAAGCACAGGAATCTTCTGGACCACTTGTCCATTTTTATATGGTAATACACATCCTGAAGATCTAGGGAGCACATCCAATTGTCTTTTTCCAAGAACGGAAGTACAGACTGAACTGAGACCATCTGGTATTTGATTTGTTGAACTGGTTTGTTCAACTGACTGAGGTCCAAAATCATTCTCCAGTCTCCTGTTTTCTTTGGCAATAAAAAGAATCTTGAGTAAATTCCGGATCCTCTCAGGTCTGATGGGACTGCCTGTATGACTCTCTTGTCCAGCAGTCTTTGAATTTCTAAGACTGCTGCCTCCCTGTGACTGGGTGAAACATCCGGGATTCTTCTTGGTCTTTTTGGTTCCTCTGAAAGGGGGATGTTCTAACCGCTGGTAATAATCCTCTTCACCCATTTGTCCATCGTTATTCTTAGCCAGGCAGATTGGTGCAAGGATAATTGTCCCCTGACTGCCTCCAGAGGAAGGCAATTGGGCCTCCTTTCAGGAGCAATGATAGGAGTTACCAGGGAAAGTGTCCCTGGAACTCTGATTCTGCGGGCCACATCTGCCTCTTGAATGGTGTCTTACATAATTACTACCCCCCTCTGCCCTGGGGAGCCACGTGAGCCCTGGAAAGGTCCTTGGGTCTTTCTGAACCATAGCCTACCACTTCTTTGGTTCCTGGAATAAGGCCATTGAGGAGTGGAAAAGCATACGCCCATGGCAGAAAGGTCTTCCCATCTTTCTCACATCTGGCTAGAGTCTCTTTAACTTTGAGGCCAAACAAGGACGATTTGTCAAATGGAGCACTGACAAAAGAAGACTTAAATAGCTCCACAAAATCACATAAGTGCATCTAGGTGCGTCTCCTGATGGCTATTCCTAAACCCACTGCTCTTGTCATCCCTTTGGCAACATAAGCAATTAGCCTCATGGGTGAACTGAAGATTGATTCTAGGGTGGCGAGCTGAGAAGTCACATTGTCTCGAACTCCTTCAGCTACTGCTCCTGAAAGAGCATATGAAAGCTCTTTAATCGGATGTCTTTGAAGCCTGGTAAAATGTGCCATATGAAGTGTTTATGCACTTCCCAAATCTATCCATTGTCCTAGACTCTTCTAGAAGGATGGATACCAGGACTTTCACCAGCAAGTTCCTTCTTCGTGGCTGCTGCAACCACCATGGCATCCACAAAACTATCTTTGGCCCAGAGTTGCTCATCTTTAGGTAATTCCCTCACCATAAGGAGCTGATCCACCAGTCTAATGATATCACATTCTGACAAACTCTTGGTGTACCGACCAGAGGAGGCCATTGGAGATCTGGGTGGCCATTTTTCTAAAAAGGGACTGGTCAGATGGTGCTGAAAGGGGTGCTGTCTGCACCGATACCGATACAGAGGTCATTGATGCTGAAGAGGTCGGTGCTGATGGTACCAAAGACTGAATATCTTGGCCCACCAGTGTAGAGGCTTTTGGCTCTGTGGGAGATTTGATCACTTTAGAAGGCGGTTCCGAGGAGCATGTCAGAACCGAGTGACTTTGCTTCTTTAGTTTGGAAGAGGAGGAAAAACAGGATGAACTGGCTTCTGTTTTTGGATCAAACATGGCCTCTTCATAGTCCGACTTAAGAAAGCCTTTTAAGATGAGTTTGTTTTTGTGATATATCAGGGTTCTGGAACTAAACCCCTGACAGATCGCAGAGTCTTCTTGTAGATGGACAACACCGACACAATACACACACAGAGTGTGTCCATCTGAATTAGGCATTTTTCTATCACATTTGTGGCATCTCTTGAAGTCAGAGGTGCCTTTAGAGGGCTTATTGGCCATAATGAAAAAACAAGGCAAAAGTGCGCACACACACACACACACACACACACACACACACACACACACACACACACACACACACACACTTAAAAGACTATCTAAAGGAGATGCGGGGTAGTACAGACAGAAGGGCTTAGATAGAGAGAATATAGAAAACTATGAAAACTAACTTACAGTTTTTAATAATAAGCCACCCCTCGGGAGATCAAAGAGAACACATCTGGCACTGCGAAGTGGCAAACGAGATCTAGGGTGATTTGGTGAGGAGCATTGTGGGTAGAGCTTAGCTTGAGAATTTTGGACTTGAAAAAGTCATGAGCTAGAATAACAGCAGAGTTTATTCTGAGGTCGGAACCAAGCCCCACAGTCAAGAATTATGTGAAGATTGACAACTGTGGATCAATTCTTTTGCACTGGCAGACAGGATCTGAACTGTTTAGATATAGTAAGGCCTTATTAAGTTTAATGCTACTGGCTGCCTAAAATAAAATTCCTACAAACAGGACATCTAAACCAACTGTAATTGAAATTATAATTACGTACTCACCATAACTCTGTATCTATGTTGCTTATTTTTATCTTTCTTCAACTGATGGGTCTTAGTTCTGACATCAGATCTGTCCTCGGCTACTCTGATCGACTTTATGGTCCATAGTTCGAGCTCCTCCCCTTAACCATAATCCTCATCTTCTACATAGTTACCTCAGATCTAGTTTGCCCTTTACCTACCTAATCACAACATGAAAAAGGAATTTCAGCCACTAAAAATCTCAAGAGGCAAAAACACAGATACTACTAGAGGATTTAAAAGGAAAAGAAGAGAAAGGGATATCTGGAGCCCACATAGTAAGGCCAATAAGGAATATCCCTCAAGGCATACTAGGAGACAATGAAAATAAAGGGGAATTGAAGGGTGGGAAGCTGAGTTAGGATGAAAACAGACAACACAGATTCAGAGTTATGAAGAATACATAACTATAATAATCAATGTCTTTTCTCAGTTCCTCAACTGATGGGACAGACCACCAGCTACAGTTATCTTAGGTGGTCCTCAAGCAAAGATATTCCAGAGTAAAATGGAGACAAAAGCTGCCCTATTACTGATTAAGGTGTCCAATTTGTAATGAGTTATAAGGTGTGACCATGCTGCAGCTGCAGAGATATCATCTATGGATGCTTTAGACCAAAAGATGGATGATATGGCCACAGGTCTGATGGAGTGTGCTGTAGCATGTTTGGATAAAGACAGGCCTTTACTCTTGTAATTGATAATGCAATCAGTACACCATCTGGCTAGGGTCAATTCTGATACTACTTTGCCCAACTTCTTCTCTTTCGGCTGTTCCCATTAGGGATCGCCACAGCGGATCCTCTGTTTCTATTTCTTCCTGTCATTTGCATATTGCTCTGTCACACCAACCACCTGCATGTCCTCTCTCACCACATCCATAAACGTTATCTTAGACCTTCCTCTTTTCTTCTTACCTGGCAGCTCCATCCTTGGCATCCTTTTCCCAATGTACCCAGCATCCCTCCTCAGCACGTCCAAACCAATGCAATCTCGCCTCTCTGACTTTGTCTCCAAACCGTCCAACCTGAGCTGACCCTCTAATATATTGATTCCTAATCCTGTCCATCCTTGTCACACCCAGTGCAAATCTTAACATCTTTAACTCTGCCACTTCCAGCTGTGACTCCTGCCTTTTTATCAATGCCACCGTCTCCAACTCATACAACATAGCTGGTCTTCACTACTCTCTTGTAGACTTTCCCTTTCACTTTTACTGGTACCTGTCTGTCACAAATCACTCCTGACAATCTTCACCCATTCCACCCCGCCTGCACTCTCTTCACCTCTCTTCCACACTAACCACTGCTCTGAACTGTTGATCCCAAGTACTTAAACTCATCCACCTTAGCCAACACAACTCCCTGCATCCTCACCATTCCTCTATTTTATTTTTATTTATTTATTTTACATTTGTTGACCGGGCTAGTCCAACTGGATACATGCCCATTTTCAGTAGAGGCACGGGAAGAAAAGCTCCACTAACAGTTACTAGACATAGATACAATATATATTTAAGGCAAGGCAATACAAGTAATTTAGATGATAGGTAAACATCAACAAATCAAACAAAAGTTTACAAGACAAATGGAGAAATAGTATAAACATGAGGTATAGACAAATACATACTATTAAATAAAGAGTATGCTAGGAAAGGACAAACTACTACAGTAACTTCTATAATACTCTATCTAGTACATAACGTTGTTACCTGATAGCAAAATACATTCGTTCAGAGGTTAGTACGGAGGAGTGCATAGTAAATGCAGTAGTGAGATAAGCTAGACATAGTATGAATGATGAAGTGATTTATCTGGGTTAGTGCAAGGACACAGCCATTTATTTTTAAAGTATTCTTTGAGTTGCTTCTTGAAGAGTGGTGTAGAGGACAGAGATGAGAGTTCTTTTGGGAGAAGGTTGAAAACAGAGAGTCCCCAGCTTTATTGTGGGACTTATCTACAGATACTTGCAATTTTTTTGCTGAGCGTAGGGTACACAGATTTATGTAGGGGGTAACCAGGCTAGTAAGTATAGGTGTGTTACTAGGATGATCCTAGGATGTAACTAGGATCTATCCTCCCACTCATTCACACAGACATATTCTGTCTTAGTCCTGCTGACCTTCATTCCTCTCCTCTCTAGAGCACATATCCACCTCTCCAGGGTCTCCTCAACCTGGTCCCTACTCACACTATAGATCAAAATGTCATCTGCAAGCATCATAGTCCATGGGGCCTCAGGTCTGATCTCATCTGTCAACCTGTCCATCACCACTGCAAATAAGAAAGAGCTCAGAGATGATACTTGATGTAATCCCACCTCTACCTTAAACCCATCTGTCACTCCCACTGCAGACGTCACCACTGTCACATTACCCACGTACATATCCTGTACCACTCTTACATACTTCTCTGCCACTCCTGTCTTCCTCATAAAATACCACAACTCCTCTCTAAGCACCCTATCATATGCTTTCTCCAAGTCCACAAAGACACAATGCAACTCCTTCTGACCTTCTCTATATTTCTCCATCAACACTCTCACAGCAAACATCGCATCTGTAATGCTCTTTCCCAGCATGAAACCATACTGCTGATCACGAATCATCACCTCTCTTCTTAACCTAGCTTCCACTACTCTTTCCCATAACTTCAAGCTGTGACTGGTCAGTTTTATCTCTCTGTAGTTACTACAGCTCTGCACATCACCCTTATTCTTAAAAATAGGTACCAAATCACTTTTTCTCCACTCCTCAGGCATCCTCTGACTTTCCAAGATTTCATTAAACAATCTGGTTAAAAACTCCACTGCCATTTCTCCTAAGCACCACCATGCTTCCACTGGTATGTCATCTGACCAACAGCCTTTCCATTCTTCATCCTCTTCATAGCTTTCCGTATTTCCTCCTTGCTAATTTGTTTCACTTCCTGATTCACTATCCCTGCATCATCCAACCTTTTCTCTCTCTCATTCTCTTCATTCATCAGCCCCTCAAAGTACTCTTTCCATCTGCTCAACACACTCTTCTCACTTGTGAGTACATTTCCCTCACTATCTTTTATCATCCTTACCTGCTGCAAATCCTTCCCAGCTCGGTCCCTCTGTCTAGCCAATCAGTACAGGTCCTTTTCTCCTTCTTTAGTGTCCAACCTTTCATACAACTCTCCATATGCCTTATCCTTAGCCTTCGCCACCTCTCTCTTTGCCATGCTCCTCATCTCTTTATACTCCTCCCTTTGTCAAACTTAGCCTTGGAAAAAGAGGCAAACAGTTGTTCTAATTTCCTCTAGTCTTTAGTTCTGTGAAAACAGAATCTGACCCCATCTGTGAATATCCAATAAGTGAAGCATATACTTTCCTTGGTAGAAAAATTTGGAAATAAAACTGGTAGGTTAATTAAGTGGTTAAGATTTGGTTCTGACACCACTTTAGGAAGGGAGGAAAAGCTGGTCCAGATCAATACTATATCCTTATTAATAAAAAAAAAAAAAAAAAAAAAAAAAAAAAAAAAAAAAAAAAAGGGTAAGGCGGCTAGGAAGAAAGTGCGTAGAGCTCAGATACTAATCTAGCTAATGTATTGGCAACTAGAAAAAGTGTTTTACAGGACATAAATATTAATGGTCCCTTGGATGAAAGTTCAAAGGGGGGCTGAGTCAAAGCTTGGAGGTTAAGCACAAGGTCCCAGGGAGTAAGAGGGTCCTTAACTGGAGGCCAAAGCAGAAGGGTATCCTTAAAGAAAGTTTTGTACAACTTCAAAGAGGCTGAAGAAGAGATGTTTTTGTCTACGTAAAAATATGGAATAACAGCCATTTGCACCTTAACAGCTGAATAACTAGCTCCACCACTGCAAATGGGAGCTAGGAAATAGAGAATCCCAGGAATCTGTGCTGAAAAGGGATCTAAACGCCTCTGATGGGTGCAGACAGAAAATCGTTTCCACGTGCTTTTATAAATCTTACTGGTAGAGGCTTTTTTGGGATGAATGGGAATGAAAAGCCTGGAAATTCTAGCCATCACTGGAAGTGGAGAAACCATACAGTTAGCTTCAGAGATTGCATGTCCAGGTGAGGCAATCCAGATGGGTGAGACAGAAGGTCCTGAAAATGATCCAGCACCCAGGGAGGGTGATCTAGGAGAGGCTAGAGGAAGGTAAACCACACTTAGCGAAGTTAGAATGTGGCAAGGAGGATAACCTTGATCTTCTGCTGTATTGCTTTCTGAATAAACTTCAGGATGAGAGCAGATGAGAGCAGATGAAAGGCCAATCATGAACCAGTCTTTTGGTGACTCCCCGTCTGGCTAGATATGAAATATAATTTCTGTGACTGACTGATTGAGACACCACTCATTTGGGAGTAAGATGGACCTGCTCAGTTTGTCTGTGAGAATGCTGGTTCTCCCTGGAATATTTGTTGCCACTAGAAAGCAACCGGAAGAGATCACCCACTGCCAAACTATCAATGCCTCCCAATACTGTGGGTAGGACCAGGTTCCCCCATGTTTTTTGCTGTAGCAGACCACAGACATGTTGGCCATCTAAATAGCAACCATCCCTAGAGGAACATCTTGAAACACCTGCAACATCAGTAAGACTAATCTCATTTCTAGGATAATGATGTGAAGACAGGCCTTTGTCTCGGACCATGTGCCATGGACTGTCCTTCCTAAGTACTGCCTCCCAGCCTCCAGTTGGGAGGCATCTGTAGTCATTGTGGCCTTGGAAACTGGAAAAGTTAAAGGGTGGTAACAAAACACTTCTTCTGCTTCAACAAAGTATTAGTTTAAGGCTGTGCACACTTATGTAACCAGCTTATTTGTACGTTTTTTTATTTTTTTATATTTTTTCTCCTAACAGATTTGTAGGTTTTTCAATTGAATTCTACAGGTTATATGTCACATTAAAAGTGGGAAAAAGCTTTGAAGTTATTTATTGTGGTCTCATTTTTTTATATCACAAAAACCTGGCATTTTAACAGGGGTGTGTACACTTTTTAAATCCATTGTTTGCATGTATATATATATATATATATATATATATATATATATATATATATATATATATATATATGTATGGGTCTACTTCTATTCGCTGACATCCCATTTCACTGAAACCCATTTCGCTGACAGCCTCATTTCATTGACAAAAGTAATCAGGGCAAAAACCTGGGATTTGCCCCCCTTCCCACTGTTGTGCGACTGTGGAGTTGTAATATATAGTTGGTGGGGTGTGGGGGCACAGCCCCCACATTGGGGGGGTGTGGGGGGGCGAAGCCCCCCACCTTGAAAGTTTGTCAATGAAATGAGCTGTCAGCGAAATGGGTTTCAGTGAAATGGGATGTCAGCGAATAGAAGTAGACCCATATATATATATATATATATATATATGTAAACATTGGGCGGCATGATGCCAGGGCACTTCTATGGGTTGGGCTTGTAAAGGCTCCAGGGCCATTATAGTACACATCTATGAACCTATATATATATATATATATATATATATATATATATATATATATATATATATAGCAGCAGTCTGCATTTAAAGTGGAACAGCCTTACAAGACTGTCTGCAGATATATAGAGCTGAGTATATTTTTCTGCATTATTCTGTATTATAGAGCTAAATTGTTGCTTAGATATCTGTTGTCTTAGTGTTCTGCAAATATACAGAGATCAGTATATATTTTTGGGTTTTATAATTTGCACCCTGATTCCTCACATCTCTGTTGAAACTTTTCCCCACCCCCTCATTGTGGTTTCTATTGCTTGTGTGTTGTTAACTCAAGGTTCCCTTAATTTGAACTGTTAATAGCAGCAGTCTGCATTTAAAGTGGAACAGCCTAACAAGACTTTCTGCAGATATATAAAGATGAGTATATTTTTCTGCATTAATCTGTATTATAAAACTAAATTGTTGCTTAGATATCTGTTGTCTTAGTGTTCTGCAAGTATACAGAGATCAGTATATATTTTTTGGGTTTTATAATTTGCACTCTGATTCCTCACATCTCTGTTGAAACTTTTCCCCACCTCTCTCCCTGTTCTGGCAGTAGTTTAAATTTTGTGGCTTTTGCAGTGCCCGCCCCACTGTAGATTTGATCTAGGACACTCCCCCAGTCCCATCTCTTTACAGCATTCTACCTAATAAACCCTTTCTGCACTTGCTTTTAGTCCTTTTTAATTTAATTACATTTTTTCAAACTGTGTGTGGACTAATATTGCTACATACTCAAGTGTGCCAGCTTGCACTGCATGTGAACTGTTTTTACTACTGTTTTTGCTAATTTTCTGAAAAAAAAATTGTAAGCCTGTTTCCTACCTTTACTGTAATTAGTGTTCCAGATACAGATTTGCTGTATCCAGGACTATTTGTAAGCTTCTGAGCCCCCAAGCCTTTCTGTGTTGGAGGGAAGCCTTCTAGCTTATCAGTGGGAGTGGTAAGCACTAGGTAACCTGTCTACCACATAAGGAGTGGTTCTGGCCCAGAATTTGTAGTTATTGGTCGTTTGGGCGGTCTTACATCTCTCTCAACTTTCTGATTTGAAGGCCTGCATTTGCACTTGTTTCTGTCCTGTAACTCCTGGGCCCATCTCATTTGCACACTCAAAAAAAATAAATAAATCAAATAATCTGCTTTTACTGTATTTGTGTTTCTTCCTACTTTATTTTGCTTTTGCATCATCTTAAAAGTACTCAATTGTATTTATTACTGCTTGGTGTAACTCATTCTAAGCGTTTTAGTCTAAGCACTTGGGTTTCAGACCAGTTGTTTTACATTAGGAAGGTTTTTGGTCTGCACTGTGGTGGCAGGACAGGTAGCTTACATCGTTCTAAGTTGGGAACTGCTGATTGAAGGCTCAGTGTCTGTTATTCTAAAAGTGTATTAATTCTGTTTTAAGCACTTGGGATTCAGGCCAGTTATTTTACATTAAAAGGGTTCATGGTCTGCACTCTTGTGGGAGGAGAGGCTGGACTCTGCCCTTCTAGCTGGGAATTTCTGGTTAAAGGCTTATAGTGCCTGCATATCTAAACTGCTTCTTACTGAAATTGGTACACCTTGTTTGCTGTAGCATAGACTAGATCCAGGCCTGCTGAATCTAGCTTTGTTTGTATAACCTGAGCACTAATCCAGGCATTCTTTAAAGTATTCAATTGTATTTATTACTGCTTGGTAGTAACTTGATTAAAGTGTAGCTATCATTCTAAGTCTTTTGGATTAAGCACTTGGGCTTCAGACCAGTTGTTTTAGATTAGGAAGGTTTGTGGCCTGCACTGTGGTGGCAGGACAGATAGCTTACATCCTTCTAAGTTGTGAACTGCTGATTGAGGGCTCAGTGTCTGTTATTCTAAAAGTGTATTAGTTCTGGTTTAAGCACATGGGCTTCAGGACAGTTATTTTACATTAAGAAGGTTTGTGGTCTGCACTCTTGTGGGAGGAGAGGATGGACTCTGCCCTTCTGAGCTGGGAATTTCTGGTTAAAGGCTTATAGTGCCTGCATATTTGAACTGTTTCTTACTGAAATTGGTGCACCTTGTTTGCTGTAGCATAGACTAGATCCAGGCCTGCTGAATCTAGCTTTATTTGTATGCTGCTTGTTTGCTTGCTTGTTATTTCCCTGAAACGCTAATTCCACCTAAAACGCGGCGTTTCAGCACTTCTGTGGATCCCTAGTGATATTTGCATTGCTTACTGCACTTATTTCCTTGTTTCACTTGAAAGAAAGTTACTGTTTGTCGTTTTTGCATTTAAGTTACCTGAAACACATTGCATTTAAGTTACCTGGCACTTGCTCACTAAAGCAATTATATAAGTCAGCACTAAAATATTAAAAGCACTACACCCTCACAAACTCCTCTTGAGTACCTCGTTCCCCATTGGCCCTTTTTTCAATTATAAAGGAATTCCCAATACTATTCTAGCATGTCCAAAGGACAGTTGTCAATCTCCTCTCCGGTCCAGCTGGTGAATCTCGGAATCTTGAGGCAAAGTTACAACTGCCTCATGTACACAGGCAACCCTCTCCTCCTCCCAACAAATTCCAACACATGTGAGAAATGCAACCATATAGCCATACTGGAGGCTAAGCTCTCTCAACTCAGTACTGGCAAAACCAGTCAGGAAGAGAAGGAAACCACACTCACTACAATTCCAATCTCACATAGACCTACCACGACAGCAAACCAAACACATAAACACACAAAAACATACTCGGAGGCACTAAATAAAAATCTGCCTAAGCAGCAGAGACATCCAAAGCAGACACCCAAGCAACTGCTACCCCAAAACAAAACTCGTGCAACACATAGCTCACAAAGCCAGTGTGCCGAACAGTCACAGCCCTTAAGGCTGAACAACACACCTGATACACTTGTAATAGGTGACTCTATCGTCAGGCACACTGAAGTCCCGCTCACCAGGCTGAAAAAGGAGAAGGTCACGGTGAGCTGCCTGTCGGGCGCTAGGATCCGCCACATAACACAAGCACTCAGGTCACTCCAAGGCAAGTACAAATATGACTCAGTCATTGTCCATGCTGGTGTGAATGACCTGAGACGTACCTCCCTGGACTACATGAAAAGAGACATAGAGGAGCTCTCTGAGCATGTAGCCCAGGCCGGTATGACCATGACCTTGAGTAGCATCTTACCCTCACCAAGAATGATGCAACAATATGAAGACAAGATGATCAATTTCAACAAATGGCTTAAGTATTGGCACCTGTCACCCCTGGGCTTTCGGATATTGGCAAAGGCTCTTGCTACCCCCATAGTGCCTTTTTTAGGCAAGGCTCAAAAGACAAACCCATCTCCATAGGTATCACAAGGGATAAGAAACTAAGAGTAATGCTACTCAATGCAAGAAGTCTAAACCTCAAGATGCACGCACTCGAAACTCTCCTTAGCATGGAGAACATCGATATCTGTGCAGTAACAGAAACCTGGTTCAAGGCTCCCGAGAGCACCCCAGCACTACCAGGTTATACCTCATACCATGCTTTTTGGCCCCAAAACTTGGACCGTACTACAAAAGGAGGGGGAGTATCAATATTCGTCAAAGATACCCACACCTCCAGGTTGGTATCACAGCACGAAGCATCAGAGACTATCCATGTGCAACTAACAGTGGGTAAAACTGCCTTCCAGTTTATAGCCTGCTACAGACCACCCTCCCAAACCCAGGAACCCCACTTGGCCTTCCTGAGAACACTGGAAAATATGAATGTCTCTCCAAACACCATTATATTGGGCGGCTTCAACTACCCAAACATAGAATGGGAGCATTACTCTAGCTCCAACACCCTAGCCCAAAGGTTCCTAGAATTTATAAACTCAAATGCTATGGAACAACTTGTTACCACTCCCACAAGAGGGGAAAACATACTGGACCTGATTATCACCAACATGGGGACTCTATGCTCCAGACCAGAAGTGTATCCCTCACTGGTAAGATCAGACCATAAACTAATCTCACTGGATATTCACATCCCCACTCCACCCCCTGCCCTGAAAACCAAAGTGAAAAACTTCTCTAAAGCAAATTTCACATTCCTCAAAACCGAGGTGGAATCCTTCAAAACTCCCGGGCCTGTGAAAAATATGGCCCAGACCGCAGAATCCTTTATAAACGCATTCTATGAACACCTTCAGGAATGCATGAATCATGCAATCCCAAATAAAACCAAGACCAAATCCTCCAAAGGCAGACGTCTGGTGGACCCCAGCCATAAACAAACTATACAACAGAAGGAGGAAGCTACTACATGATAGAGCAAAATCCCAAAAAGGGAAGGCATCTCTGATCAGTATTAGCAAAAAACTACGGGCACTCATAAAATCGTCTAAGGCCAGCTTCGAGAGAAAAATTGCACAGGACACTAAGGATAATCACAAGGCTTTCTTTAGTTATGTTAGGAACCTGGGTGGGAATTCCCAGATATGCCCAGAATTAGTCCAAAATGACAAAAAATACACCGAACCCACAGACATTGTCAACATCCAAGCTGACAGGTTCAGCGCAAACTTCTCCCCCCCCCTCCCCACCAAAAGGCCAAATATTTATCCCAGCAGAGTGCTGCCCCCCTGACATCTCAGATGCTCAGGTAAGAGCTGCCCTCTCCAAAGCAAAAAACACAGCATCAATGGGACCAGACGGTGTCCCAGGCTGCGTCCTACATGAACTCCAAGAAGAGCTAAACCCAAACATAAAACTACTGTTCAATCTCAGCCTTACTACAGGATATGTACCCAAAGAGTGGCGTACAGCAACAGTGGTCCCTCTCCACAAAGGTGGTGCCCCAATGGATCCTGGAAACTATCGCCCCATAAGCCTGACTAGCTTGGTCTGCAAAGCTATGGAAAGGATCATCATGGACCTCATAAATAAAGATATTGGGGACCTACAGACACTGGATCCTACCCAGTTCGGCTTTGTTAAGGGCAGATCCTGCCTCTTAAACCTGGTTGATTTCTTTGAAACAGTCACCAAGGCCATTGACGAGGGGAAGGTGGCCCACACAGCCTACCTGGACCTCGCAAAGCCTTCGATACAATACCCCACTCGGGCATTATAGATAAGCTCACCAGCTTAAATATAAACCCCTATGTCACTAGATGGGTTGCAAACTGGCTCAAGGACAGAACCCACATGGTTAGAATTGCTGGAGCCATGTCAGACTCCAAACCAGTTACAAGTGGCGTCCCCCAAGGCTCAGTCCTGGGACCTCTCTTGTTCGGTAAATATTTCTCGGAGGTACAGGCCAACACGGAAGGACTGTGGCTGACTAAGTTCGCAGATGACTGCAAACTGGGCGCCATAATCAACTCTCCAGCCGACACAAGCATCCTCCAAAAGGGCCTCAGAGAAACAGACAACTGGTGCCAGAGCCATGGCCTCAAGCTAAACGCCAAAAAGTGTATAGTCATCCCCTATGGCAAAAACAAAGTGCCCACAAATTACCACATACGTGGTAATCCATTAAGTACAGAAGAAGTAATTAGGGACCTGGGGACCCAAGTTGATAGCAATCTCTCATTTGACAACCACGTGGCCAAAGTGGTTAGAAAAACATTTTATATAGCCCACCTAATCATGAAGGGATTCATCCCTCATCAGGCCCATAATTGAGTACAATGCCCCTTTTGGGATGTACCTTACCAGACATCTGCAGCAACTGGAAAGACCCCAAAAGTACCTCACCAAGAGGATCATAGGGCTCAAACAGATGCCGTATGCTGCCCGGTTAAAGAAACTCCAGCTCTATTCAGTGGCATACCGCCTGCTCAGAGGCTATCTGTGCCTGACGTATAAAGCCATGTCCAACCCGGAATTAATGGACATGCTGCACCTCAGAAAATCCAAATCCCATCGAGCTACGCGCCTGAGAGACTTGAACCTCAGCACTGAAATAAATAGGACATGTTGGAGGGACAGATTCATAACCCAGAGGCTCCCTTCACTCTGGAAT